>NC_044031.1:616588625-616913526 GCF_901765095.1 Microcaecilia unicolor
GCTGCACGGGCAAGAAGAAAGCTGAATCAGCTGATGCCTGCCTTCGCCTAGCTTCGATAGAGCGTCTTTCTCCTCCTGGGCCCGCCCCTGTCTGACGTCAGTAACCTACGTAGGTTACTGACGTCAGACAGGGGCGGGCGCAGCAGAAGAAAGATGCGCCATTCCGTTTTCGTTAGCTGCTACTGTCGTCGGAAAATAGGCTTAAGTGCATGGAAAGGATAGGAAATTCTTCCCTGAGGGCTCATTTAACGATGAAAAACGTTTAGTGCATCTACCTCTTAGTAACATAGTAAACATTGGTAAAGTCCTGTGCAGATTCAACTTCTATTGCTCTCTATCTCTCCCTCCAATTTTGGGGAACAGACCATATTAGTCTGTCAGGCATTGTTCCTATTTCCCACACATGGGATAATTTTATAAGCGGTCTTTTACCTACAACTATCAGTACTGATGTGCAAAGAAAATCACCTCCTAAAAGGGGTTGATTTAGGCCATGTTTCAAGTTAAGAACATAAGAATAGCTATACTGCGTCAGACCGTGCTCCATCTAGCCCAGTATCCTGTTTCCAATAGGGGCCAATCCAGGTTACAAGAACCTGGAAGAAACCTAAATAGTACCAACATTTCATACTACCCAAGCCAGGGCAAGCAGTGGCTTCCCCTATGTCCATCTCAATAACAGACTATGGACTTTTTCTCCAGGAACGCATCCAAACCTTTTTTTTTTTTAACCCAGGTACACTAACTGCTGTTACTACATCTTCTGGCAACAAGTTCCAGAGCTTAATTATTTGAGTGAAAAAATATTTCCTCCTATTTGTTTTAAAAGTTTTTCCATGTAGTTTCATTGAGTGTCCCCTGGTCTTTGTATTTTTTTGAAAGAGTGAAAAATCGATTCGCTTTTATCTGTTCTACACCACTCAGGATTTTATAAGACCTCAATCATATCCCCTCAGCTATCTCTTTTTTTCCAAGCTGAAGAGCCGTAACCTCTTTAGCCTTTCTTCATATCAGAGGAGTTCTATCCCTTTTGTCATTTTGGTTGCTCTTCTTTGAACCTTTTTTAATTCTGCTTTTTTTTTTTTTGAAATACAGTGACCAGAATTCAGCAAAATACTGGAGGTGAGGTCGCAGCAGGGAGCAATACAGAGTTATATAATTAATATTCTTGGTCTTATTTTGCATCCCTTTCCGAATAATTCCTAGCATCCTGTTTGTTTGTGGTGTTGTCGCCACCCACTTGGCAGGTGTGAATTGCATCATGTTTCAAGTTTGTGGACAGTAGTGCTAATAGTCAAAGCTTCTACCCTCAATTCAATGTTTCTTTTTCAAAGCACATTCTAGTTGGTGTTAGCAATTGCGGGGTAGTAACTAAGACTAAGAAGACCATGGAGCCTCTATATTGCTCCATGGTGCAACCTCATCTAGAGTATTGCGTTCAATTCTGGTCACCATATTTATAAAAAGATACAGTGGAATTAGAAAAGGTTGAAAGAAGAGTGACCAAAGATGGACTTCCTCTCGTATGGAGAAAAGCTAAAGAGGTTAGGGCTCTTCAGCTTGGAAAAGAGACAGCTGATGGGAGATATGATTGAAGTCTACAAAATCCCGAGTGGCAAGAACAAGTAGAAGTGAATTGATCCAGGCTGCTGTACCAGGATTGATGTGGAAGTATGGCTGTTTTACCTTGAAGTCATGGGATATGCAAAAACCATAGTGCAAGGCTATTTGAGTATAGTTGAGGTTACAATAACTTTGCAATTATGCCCACCCAATTAGGTGATCAGAAAATTGGTCTGAGACTCCCCTTTAACAAGCCTAGCATGAGACTGGGATGTATATGATTAGGCTAACTAGGCCCAACCTCCCATGACATATCCCATTAAGTTACACCAATCATAAAATGCCACCTACCTGTTGTTAGAAGGGGTTCCTAGACACTAACCAAGAAGGTTGCCATCCTAGCAGAAGCATGTATGATGGAGGGATGGATCCCACCTTCTGGGCGAGCAGTGAGGATTCGTTGCTGGGCTTTGGTAAATGATTTCCATTCAGAGATTCAGAGAAGAGATAGCATCCGAGATGCTGCAGTGTTGTAACTCTGCTAAGGCAGTAAAGTCAAATTTTTAAAAAATGTAGCCCCCACCCCCTTGCTAAAGGTGGTCACCTAGATTATGACCAGGAGTGGTGGACACCAGGGGTATACACTATTATTTATTTGTTAGGACCAGAGCAGGACTAGGACATACCTAGGAGGCTGAGCATGCTCTGCACCAGACTTTCACACAATGATGGAGACCGCACCAGTTCTTTTGTTGAAAAAACAGAACCTTTACTGTCCTTCAGTTGAAATGTTGGAAGCTGTATCCTCATCAACACAGATGCCAACTATTTACAATAGCTTCTCCTCTCCTCCAATCTCGTTACTCTAACCATTCACTGGTGTGGCAAGGGCTTGGCTTTCACAGTTCACTTGCTGTTATCAAAGTCGATTAGTTAGTAATCACTTACAGGTTCCTTGGTATCTAGGTGATAGTGTGGTTCTGTAGGGATGATGCAAACAGATGATAAAATTATCTTTCTCCTGTCTGCTAAGTTAGAAGTACAGGCTGTCTGGATGACACCACAGGTACCCTGAATGAATCCTTCCCTGGACTACATAGGGGTGGAAAGATTCTCCATATTTTCCCACCAAAATGATCCAGCAACTGGGTTTCAGGTCTGTTAATTGCGCCTTAGTCCTTACTCCTTTTGCAAGTGCCTTGTAGAGCCAACTCATGGGAGAATGACAGACTGATTCTGGACTTCTGTATCAGGCTGGATAGCAGGGATCTCCCTCTTGCCATAGGCCAAAGGTGGGAGATGAAACCCAAGCCAAATTTGGCGAGCAATCAGGGAAACAATCATTGATGATCTGTGCTTGATTTGCTGCTTATAGCGGAGTAACCCCACCACCCTACAGAGCAGCAAGAGGATACAACTCTGAACAGGACCAGAGGGCAAGCGGCGCCACCACCGCTTCCCCTCTCATTCCCAAGACCAAGGCAGTGTGTCTGCTCCTCCTCCCCCAAGCTGGAGCCTGAATCCTTGTCAGTGGATAAGCTGATGAGTGGCCAGCACAGTGCTTCTTTTCTGTGCTTGTGGGTAGAAAGCACTGTTCTAATTTTCTTCCATCAAAAGAGAAAACAGGGTATTTTCTCTCTTTAGGAAAAGTCACTTTTCCCATAGCAGCAATGTTTCTACTGACCTCTAAGGCTAATTTAAATGAGACCTGCTTGTTGGACTGTCTGCCACTGGACACCAGTTCTCCCTTTTTAGGCCTAACACGAGCTGGTGTAAGGGTTAAAGTGATAGGAGCACCTGAGTTCATAGCAGTTTTCTAAGCATTTCAATCTCAATCAAATGTGGTATCCCTCAACGCGCTTGTTATCCCCCTCGCTAGAGCCCTCTGAGCATTCTGTGCAGGCACTAGTCTGGCGCTAATGGCCTCTAGCACCCATGTTCACCTTTGAGCTGCAGGGGTCTCTGTGAATCTATTTTTCCCATTCCAGTACCTGTCAGAAGTCACATGTTCACACTAGAAGTTTTCAGAGAGGGCAGAAGCCTTTGGAAACTGATGGAATAGGAAGGCTTATAATAATTTGGGAAAGAGTCTGGTGGTAGAAGCTACCTCTTCCCTTATATGGTGTGAAACCCCACCCAGCACATCCCAGGATGCACTGGGCAGGATTGGGTGATGCCATTTTCAAGGCAGCACTGGACAAGGGCTCCTGTGTGGGGGAGGGGGGGGCTGTACTAGGGGAGAATGGAGGGATTTGCATGCTGGACTGGGCTCATCATTCCTCCCCAATGGTCTGCAAACTTTAATGCTAGCTCCGAGCCAGTGTTTGGCATACTGACTGCTGATCAATGGGTAGGAATATGTTTAGCATGTATTTGCATGCTACTGGTGCTGTTTGCCAAGAAAACATCTAAAAGTCAGATCTACACACATACTGCATGGTGTGAAAGGTCTACAGGAAAAATAGGACAAGGGCTAGAGCAGAAAGAAATTGGTAGCCAACAATGATAGCAATTGCCACTGCTGCCTACCCCTTCTCACACTAGAAGTGAAACATCTTTACACTTTTAGACTGTCTTCAAAGATGCAGTTACTCAATTCCAGGAGACAGTAGCATATAGTCACAGGTGGGCACATCCAAATTGTGGCATCCTTTTTAAGACTGGCAGGGATCCCCAAGCTCTGTTGGCTGAAGAGGGCCTTCTGGCAGCCAGAACACTCCCATACTACTATGTACTGCTGCACCCCCCCCCCCCTTAAAAGTTTGCAATCAAAATGGGTACCTGAGGCAATGGAAAACAAATGACTTGCTCAGCATTGAATGGGATGTTAGTAGGAAAAGCATAATTTGAATCCACATCTGCATATGCCAGGCCCCCTCCCTGCCCATCTTCAAAGCCTTGCTAAAAGCCCACCTCTTCAATGTCGCCTTCGGCACCTAACCACCATACCTCTATTCAGGAAATCTGGACTGCCCCTACTTGACATTTCACCCATTAGATTGTAAGCTCCTTGGAGCAGGGTACTGTCCTTTTCTTAATCTGTACAGTGCTGCATAACTCTAGTAGCGCTCTAGAAATGTTAAGTAGTAGTAGTAATGCAGCCCGTGACTCGTCACCAGTCTCTGGGGTGTCCCAAGCCTGTCCCACAACCAGTCATGGGTCCTGGATATCCACAATAAATATGCATAAAATACATCTGAATGGACAGGAGACCCAGCACATGAAGATTTATATCATGCATATTCATAATGCACATCCTCAAAACTCAATGGCCTATGCACTATACCATACCTGCTTTTCCTCCCCCTCCCATACAAAAGTATCCTCCTATTACAAAGCACAGCAGTGGCTCCACAGAGAGGAATCTAGTTCCCCATATGTATGCATTAAAAAAAAAAGGCGATCTGGTTTAATAATTTCCTAAGGCAGGGGGAGGGAATTCCAGTCTTCAAGAGCCCCAGGGAGGTCTGGTTTTCAGGATATCCACAATGATTATGCAGGAGCTAGATCTGCATACAAAAGCAGCAGTGTTGTGAATATCCTGAAAACCTAACCTGCCTACCCGTCTCCTAAGCCAGTGATTCTCAGCCCAGTCCTTGTGGCACACCCAGCCACTCGCGTTTTTAGGATATCCTCAATGAATATGTATGAAACAGATCTGCATGCAATCTCTCATGTATATTCCTTGTGGCTATCCGCGATACTTGACAGGTTAGGTGTGCCATGAGGACCAGGTTGAGAACCACTGTTCTAAGTCATGCTTGCTTCTATTTCAGGCAGAGCCTACCCACGGCACTGCTGCTAATGGATTCAGTCTAAGAGGTTCCAGCACTTAATGAAGCTGCAGTATTGGCATCTGAGCTCAGTATCATGAGACTGATCATCTGTTCTGGTTTTCTAGCACCATTTACACCAAACTCTGCAAGTCACAAATTTTATAACATAGGCCCTGACAAAAGGAAGCAATACAGAATTACTGTATTTTTCATCTCATTCATTTGCAAGATGAGAATCCTTTCTGTAGCAATTACTGCATGGAAAGAAATTCCTATTGCTAATGGGTCAAGTCATTTAAAAATAAAGGGAAGAAGAGACAGGACCAGGGGGTGGGGGTGGGATGAATATGAGGTGAACAACCTACAATGGGAAGGAAGAACATCTGGGATTGTCTCAAATCTTTGCTCACCAACCACTTAAGATTTCATCCCATGAATCCCAGAACCCTGCACTTCCCTCTCACGTCATACTTTCTCCATTCTGAGACTCTTTCCCCTCTCCCTTCCCAAAAACACCTCTACACAAATATCTGAAATTATGCACAGAACAGTGGTTCCTAAACCTGGGCCCAGAGGTACCCCATCCAGTCAGGTTTTCAGGATATCTAGAATGAATATTCAGGACAGAGATTTGCATGCACTGCCTCCACTGCATGCAAATCTCATGAATTATGCATTGTGGATATCCTGAAAACCGGACTGGCTGGGGTGCCTCCAGGGTTTGAGAACCACTTTACCTTTATAAATGTAAAAACAGTACATTATATAAAATATACAGAAAGATGTATATGTACCCCGCAGTTACTGCAGAACAGAATAGGTACCAGTGCCTAGTGGGTATCCCGTTATAGAATTACCCTTATTATCAAAACCACTGAGATGACCATTAAGTGTCACAAGTGCGTGAATCAAATCTGCAAGAAATACTACCAGGCTAATTAACACTGGGGTCTGCATTATGGAAAACCAGCAATACCTGTTGAAAACTATTATACTTAAGAAGTGCTCAGTGTCTCTTCACCCATATTATTTTAAAATTAACAATTGGTGATGTTCCTGATTTTTTTGTGACTCTTCAGATATGTTTGCTTTAGTTTGGTGTGGTGTGGCCATATTGCCTGAAGTAAATGATGGGAATCTGGCTTTGACATTTCATTGTTTTTAAAATTATTTCAGAAAAACAGGGTTACACCTAGTTCTCAAATCAGCCTTGAGCTCTACTACAAAGGTTACAGCAATTATTTTATTAATCCAATGTTTAATTCCAAATGTGGAAAGCAAACAAAGAAGGAAGGAAGCAATATAAAATGTGTGTGTGCATCTTGTTATTCCCTGCACAGCAGCATAACACTGAACCTCACTTTGGAGTGGGAAAAGGGTACGTCAGTCTTTTCACACTACATGCACTATACTAATATCTTCTTTCTGAAGGTCATAGGGCCTTCATAATCACTGTCCTTGAGGGTCACCAATGGGTCAGATTTTAAAGACATCCCCAATGAAGGTGCATGGGAAAGATGTGCATGCCTACTAACATTACATGCAAATCTCTCTCATACATACGCATTAGGGATGAATTCATTGGTGGCCATTGAGGACTGAGTGTGAATACCACTATCACATGGTATAACAGATCCAGGTAACACATTAAAGCAAGCTAACACTAGGGATCAGGCCGATGGCACTATATAGAAAGTCTGTTACCATCACCTTTCCCTGCCCTCCTCTAGTTCCCTGTTTTCTATAGGTACTCGACACTGACTCTTCAATTAGCCATACTTTTCTTCTGTATCATTGTCATCAATTCTGTTTAAGCCTTTCAAAGTTTCATTTTCTCACATAATCCAAAATGTTTGGCTTAAAATCACTTGAGCAATAACAGCAAGGCTGCAAGCTGATCTAGTCCATCTTTTCTGACAGAAACTATAATAAAGTCCATATATGCAATGGAGACTGAATTAGCTGATCCTGAAAAGAATGGATTGGCAGGCCAGTTTTTATTCCAATGCCAGTGCCCATAAATGCCAAGAAAGCACATCCATCCTCCCTGCCCGATCAGATTTTGCAGCTAGTGTAGCCTCTTGGACCTAAGGGTGAAAGGAGTGAGACCTGATGCAGAAATGCCTCAACTCTCCTCCTGCCATGGAAGCAAAGCATTCCTTGATGGGGGCTGTTCCCTCCTGTGGCAAGATGTAGGAGAGGGACTAAAGAAAAAGAAGAGGGTATAAGACATTCACAGGCCTAATCTACTTCTTTCCATACTAACATTCAGAAGAAAACATCTCACTGGCTTAACAACTGTCATAACCAGGATGCTATAATTCAATTTAAATGGTCAACAACCCCAACATGGAGATGATGAATGCAAAGACAAACAAAAACCCAGCACTGAAATACTTATAGAATAGGGAGTACTATCTAGTTGATCTCAGCAGTGACTCTTTTCACGCTGAGACATAGCTCAGTGACTCACTGTAATCGTCATCTGTCCATCTAACCTTTAATATATACAGTGGGGGAAATAAGTATTTGATCCCTTGCTGATTTTGTAAGTTTGCCCACTGACAAAGACATGAGCAGCCCATAATTGAAGGGTAGGTTATTGGTAACAGTGAGAGATAGCACATCACAAATTAAATCCGGAAAATCACATTGTGGAAAGTATATGAATTTATTTGCATTCTGCAGAGGGAAATAAGTATTTGATCCCCCACCAACCAGTAAGAGATCTGGCCCCTACAGACCAGGTAGATGCTCCAAATCAACTCGTTACCTGCATGACAGACAGCTGTCGGCAATGGTCACCTGTATGAAAGACACCTGTCCACAGACTCAGTGAATCAGTCAGACTCTAACCTCTACAAAATGGCCAAGAGCAAGGAGCTGTCTAAGGATGTCAGGGACAAGATCATACACCTGCACAAGGCTGGAATGGGCTACAAAACCATCAGTAAGACGCTGGGCGAGAAGGAGACAACTGTTGGTGCCATAGTAAGAAAATGGAAGAAGTACAAAATGACTGTCAATCGACAAAGATCTGGGGCTCCACGCAAAATCTCACCTCGTGGGGTATCCTTGATCATGAGGAAGGTTAGAAATCAGCCTACAACTACAAGGGGGGAACTTGTCAATGATCTCAAGGCAGCTGGGACCACTGTCACCACGAAAACCATTGGTAACACATTACGACATAACGGATTGCAATCCTGCAGTGCCCGCAAGGTCCCCCTGCTCCGGAAGGCACATGTGACGGCCCGTCTGAAGTTTGCCAGTGAACACCTGGATGATGCCGAGAGTGATTGGGAGAAGGTGCTGTGGTCAGATGAGACAAAAATTGAGCTCTTTGGCATGAACTCAACTCGCCGTGTTTGGAGGAAGAGAAATGCTGCCTATGACCCAAAGAACACCGTCCCCACTGTCAAGCATGGAGGTGGAAATGTTATGTTTTGGGGGTGTTTCTCTGCTAAGGGCACAGGACTACTTCACCGCATCAATGGGAGAATGGATGGGGCCATGTACCGTACAATTCTGAGTGACAACCTCCTTCCCTCCGCCAGGGCCTTAAAAATGGGTCGTGGCTGGGTCTTCCAGCACGACAATGACCCAAAACATACAGCCAAGGCAACAAAGGAGTGGCTCAGGAAGAAGCACATTAGGGTCATGGAGTGGCCTAGCCAGTCACCAGACCTTAATCCCATTGAAAACTTATGGAGGGAGCTGAAGCTGCGAGTTGCCAAGCGACAGCCCAGAACTCTTAATGATTTAGAGATGATCTGCAAAGAGGAGTGGACCAAAATTCCTCCTGACATGTGTGCAAACCTCATCATCAACTACAGAAGACGTCTGACCGCTGTGCTTGCCAACAAGGGTTTTGCCACCAAGTATTAGGTCTTGTTTGCCAGAGGGATTAAATACTTATTTCCCTCTGCAGAATGCAAATAAATTCATATACTTTCCACAATGTGATTTTCCGGATTTAATTTGTGATGTGCTATCTCTCACTGTTACCAATAACCTACCCTTCAATTATGGGCTGCTCATGTCTTTGTCAGTGGGCAAACTTACAAAATCAGCAAGGGATCAAATACTTATTTCCCCCACTGTATCTTTAAAAATTTTTTTTTTTTTTAGAAATTATTTTTAAAAATGCTCTTAGCTTAATCAGCAGCTTTAATTAAATATTAGCAGTATGGGTCTGCTAATATTTTTATTTATAAAAAAATTTTATTTATAAAATGTATTTTTAAAAAATCATTAAAAGTTTCTGATATATATTAAAGGTTATATGGACCGATGATGATTACAGTGAGTCACTGAGCTGTGTCTCAGTGTGTGTAAAGAGTCACTGCTGAGGTCAGCTAGATAGTTCCCACTACTCTATGTATACTAAATATTACTGTGCTGGGTTTTTGTTAGTCTTTGGATTCATAACCAGGATGCTGCCAGGTCTCAGGATCTAAAGTCAGGTTTAGAGAATCCTGAAAGGAGAGGACCAGCCTTGCCAGAAGAGTTGGGAACCTAAGGGAGAAAGGAAATCCCAGACTGGAGATGGAGAGGAGCCACCCCTATAGGAGAGCAGATATGGGAAGGCAGGCTTTCCCTGGTTACACCACAAGTATTTAATGCCTTCCACCAAGACCAAGGGGTTGGATGGCTGCCTAGTTCAGAGTCTTTTGAGAACCCAGCTGAAGAGTCCACACCTGAAATAGAACACTGTCCCTCACCCCGTGGCTATCAAATAGTCTCTCTAATTCAGGTGTTAGAGTGAAACTACCCCACAGAATGGGCTTTAAGAGGCTCTTGGACTTACAAAGATATACACTGGTGAAACTGGTAAGAGTGTGGTGAAATGAACACTGCATTCAGCAGGAAACGAATAGGAGGGGGAGGAGGGAGAAAAAGCCCTTCCAAATGAAGTATCATTTAAAAGAAGTTGCCACAATGGAGGACTGTTAGGTGCAACTATTAGCTGGACCTGAAAACAAGGAAGCAGAGCTTTGCTCCCTGGGGCTTCATATGCATATTTAATCAAGTCATCTTCGACTCCTCCCTCTCCTCTGCGCATATCCAGCAGATAGAGGCAACAGGTCTTGGCTTTCTCTATAACATTAGCAAAATTCGCCTTTTCCTCTCTGAGCACACCACCCGAACTCTCATCCACTCTCTCATTACCTCTCGCCTTGACTACTGCAACCTAATCCTCACTGGCCTCCCACTTAGCCATCTATTCCCCCTTCAGTCCGTTCAGAACTCTGCTGCGTCTTATCTTCCGCCTGGACCGATATACTCATATCACCCCTCTCCTCAAGTCACTTCACTGGCTCCCGATCAGGTACCGCATACAGTTCAAGCTTCTCCTACTAAGCTACAAATGCACTCGATCTGCAGCCCCTCCTTACCTCTCTACCCTCATCTCCCCTTACGTTCCTACCCGTAACCTCCGCTCTCAAGACAAATCCCTCCTTTCAGTACCCTTCTCCACCACCGCCAACTCCAGGCTCCGCCCTTTCTGCCTCACCTCACCCCATGCTTGGAATAAACTCCCTGAGCCCATATGCCAGGCCCCCTCCCTGCCCATCTTCAAATCCTTACTCAAAGCCCACCTCTTCAATGTCGCCTTCGGCACCTAACCACTATACCTTTATCCAGGAAATCTAGACTGCCCCAACTTGACATTTCGTCCTTTAGATTGTAAGCTCCTTTGAGCAGGGACTGTCCTTCTTTGTTAAACTGTACAGCGCTGCGTAACCCTAGTAGCGCTCTAGAAATGTTAAGTAGTAGTAGTAGTAATCAAGGACTGGCTACATGTTGAATGGTGCTGTGGAAGCCACAGGATGCATAAAAGGCTTCAAAATGGAAATTAACATTTACATGAACTTATTCCATTAGTGGAAAGTGACTCTGCTATTGCTCAATTTTGAACTTGTTAATTTACTCAGGGCTAGATGCACTAACCCCACGTAAAGAGCCCTTTCCTTAATGATCCCTTAGCGAATCTCAGTAAGGAAAGGCATGCATGAAGAAAATCGCATGCAATTGAGCTGCTCGCTGTTAGCTCATTTGCACATGATTTCCTTCCTTCCTTCCTTCCAGTCGGCCAGCTGAGCACGGGCAGAGCAGCCAATCGTTATGCTGGCTGCTCTGCATGCCAAAGACGTCCTTCACAAAAAAAAGGACGTCCCTGACAAGCACTGGACGTTTTCCTTCAGCTTTTGTGATGGGCGTCCTTCTTGGACGTGTTTTTCTTACGTGCCTGAAAAGATCACAGCCACGGAGGTTCTCTCAACATTCTCTCATCCCCTCCAAGGTTGTTTTCAGCTTGTGCCCCCCCACCCCCTCCCAAGATTGGGACGTGCGAGGACGTCCAGTGCTTTTAGCTGTCATCGGTATCAGCTAAACGCGCTGTGATTGGCTGAGAGAGACCTGGAGGGAGGGACGTCCAAATAGTTTTGATTTGGACGTCCTCGCACGTCCCGATCTTGAGGAGGAGGGGGGGCAAGCTGAAAACAGTCTTGGAGGGGACGAGGAGAATGTTGAAAGAACCTCCATGGATGTGGTCATTTCAGGCACATAAGAAAAACACGTCTGAGAAGGAAGCCCATCACAAAAGCTGAAGGAAAATGTCCAAGTGCTGGTCAGGGACAATCTCACTCCAGATACACTAATTGGTAGAGTGGGTGGTGCAGGGGCTCTGGGGAGGCTTTAAATGCTTTTGCCTTTGATTTTGTAGGGAGCTCCCTACTGTGACTGCAGAAAAATGCCTGGGGGGGAGGGGGAAGGGGTCAGGGCTGTTCTGCTACAAGAAAATCAGCACATGAAAAGAGAACCAGACAGCAGTTTAGTGCTGAAACAAAACTTTTTTTTTGGTGAAGGACGTCCAATTGTTAGGTATGAGTCCCGCTCAGTAGCCCCAACAAGAGGTGCAGACCTCCCGTTAGGTTTTCCACGGTGCATTGAGTCGGAAAACGGCTCGGAGAACCCTTTTGTGCATGTCCTGGTTTACTACTTGCATGTTAAACTGGCTAGAACCAGTTTAAAAACCACATTGCTGGTTGGTTATGTTTAGTGCATCTAGCCCTCAATCTGAGAGACAGTAGGAAAAAGTAAGGACCCCCACAGGTGATAGCTACATCCTTGTAATTCCTCTGCTTCACTTGAGTGTAAAGTCCTTTCCTAGCTACTGGTTGCACCCTGTTACACACCATAGATATGTCCCACATATCTTTCTTTTCTATTTCTATTTTATTTCTCAAAATAAAGAATTTAAATATACCATAAAAGTGAAATAAAAATAAATTTGAAATTTTTGTAACTTACACCAGTAATTGATTCTGAAATAATGGAAGCTACGGTGGGATGCCCTGGATGCATGAATCAATGTCTGTCCTTTAAAACAAACCACCACCATTATCTTTACACCATCACCATGTCACCACATGGGCTCAGGTCACTGCATTCCTTTTCTGCAGTGATAGCAAGACCCGGAATCAGTTGGAGATGGGCCAGCTGAAGCATAGGGTACTAGAGTGCCCGACAGCACTCAAGTCCTGCCTGGGTTCTCACTTTCTAGCAGAAGCATAATTCATGTTGAACCAGCTACATGTTTCTTGAACAGCTGGAAAGGAAGGTAAAATTTACAACTGTTACCAAACAAGCAAGTGATATTTAGTTTTAAACCAAGATAGATAATAATCCTCTAACTTCCTGGTCGAATCTAATATTGCTGATCAGAAGACTTGATAAACTGAAGTACCGCTCCAGTGCTGGAGATGAGACCAATAAAATGAGGAACAACATTGAAATTGGATTACATATTACGGTGCAACAAACCATGATAAAACCAGAAAAACATGGGCATGCTAAAACCTTGAAAAAGAACTGAAGGCAGCCAAGGATCGCTTACAACCCAGTGAACAGTTATCACATACAAGGCATGCTATTGTTTCAGTGCCATGTGTTTCACAGTTAGAGGGCAACTTTCAAAGTCTGTATGCAAAATCTCTGCAGGTACTTTTCACTTGCAGACATTACATCAATTTTCAAGGGTAAAAATTTCCCTTTGAAACTTCACAAAGTCCGTGTGGATACTTTATCAGTGAATATCAACCTGCAGGAAATAGGTAAATGCTGTCTCTTTCCCAACCCTGCCTCTCATCCTGATTATGTGCACACATTTATGAATGTATTGGCCATGTGTGCATAACCATCGATATGTATGCAGTGGACAATTTATTTAAAAACTATTTCTACAAATAAAACCATGTTGGATGCATTTGAAAATTACTCTCTTTAAGCTTACTTCAAAAGCAAAATATGAATTTTGTTAGTAGATGGTTATAACATGTGCCTTTGTTCTGTTGGTTCAGGCTACCCCAAGCCTGCATGTAGTTATGCTAAAAGGTCTTGTACATCTACTATGCAGTTCATAGGAGCCAACTTTTCAAAATGATTGGGGGTGCTGATTTTTTTTTTTTTTTTTACAAGTGGTGCATTCCCCTGCCCCCTCTCCTCCCTCCGAGTTCCAGGCCTCCATCCCTGCCTCTGAGTTCCAGCTCCCCCCTCACTCTCCCAGTTCCAGGCCAGGCCATGCCATGCCCCTTCCCCTCCCCTCCCCCTCCAAGTTCCTACTACTACTACTATTTAGTATTTATATAGCGCTACAAAGCGTAAGCAGCGCTGCACAAACATAGAAGAAAGACAGTCCCTGCTCAAAAAGCTTACAATCTAATAGACAAAAAATAATAAAGCAAGCAAATCAATTAATGTGTAGAGGACCGGACTCTACCTTGACAATTAACTAGGAGGGAGGGAGTGGATGGGGGGGAGGAGGGAAGGGGAGACATAAACAGTTGGTTAAAGCTATTCTGAAGATGTTAAAATTCTAAATTGGAAAGTATCCGACTGAATATTTGCATTTATATTTGTATGTTTGATCTTTATTCAATAAAAACTCAATAAAAAATAATAATGTGTAGAGGAAAAAGAGGAGAGGAGGGAAGGTAGAAGCGAGTGCAACTAATTATGTCCATAAAACCACTACAAAATAAATAAATACCACACTGTGTAGACATTTCCTTTGACCCATGGAACAACATTTTCAGAAGCAACACTCGCTGATCTTAAGACAGGCCTTATTAAAAGCATGGATCCTTTAAGTGAGATTCTAGATGGCATCTATTTATTTATTACATGAAAGGCAGAAATGCTTTAGAACACAGATTCCCTGTTATTCACCTCTTCAAACCAATAGAAAAGAACCCACAGTGTCAAGACACCAATTAGCACTTCATTTAAAAATATCCATTTAAAAAGGGACAAATTCAAAAGGACCAATTCATCATTTACCTTCAACATAATGCCACACATGAACAAATCTGGTTAAAATACCTTTACTATATCTTACCTCTCAAACTATCACACAAAGTAAAACATAGAAAGTGTTATTTCCTTTCAAAAATCATTTAATTCCTGAAACACAGCTCAAAAGGACTTTCAACACCACCACCATCACATTTGTCCTTAGGGGTCAGGAAGAACATTGTGCAGACCTTTTTCTGTCTCTTCTGGATCACCAAATACATAAATTGCCACAACTTGTGTGATTTTGAAGACTGCCTGGGTCCAGGGGCCCAATTTCAAACCAAACTTGACTCCAGGCCTCCCTCCCTGACTCTGAGTTCCAGACCCCCCCCTCTCCCCCCCTCCGAATTTAAAAGTCACTCATCTTACCTCCTGCTCCGAGAAGTTACATCTGAGACAGCAGCCCAGGAAAAAGCGTGCAGGCAGGAGACTCAGAGCTGTTCCGTTTGGTCTCTCTGAGCTCTGGTCCAGCCCTTGCGTACACAGGAAATGAGGGCGGGACCAAAGCTCAGAGAGACCAAACAGAACAGCTCTGAGTCTCCTGCCTGCACGCTTTTTCCTGGGCTGCTGCTGCAGATGTAATTCCTCCGACGAGGAGGTAAGATGAGTGACTTTTAAATTTCGGAGGTAGGGGGACGCCCTGCAAGGAACTTCCGGTGGGTGACTATTGGGGGTGCTCAAGCACCCACAGCACCCACGGAGTCAGCGCCTATGATGCAGTTTAACAGTGTATATAGTACAGTCCACACATCTTAATTTTAATTCTGTCGTAGTGTGAATGGTGTAGGAAATGCAAAAAGAAAAACAGATACCTTAGTAAAAAGTTTCACTCGTTAATAAAGAAACTTTTTGTGAAAACTTTGCTCTGGGATCTGCTTCCCCCCTCCCCCACCTTTCACTGCTTGCAGATCAGAAGAGCCTCTCTTGTTTTGCTGATGTGAATGTTGTAGGTACACTACTAACAGGGAAGTGCTACTGTCAAACAAGGCGGCCTAGAACATGGCTACTGAAACCTGTCCTGTGACCCACAAGCTGGGGCTTGAGGAAATCCACATCTGAATATACTGGAGACCTACTGTAAACATATCTCATCCATATACACTGTGACTATCTTGAACACACAACTGTCTGTGGTAGCTTCATAGCAACCCAGTAGATGACAGAAGTAAAAAAAGATCAACCACCTTATCTAGTCTGCCCAGCTTTTCCCATGTATGCTGCAAGCATATGTTCCAGTTCCTAGCCACAGTGCATGGCCGCTCATAACATCTCTCCCTTTATCCACCATCTTGGGAAAAAGAGCATACAAGTCCCTGGCTTAGTTCAACCTCCAGCAATCTTTCCTTCCCAGGTCTAATCACAAAGTTTAGTAATGATTGAAATAGCCACAAACAATAAATACTTGGGTTTCTGTTAGGTTAGGATTTTCTTGGCTCCTATGGCAAACACTCTAGCCTCCTCAATTCTCTGCATAACTCGACAGACAGACCTGGTTACATGAGCACCTGCACTTTAGCTAGAACACCTAACTATATTACGATCGGAAATCAGGATCCCCTACGTAATCCACATCCCCATTATCATCCCATCAAGCTTAATAACAATCTAAACAGCTACCAAAACTAGTAAGGTCACTGCCTAAGCATCCTGCCTTCCTGGTCAGTATTTCACCATCTGGCTAATGGGAGAGGTTTGGGAAGCACTTACCTACAGTAACCCACACTAATTCGGTAATGGCCCGTGGAAATAGAAATGGGAAAGAACAGGTCACAAAATCCATGCAAGACTAGCACAGCAATGGTGGGCACAAGAGATTTATGTTCGAAGTTCTTCCATTGCCCATATTATTACCTTGTTTAAATGGTGTGAATTTGAAGTCTGGTAAGTATTTCCTCAATTTGCTGTTGCTGGCTGTTTTCTTAAACTGTCCATCTGATTTTGTGGAATCAAACTGAATGCAAGGGATTAAGGGAAAGTGTAAAATAATTCTTGGGGAGCAGACCTCCCTACAAACCGAGCAGCCCCTACTACACCCTTGAATTAAAAAAATTCCCTGACTCATAGATGTTGGCAGATAAAAAGCACCGGGTCTATCCACTCTGCCCATTTATGTCTTATCCCATGCACACTTGAATTCTACCATCTATGCTGGAAGTCTGTTCCAGCTGTTTGCCAATCCTAGTGAAAATCAACTTCTCCATGAAAAAGTACTTCTCGACGTTAATCCTGAGTCGGACCCCCCCCCCCCCCCCATCTAAATTCATGTTCTGTAGTTCTACCACCTTTCCTGCTCTGGAAAAGGTTTGTTTGAAGATTAAATACCCTTCAAATATTTAAATGTTTGTATCATATCACCCCTGTCTCTCCTTTCCTCCACAGTGTACATTTTCAGTTTATCAAGTCTCTCTTAATATGTCTTGTTGCGCAAACACCATACCATTTTTGTTACACCACCAAGTCTTTTTACATCCTTAGCAAGATTCAGCCTCCAAAACTGAACACAAAACTCCAAGTGGCTCCTCATTCACTTGATATCTGAACAGCTTTATGTTGTCTGTAACACAGAAATTCTCTCACTCTTTATTATCTACCCAGTCCATCCTGACAAGAGAAAATCCTTCTACCATCTTCTCCAAACCCTGATTACATTAACTGAAACTGCATCATCAACTTCTTCTAATACAGTGGTTTCTCAATGTTTTAAAGAGTGTTTGTGTTCTGTTCCCACAGTAACATCTGCATCTTTTGCATTTCTTCTAGTTCAAAAGCACGTTTAATGCTGTTTTCATATTTTAGGATTTTTCATGTTACTGTAGGTACTTCCTGCTTAGTGTGTAGTCCTATACATTACTGCAGCCACACTTGCTTAGTGTATAATTTTTACTCTTAGGGCAATTCCTTTGCATGCTCCTGTATGAGGAAAGGCTAAAGAGGTTACGGCTTGTCAGCTTGGAAAAGAGACGGCTGAGGGGGGATAGGATTGAGGTCCACAAAATCCTGAGTGGTGTGGAGTGGGTGGAGGTGAATCGATTTTTCACTCGTTCAAAGTACAAAGACTCTAGGGGACACTCAATGAAATTACATGGAAATACTTTTTAAAACAAATAGGAGGAAATATTTTTTCACTCAAAGAATAGTTAAGCTCAGGAACTCGTTGCCGGAGGATCTGGTAATGCCAGTTAGCGTATCTGGGTTTAAAATAGGTTTGGACAAGTTCCTGGAGAAAAAGTCCATAGTCTGTTATCAAGATGGACATGGGGGAAGCCACCGCTTGCCCTGGGATTGGTAGCATTGAATGGAGCTACTAACTGTGTTTCTGCCAGGTTACTTGTGACCCGGACTGGCCACTGCTGGAAGCAGGATACTGGACTAGATGGACCATTGGTCGGACCCAGTATGGCTATTCTTGTTATTATGTCCTCCCTCTCAGCTAAGCCCAAGGCTTTTGTTCCCTACTGTCATTTCCCGATTATCCTTACAATCTGTGTTCTGATGGGCCAGCCCCTGGCAGCTGCGTGCAAAAGGGCTGTCCTCAGTGACCTTGAGTGAACTTCACAGTAACCTGGCCTCAAGCTCAGACCCTATTGGGCTCCTTTCCTTATGCTCTAGCCTGTGGGTGTTTCTTCTTAACCCTCCCTGACCCTACATGGCAAAAACTCCCATCTTGTCTCACAAGCAGGGTGTTCTTTCCCTCCCTTTCCTCCTAAAGGTGAATTACTTTTAACCAGACTTCAATCTGTATTGTAGAAAAGCATTACCATCATACCTATGTTAGTTGAAAGTTTTAATGTGTGCTTATTAGGTGTATCATTAATATTATGTTAACATTGAATTATATGTCTGGTATTTGAATTTCAGTGCCACTAAATGTGTATATTTTTGATACTGTTTCATGGTAGTCTTATTATTAGGTTTCAATGTACTGTTTTCAAGTTTACCTCATTTATTGTATTTATGTTAATACTTGGTCATTTTACTATTGTTATGCCGTTAACAAAATTGTAAGTACCTACTGTACACTGCCTTGGGTGAATCTCTTTATAAAGGCAGTAAATAAATCCCAATAAATAAATATTGCAGTCCAGATCCTTTCTTGTGCCACCAGATTTGACTGTATTACCCCTCTTCTTATTCAACAAAATTTGTTACCTATCGCACCCCTCATCCATATAAGATCCTAGTCCTTGCCCACAAGGTTCACTACTCCGGTGTTCCTCCTTATCTTTCTTCCCTTCTTATCCCTTATACTCCACCCAGAGCCTTTCACTTCCTTAATGACAATCGCCTACAGATCTCCTTTTCTAAAAGAAGCCCATCAAGAATCCACCAGAACCCATGATTTTATTTTTCTGGCTTGCCCTATCACTTTGGAATCCTCTCCCAACCTCTATTTGCTTAAACTGCTCATATCCCCAAGTTCTTAAGAAAACACATCTCTTTCAAAAAGGCTTTTTCTATTTGACTCTATCCAAAGAGCTCTCTTGGGATCCATTAGCGTTGAAGTCTCCTCCTCTCACCCCTTGCCTTTATTTTTCTTTTAAGAACATTGATGTTCTTTTATTTTTCTAGTTTATTGAATGTTGTACAATGATCGCTTTTCCTCAAAAAGATAGCAATCAAGTTTTAATAAATCAAATTTGTTTTTCACTCATTTGCAGTAAAGCGGTGTGGTAGCCATGTTAGTCCACAATGCGGTATATAATCATTCAATGCAAAAAGTGTGAAGAAGGGTGCTATATTGGAGAAACAAGTCAACCAGGATGCCACCTCTGAGGGACAGCACTTTATAAAACCAGAGCACTGCAAAGATCTTATGGTAAGAATACTAAAAGGAAAATTTAAGCCAATCCGGGAGCTAAGACCTTTGAAGTCAAAATGATGAAATATTTTGACACCCACCAGACAAGACTTAAGATCTGGGTTTTCTATCTCACTATAAACCATAAAATTATACAGCTTTTTTCACTCTCTAATCAGCCATCCCTCTCTCCCTCTCACCCATCCAGTTCTCCCTGTGTCTCACCTAACCTACCCCTCCCTCTTCCTGTGAGACTGTCATTGGAATGCTTTTGTGATTCACTTATATATTCTGATATTTGTCAACATCTGCTTATTTCCGATCTGAAGGGTTACCTTCAAAACTAATCAAAAAACGTATTAAGTTAGTCCAATAAAAAGTGGCATCATCTTATTTTCTTTTCTCTGTTTTGATTTATTTCTACTTACACCCATTTGCACAAATTCGGCATCCTACTTCTCAACCATTTTCATTCATCTACCAAACATCTCCACCTCTACAACAGACAACTTTCTCTTCAGATCTTTACTTTCACTTCCCACAACAGTGATTACCAGTTTGAAGGCTCTTGCACTGGGGCAGTAAGTTTTTGCTGTCAATTACAAACTATAAGTAAATTAGCTACATCTGTCTGCTGAAATTTCAGAAAACAGGGTCTTGTGGTTGATGTGGCTGGTTCATACTGTCTGGATATTAGAGCATATGCATATTCTAAGAAAGCCAGAATTGATTTGCTTACATGATCGTACATGCTGTTCTACCTCCCCTTTGTTTCAAACCTACTCCTTTTCCGCCATTTGCTCAGCCCTAACCCCCAAGTTTTCCAATTTCTACCTTCTGTGCTAAATGAGCTCCAAATCATGACTGCTTCGATGCTGCCCCTTATAGTATCCAAAATTAAGTCTTGGGATCCTTGCGCTAAGTGTCCTGCTTACCTATGGGATTCTGTCATCTCTCAGGGTTTTTAAAACAAAAAACATGTAGATGAAAATTTCTACTTTCTATGGGGAAATTTCTTTAGGAGCCTTGTCTATATAACATGGTGGCAATCTTTCCCCCAGTGCAGAGCGTAAGTTAGATACTATAGCTGTGAAATGGTAGTGGTCCTGGCACTCACACTATAGTATCTAACTTACGCTCTGCACTGGGGGAAAGATTGCCACCATGTTATATAGACAAGGCTCCTAAATATATATATATTCATTTTTTATTGCACTTTAGCTCCTTTAGGGCTTCCAGTTCAAGCACAGCAAGCAGTTACTTGGTTATGGTGCTTCAAGTTTTCATTCACAGCTACACAGAGGTTGTCTGTATAACCCACACCTAGCCCAGCCTGTGCAGTGACTGTCTTGGAAGGAAGATTAAGACTTTCTTCAAAGTCTGGTACATGTGCACTCTGAGTCTGGCCACCACTGAACACAGAGTCCTCCTCCCATGGGACTTGTTTGTCTCTGTTCTGTTTAAAAGCAATGTTCAACTCCAATCCTCAAATGCCAACAGTCAACTGGGTTTTCAGGATATCCACATGAAAATGCATGAAATTAATTTGTACACAATGAAGGCAATGTATACAAATCCATCTCATGCATATTCAGCAGGAATCGCCTAAAAACCTGACCGGCTTGCAGCACTCAAGGACCAGGGTTACCCATCCCAGGTGCAAAATCTATTTCCCATCCAGAAGACAGATTTACTTTAACTTTCCTAGGCCTTGACCAAGGAGTAAATGCCCCATCTCACCAGGGAAGGTTATTGAGATTCCAACCAGATCCCAGCACAGGATCCTTTGAATAGTGTGCATAGAGGGTTGAACCTTCTATTCTCACCAGAGGAGAATGCTAGGACCACAGCCAGACCATGTATGTTAAGGATACCAGAAGCTTTCCCTTGAAGTCCATGGCTTCTACAATGGCCTCAGCCGCGTCCTTTATGGAAACTTCATCTTCTTCTCCAACTAAACACAAAGGAGGTAAAGATGAGTCACACAGAGGGGCTGTGCGCAAAGAGAAAACACTGTCTAGCTCTTACAAGGACAGTAAGCTCAGTTTCCAGAAGCAACACTGGACACAGAGCACACAGGTGTGGTAATAACTTTCATGTGGGGGAAGAACAGCTCTCAGCTTAGTTTCATGTACAGAAGAGAGGGGCCACACTGGGCATATCTGTTTTAGATATCTGATGCTTAGAGAGGAATCAGTAATTCAGGGTGGAAAGGAACAAGAGGATTGGGGGGGTGGGTGGAAGTTAGTATTCAGGAAATCTTTCTTTCTGGGCTTACAGAAAGCAGCTGGCTAAAGAAATTTAGGACTGCTATTACAGCTTCTAGGTTTGTCTATTTAGCTAGCAAGCAAACCTTGGGGGATTGTTAGTTTTCTGGTTTTTGTTAGCTGGTTGGATTCCCACTGCATCTTTAAGTCATTTAACCCTCCATTGCCCAGGCACAAAAATAAGTACCTGTATATAATATGTAAACCACTTTGATTGTAACCACAGAAAGGTGGTATATCAAATCCCATCCCCCTTCCATGACTTCTTTTTATTCATTTTGATTTAGCTCACACCTTTTTCAGGACTTCAAGGAAAGTTACATTCAGTTACCTTGAAAGATTTATAATCTAAGACTGTATCTGAGGCAAAGGTTAAGTGACTTGCCCAAGGTCACAAGGAGCTATCAGTAGGACCTGAACGATGGTTTCTCTGGTTCTTGGCCCACTCTTCTAATCACTCCTCCATTCCTGAAAAACACATCCCCAGCTTGCTTTTAGTCTTGTCCTCTTTTATCCAGATAAATTTGTGATTGTGGGCCCGATGCACAAAGGTTGCTATAAAATATGGCTGCCTCGGTAAAATTTACCACGTCGCAAACAGTGACCAACGCACAAAGGAGATCTCATGCAAATGAGATGCACGGATCCCCCTTCGTGCATCGGTTGTTGTTTGCGACTCGAAGCTGTCAAATGCAGCTGTCAAACCCTTCCCGTGCCTCCTGACCCCCCTTGCACCCCCAACAAAATTCCCTGGTGGTCCAGTGGATCCCATACCCTCCTCGCCCCTGCACCATCCAGCGGAGTGCACCCCGGCAAATAACCCTGGTGGTCTAGGTATAGTGACCCCCTTCCTGGTACAATTAAAATAAAATTGGGCAGGAGCGTCATCTCCTACCTTGGACCCCACCGCTTTCAGAATGGTGGCACCCAGTCCCTGCCCGGTGCATTCTGGGATGCATTAGGTGGGGCTAAACAACATATAAAGTTTTTCTCCTTATATGGTGTTTAGCCCCACCCAGTGCACCCCAGAATAGTAACATAGTAAGTGATGGTAGATAGACCTGAATGGGCCATCCAGTCTGCCCAACAGTCACACTCATTACCAATTCATGATTAAATCAACAATGAATGTGATATTATATACTTGATCATGAGTCTTTCTTTGACGTTTCTGGGACATAGACCATAAGTCCGCCTGGCTCTATCCTTATGTTCCACCTACTGGAGTTGCCATCAAAGCCCACTCCAGGCTATCCAAATTTGTCTTGTCATTTGCGGGACCTAGATCATAAATCTCTGCCCAGCACTGCCCTCGGTTCCAGCTACTGAAGTTGCCATTGAAGCCCTTTCCAGCTTATCCTAAACTGGACTGCCATATACAGACACAGACCTACTAAGTCTGCTTGCCACCAGCCTTAGTTCTTTACAGCCGGAGTAGCCGTCCAAGTATCACTCATACATTCACCCCCTGCAGCCATTTAAGGGTTTTTATTTAATTATTTTTCTTTTCTACTGTCTATTTTCTAAATAGAGTTCCTCTGTGTTTATCCCATGCCTTTTTGAATTCCGTCACTGTTTTTGTCTCTACCATCTTCCTCGGGAGGGCATTCCAGGCACCGACCACCCTCTCCGTTAAAAAGAATTTCCTGACATTATTCCTAAGTCTACCACCCCGCAACCTCAACTCATGTCCTCTAGTTTTACCATTTCCCTTTCTCTGGAAGATATTTGTTTCAATGTTAATACCTTTCAAGTATTTAAATATCTGTATCATATCTCCCCTGTTCCTTCTTTCCTCTAGGCTATACGTATTTAGGTCTTCCAGTCTTCTTCTCATACGTTTTATGGCGCAAGCCCCATCTCATTTTTGTCACCTTCCTCTGGACTGCTTCTAGTCTTTTTAAATCCTTTCCTTAACAAGATACAGCCTACAAAACTGAACACAATACTCCAGGTAGGGGCCTCACAACAGTGACTTGTACAGGGGCATCAACACCTCCTTTCTTCTGCTGGTTACTCCTCCTCTCTCGATGCAGCCTAGCATCCTTCTGGCTACAGCCACCACTTTGTCGCACTGTTTTGGCACCAGGTAGGGGATGGACACCACTATTTTGAAAGTGGTGGGGCCTGATGCAGGAGGTGTTGTTCCTGCCAAATTTAAGGTACGGGGGGGGGGGGGGGGGGGGGGGGAGAGGGGTTCACTAGACCACCAGGAAATTTTGTCAGTGAGTGAAGGGAAGAGTTACTGAGCACACGCAGGCAGCCTTTGCAGCTGCCTGCTTGTCCTTCCTCCCTCTCTGACAGCTTCAGAGCAGCCGAAAAATTTGCTCATTTGAGCTCGAAACTCTGGAGCTGTGCATCCCCTGGAACGCTCATTAGAATACTAATAAGCTCATTGTAATACATTTGCTTGGGGTTCTCGGTGGCTGCTAATGGCACACATTGGAGCCATGGAAAACCCCTTTGTGCATTACTAACTAAATAGCATTTGCTTTAGACTGGCTACAAGCAGTCTAAAGCAAATGTTCCCAGTACGGTAAGCTTTGTGCATATATCCCTGTGTGCAGATAAAATCTGTCCAACACAAGAAAGGAGAAGATATAAAACACAAAACGTATGCAAGAAATCAGAAAGGAAGCTTCAGGTGACTCATCACATCAGTGCAAGAGGGGACTGAATTTGGTTCCTAGTTGTCCCAAATCACAGCTAAATGCACTAGCTATCACTGGCCTAATCCTTACACCACGGATTTATTTATTTATTTGTATTTATTTATTATATTTGTATCCCACACTTTCCCACTAAAAGCGGGCTCAATGCGACTTACATAGTAATAGGTAACACAGAATTTTGTTATGTAAAGTAGGAAATTAAGTATAACATAATAGAAGGATGGATGGGTAGTAAATGGATGGGTAGGTAGGTAGAGACAGGTGATAGAGAGAGGAGGGTAAGGTGGGAGATAGATCTGGGTCAATGTCGTTTTCTCTTCAGTATATGTCAGGTAGATGGGTTCATGAGATTAATCTGGGTCTTTTGGGTAGGCTTGTTTGAATACATTTTGCTCATACACACAGCAAATATATTCCTCCATGTCACAGAAACATTCTGTTTAGAGCTGGCAGCAAGTGCAGTGAGGACAGAGTGCATGCGACAGCCTGGAAGAACCTACCTGACAGGATGATGGGATCCACCTCATTGTACTCCCTCAGCACCCAGATAAAGAGTCGGGCCAGGTCCTGTAGGGAACCAGGAAACGTTTTAGTGTCTTCACAGATCCATTTTCATAGACTCAAGTAAAGACCTTCCCTGTATGGCTGAAGTTTATTGCAACCACTGTTTCACTTACAGAAATAATTCTAATAAGGTTTTATTTCTTGTACACCCTACCAAAATATGCACTTAGGCATGCAACAATAGTACTAATTTTTTTCACAAAAATCAAATTATTACTGAACTGCAAGAATACTAATATGTAGTTAGTGTTAACTATACAGCAAAGGAATACATGCAACTCTAGGATGAAATGATAATATGTATTAAATACAATAAAAACCTTATAAAGATCCCGTAACTAAGAGGTCCTTATACTAAAATGATAATGTAGTTAGCAGAGAATCAAATGTATCTATACTATCATAACATATACATAAGTGAACAGTAGAAACACAATAAAAATACAAAGTTAGTACTATCCAGAAAGATAAAACAAAACATTGGGGGGGGGGGGGGGGGGAGGACACACCCTACTTGAGGGGCTTCCAGGTCAAAGGGACTTACTCTGTTCAAGATCCACAACCTTGTCATTAGGCCTAAAAGCCACATATTTAGCTGTCAAAGGGACTTCTCTGAATTATGAAATCCAGGCTGGTGAAACAGATCAGGAAAAAGTCCTTCCCATGCTTCTTTCACTAAGGAGAAGGCTAAAAAGACCACTTGGGTACAAAAAAAGTGAAAAAGACATCTCCGAATATGGGAAAAAGGGGGAGGCTGATCATATATTGCATTAAAAGCCAATGTTAAAAAGGGGTAAACAGAATTTAGATAGCTAGAACTCCATTTTTTTAAACACTAGAGTAATATGAAACACGGAACATAGCGTTGATAACGGGCTATGTAACCTATCCAGTCTGCTCAGCTCCATAATCCCTTCCTCTCCCTCAAAGATACCCGGTGCCTGTCTCATGCCTTTCTTGAATTCTGAAACTGTCCTTATTTCCACAACCTCTACTGGGAGACTCTTCTGTGCATCAGGAAGAAATCCCAAATCCAGTGGCAGATTGAGACCTAACAGAATTCACGACACTGATCCTAGAGATCAAAATACCTATGTAGAGTGTAGTTCTCAACCCACACACAGCCCTACGATGCAGGCAGTGCATGCAAATGTATTTCAAGCATATTTATTAAGAACATAAGTGTTGCCATACTGGGACAGACCAGAGGTCCATCAAAAACAGTATCCTATTTCCAACAGTGGCCAATCCAGGTTGCAAGTACCTGGCAAGATTCCAAAAGAGTAACACAGATTTTATGGTGATTATCCTAGAAATAAGTACTGGATTTTCCCAAATCCATGTTAATACAGACTTTTTTGGGTTTTCTTATGAAATTATCCAAACCTTTTTCAAACCCTGCTAACTGCTTTTACCGCATTCTCTGGCAACAAATTCCAGAGTTTAATTACATGTTGAGTGAAGAAATATTTTCTATGATTTGTTTTAAATTTACTATTTAGTAGTACACATGAGAAAGAAAGAGTGCATGGACTGTGCTTACCAGAGAGTAGATGAATTGTCTTCTGGGGTTCCCTGTGCCCCAGATGGTAAGAGCTGTACCATTCTCTAAAGAAAAAAAAAAAGAGAGAGAGGATGTACATCAGTGTTCTCTAAACGCACAGGTACTATTCATAACCAGTCACAGACAGGGGAATGAAATAGGCATCTGCCATTCCCATTCCCTAACACAGTTGGAAAAGCTAAAGAACAGGCATAGAGTTGGAGCTGTAATAGGACAGGAGGATTGTGTTGGTCTGCAAAGGATAGGGAGACTGGAATGAAGAGAATTACTCTGGTCTAATTTTAGTCAGTCACAAATTTGCTCTCATGCTGCTTACAACACGAGGGCTCTCTCATGCAACCTAATTAGCTGCATAGCATTGGATATCCTTACAACAGAGCCCCATATTTCAGAAGAAGGTATAACACAGCATATGGCTAATACCCCCACCATGCTGTGACACAACGGGTCCCAAGTCAGAACCCTCCAGCAGCGCAAAAAAAAAATGAGATAAATCTGGATCAACACTGGCTTAAGCTTGTGAAAGAAGATGTGATCTGAACTGAATGATATGCCCCAAAATTAGCAGACAAGCTGCCATGGGGAATGGGCAGCTCATGAGGTCAGGAACAGCTTCTGAGAGGAGATGTATTGGTAGTGAGGGAAGTGCTAAAAGAACACTGTCAATATTTTTTTATTTTCCTTACATTTGTACCCCGCACTTTCCCACTCATAGCAGGTTCAATGCGGCTTACATATTATATACAGGTACTTATTTGTACCTGGGGCAATGGAGGGTTAAGTGACTTGCCCAGAGTCACAAGGAGTTGCCTGTGCCTGCAGTGGGAATCGAACCCAGTTCCCCAGGACCAAAGTCCACCACTCTAACCACTAGGCCACACCCGAGGGCTGGAGTTTTGTACCCCATCCCAGCCCTGTGCTTTTCCCCCTGAGGTACTCACGCTTTGCCAGGTACACTTTGTGGATGAGCCCTGGCAGCACATGTCCATCATCAATGTTGAAGTTATCATGGGGTCCAAAGACGTTGGTGGGGATGACAGCAGTGTATCTGCAGCCATGCTGCTGGAAGTATGCTCTGGGGGAAGGAAGGAGAGTTGACAGAACTGGGGTAAGGGCGCTTCTCCCTGTGCTCACCATAAACAAGACTGCGCAACTGCAAAATGTAAAACCCCAGTTCCTTCACTCACACACACATACATACACCGAGCACTGGGACAAATTCCACCCTATACTTCATACGAAGAAAGTCTAGGGTAGCAGATAGGAGTCCAAAAGACCATTATAAGTACATACAAGTACACAGTATTGCCATACTGGGACAGACCGAAGGTCCATCAAGCCCAGCATCCTGTTTCCAACAGTGGCCAATCCAGGTTACAAGTACCTGGCAAGATCCCAAAATAGTACAATACATTTTATGCTGCTTATCCTACAATATGCAGTGGATTTTCCCAAGTCCATCTTAATAATGGTTTATGGACTTTTAGGAAATTAGGCAAACCTTTTTTAAACCCTGCTACGCTAACTGCTTTTACCACATTCTCTTGCATCAAATTCCAGAGTTTAATTTCATGTTGAGTGAAGAAATGTTTTCTCCGATTTGTTTTAAATTTACTACTTTGTGGCTTCATTGCGTGCCTGAAGTGGGAATCGAACTCAGTTCCCCGGGACCAAAGTCCACCACCCTAACCACTAGGCCACTCCTCCACTCCCTACTTTGTCAAACGCCTTTTGAAAATCCATCTGCCCATTTCCTACTGGAATGCCACAAACTCTAGTTATCTCTGGCTTTCCCTTCACTTGTTTACAGCTAAAGGATCTTGTGTGCTTATCCATTCCCCCAACCCCCCCACCTACAGCTAAATTTCCTCTGTGCTTATCACAGACTCTACCCCTCACTCCCCAACTAAGGATCCCCTTTGCTTATCCCAGGCTATATCATAAGTACATAAGTAATACCATACTGGGAAAAGACCAAGGGTCCATCGAGCCCAGCATCCTGTCCACGACAGCGGCCAATCCAGGCCAAGGGCACCTGGCAAGCTTCCCAAACGTACAAACATTCTATACATGTTATTCCTGGAGTTGTGGATTTTTCCAAAGTCCATTTAGTAGCGGTTTATGGACTTGTCCTTTAGGAAACCGTCCAACCCCTTTTTAAACTCTGCTAAGCTAACCGCTTTCACCACTTTCTCCGGCAACGAATTCCAGAGTTTAATTATACGTTGAGTGAAGAAAAATTTTCTCCGATTTGTTTTAAATTTACTACACTGTAGTTTCATCGCATGCCCCCTAGTCCTAGTATTTTTGGAAAGCGTGAACAGATGCTTCACATCCACCTGTTCCACTCCTTTCATTATTTTATATACCTCTATCATGTCTCCCCTCAGCCATCTCTTCTCCAAGCTGAATAGCCCTAGCCTCCTTAATCTTTCTTCATAGGGAAGTTGTCCTTCACTCCCCCCATAGATAAGGATCCTCTGTGCTTATCCCAGACTTTACCCCTCACTCCTCCACAGCTAAGGACCATCTGTGCTTATCCCAGGCTTTACTCCTCAAACCCCATCACCAGTGGCTCTTAATTGTACAGTATCTTTTTCCATAAACATAGTAATGCACTCCTCTCCTTCCTAGTTACAGGATGAGCCTGAAGCCTGGGATCTAAATTGGCAGCACAAATATTACACGGCAAAATGCCCTCGCTCCCCTCCTATGCTGTCTCTTTTGAGTATTTCCAGGCAGAGTGACACAGGGAGAGAATGCACTCAGAGAGGGTGACTTAGCCTGAATGCTGGAAGCAACAGCAGTGGAGGTGCCCTGATGGCAGTCACGGTAACTGAGCAAGTGCTACCCACGCTGCTCTCTCCTACACAGAGGAGGAGATGAGTGTAGATTAGAAGTGAGAGGAACAAGAGGACAGAAAAAAGTCTATGCATGGTCAGGGCACGGATTCAGCAGGGTGGGGCAGAGAAGCAATGTTCGCCTGTTAAGAAAAAGAGAGAGTGTGAAAGCAGAGAGCAACAGGACAGAAGAAGTGGTCCTAAGATCAGATTCTTGTATGCATAGCAACAATGGTGCCAGATGAGTCCCACCCCCACAAACTCGCACTTCCTGCTCCACAGAGCTTAGTGTGCCAGAACGCATTGTTGCTAATTAAGTGTGCACTGGGTTTGAAAAGGCCACAGCCCAAAGAATGAAAATGGACAGACTAGACAGAATGCCTCGCAATAAGGCCTACGTCGGTCCTTGAGGTCTACAACCCAGCTGAGTTTTCAGGATTTCTCCAATGAATATGCATGAGATCAATCTGCATGCATTACATCCATTGTATGCAAACAGATCTCGTATATATATTGATTGGGGAAATCCTGAAAACCCAACTGCGTTCTGGACCTCGAGGACCAACACTGAATATCCTTGCCTTACTGTCATTCTAGGTTTCTGTAAGGTGCTGACACCATTTTACCTTCCAAGGTCTGGAAATAAAATCAGATCTAACTCTGGGAAAAAGGGGGCTTCAGTTTCTCAGCCTAGAAAGCAGTGATTTTCAACCTTTTTCATCTCACAGCACACTTACAAGGCACTTAGTCAGGAAGAAGGACAACACGATTATGGGGAGAAGACGGGGATTGAAAAAGGTGAGAATATTGGGGATTTGGGGACTGGTTAGAGAGGACAAAACTGGAGACAAAAACATTAGGACTAGAAAGCGACAGTGGGAACTCAGACTAGGTGGAGTGGAGAACACAACACTTACCACTTTGGTGGCAAACCCTGGTTAACTAACACTGTGCAGCAAGTTCTCGGAGTCCTTTCTTCAATAATTCAGGGCAGACGTGCTTGCTCTTTGCTGATGCAGCAAGGCTCACAGTGATACGTGCATGGGCCAGGCTGTACATGGAGGTCACCACACGAATGTGCCAGTAGATCAGCTGAAATCCAACACTGCCAAACAGAGAGCATGTGCAGCTGTGCTGAATTATTGAAAGGAGGAGGTAGCACTTGAACATCTTGGAGGACTCTGGGTAGGTAGGTGGTCACAGGGGCTCGTATACTCCCATGGGAACACCATGGACCTGCAAAGGATTCCCTTGGACACCCGCACACCCCATTCCCATGCAGCAGCTCACTGTGGCACACCTGGGGAGCAGCCATGGCACATCAATTGAAAAACACTGACTTAGAGACTAGGCAAGCACACGATTCTGACATGTCTGTATGCTCCCAGCCTCTGTCACCCTGCAGCACAGCCCCTCCCCCAGTACCTTCCCTATCCCACAACATAGGGCCCAACCACCAGTTTCTTTCAATTAGGTTAGGTCACAGCTTGGAAGGGAGATTGACGAGGGGAGATATGATTGAGGTCTACAAAATCCTGAGTGGTGCAGAATGAGTAGAAGTGAATCGATTTTTATTCGTTCCAAAAGTACAAAGACTAGGGGACACTCAATGAAGTAACATGGAAATACTTTTGAAACAAATAGGAGGAAATATTTTTCCACTCAACAAATAATTCAGCTCTGGCTCTTTGCTGGAGGATGTGGTGGCAGCGGTTAGCGTATCTGGGTTTAAAGAGGGTTTAGACAAGTTCCTGGAGGAAAAGTCCATAGTCTGCTACTGAGACAGACATGGGGAAACTACTGCTTGCCTTGGGATTGGTAACATGGAATGTTGGTACTATTTGGGTTTCTGCCAGGTACTTATGACCTGGTTTGGCCACTGTTAGAAACAGGATACTGGGCTAGGTGGACCATTGGTCTGACCCAGTATGGCTATTCTTATGTTCAATTCCAAAACATGGTATCCCCCTCCCCAACAACTTGTATCATCCCTAACTCCCCTCTTCCACTCCACAACACAGTCTGTATCACAGCATAGGACCCCTTGCCATCTCAGCCCATTTCTATCCCACAGCCCTGGGCCTCCCCACAGCCTCTTTCCATCCCACAGCCCTGGGCCCCACAGCCTCTTTCAATCCCACAGCCCAATCACCTCCCCAGCCTCCCCCACAGCTCCCTCCATCCCCCGCCTGTTGTGAAGGAACATACCTGTTCTGTACATCTATCATTCTCTTGGCATATGAATACCCAAAGTTCGAGTTGTGGGGAGGTCCGTTGTGAATCTGCACAAGACAACACATAATTATAGGTTGGTACCTAGTTGGTTTATTATGGCTCTTGGGAATTTAAGTAAATATCAAACCATACTCTGAATGCCTTTTCTGTTGAACTAAAACCTTGAAGACTTGAACTTCTGTCTGCATACTGCTAGCAGGCTGGATTAGCGTTTCTACATGAACTATACCCTAAGTTTATCAGAGCTCCAGCAAAGTTATCTGTATGTAACATAGAAGTACAAGATCAGCCAAGCAGGTACATTTGATAAATACATGCCAGAAGAGACCTAAGAAAGGTGTCCATTCCCTTCCCAGTACCTGCCAGGACTGTTTCCAGACTCTTCCACTCAACAGAAGAATCTCCACAAGACCAGATGCCACACTGCATGACCTATCAAGGTATATTCTAGAAATTCTTCCTTCTAAAGCTGGACTACATTCTCAATTCCTTATGCAGCACGGAAACCTTTAACTCAAAGGTTCGAAAAACACTCAGAGCATCAAAACATTTATAATTTTGGCTGGAGGACAACAGGGGGAAGTATGACTGGTAATCAAGATGACCACAAACTGTTGAGCTCTGGCTCTCTGCTTTGCTTGCTATAAGCCAACGTAAGGGCAAGTTAAGACCTATGTCCTCCCAATCCCCAGCCCTGAATCATCCAACTTTATCAAGCTTTTCAGGGTTCTCAGTGCATCAGAGGCTAGAGTGTTGTGAGCTACAATCCCTTTTGAAGTCGAAACTTCGTTAAGCCCAGTCTTGTGAGAGCTGTCCCAGCAGCGTGGTTGTCTGACCATGACTGCAGTGACACTACTATCTGGAGCATAATGGGGTCTGGATTGACAGTGAAAGACCAAGGTAAAGAAATTGGAAGCTCATCGATATAATCAAGGCAAGTTTCAGTTGGCTTAGGGCTCCTTGCATTAGGCTAGGGGAATCATTAAAAGGCAAATAACTTTTTCAGTTACAACTCCAACCACACTGGACTCTCTAACAGGTGCAACTGTAACTTTGAAAAAGTCCATTTCCTCAAAACATCTTACAGGAACTTTCAGGCACCCAACCCAGCTACAGCAACATTTGAACATACTTCTAGAGGGATACTATAGGGCTCATTTTCAAAGCAATTAGACTTAGAAAGTTCCATATGTTACTTTGAAACTTAAATCTTTAAGAAAACATCCATAGTATGTAGAAGATGTAATACTTCTGTTACATAGAGGCTTATTTTCAAAGCCAAATAATTTGTTCATAGAAAGTTGGAACATGTTAAAAATTATACCAGATGCAACTTCCCCGTTTCATCTGTTACCTCTTCTGTGGATTTGCTGAGGAGATTCACAGAGATTTAGAAGGTTCCTCTAGAAACTGTTCTGCCTATAATATGTTTGCACTATGTTCTGAAAAAGAAACCAGCTCCTGAAGATGTACGGATTCGAAAGAGAACTGGTACTTTTGTTTTCCGTTTCTGATATGAATTTGACTGATTTGTTGGAAACACCCTCAGAAGAAATTACTAAGTGATGGACTTTGTTGTTACTTACACATTAGAACCAGAAAAGAACTGGACTATGAAGTTTGTTTGTTTCTTTTTTTTTTTTTTTAAGTACAGATATTAATTTCTTAGGTGGTAAAGTGTCTATTCTTCCTGCTATTTGTAAAGCCTCTCAGGAGAGACAGAAATTTTTCCTATCCAAAATGGAAGAAGTTCTTTCCTTAAGTGCTACTTTTACTTTAAGATTTCCTTGTCTTTAGAAGATAGTTTATCAGAGAAATTATGGTATGTTTTATGATCCATCTTAGTTGCAAAATTTTCTTGAACTTAAGTCTTCAAAGATAATTGTTTCCACAAGGTGGTCCAACGAGGCTTTTTTTTTTTCCAGATTGAATAAGCCTCTTAAAGCTGGCTTATTTCCTTTATTTTGGATTTCAATGTGATGTTGATTTGCTCCCCTTTGGGATCTCTTTAAAAATTACAAGATGCCATTTTTCCTTTTTCCTCTTTTTTTTTCTTTTGTTTTTATGATTATTTTGGTACACTTGTAATTTTACTTGATCAAAGAATCCTTGAATATTCTTATCACATTTCACAAAAAGTACAAGAGCACTAATATTTTAAGGTTTAAATACATTGAGGCCAAAACATAATTTTATATGAACATAAGAAAAGCCACGTTGACTCAGGCCAAGCCCTCAAACAGCAGCCAGTCCAGGACACAAATACATGGCAGATTCTAAACAGTAGATCTTTGCCTTTTTGCGGATGACACCAAGATTTGCAACAGAGTGGACACCCCGGAGGGAGTGGAAAACATGAAAAAAGATCTGAAGAAGCTGGAAAAATGGTCTAACGTTTGGCAATTAAAATTCAATGCAAAGAAATGCAAAGTGATGCACTTAGGGAGTAGAAATCCAAGGGAGGCGTATGTGTTAGGTGGGGAGAGCCTGATAGACACGGACGGGGAGAGGGATCTTGGGGTGATAGTATCTGAGGACCTGAAGGCGATGAAACAGTGTGACAAGGCGGTGGCCGTAGCGAGAAGGTTGCTAGGCTGTATAGAGAGAGGTGTGACCAGCAGAAAAAAGGAGGTTTTAATGCCCCTGTATAAGACGTTGGTGAGGCCCCACCTGGAGTATTGTGTTCAGTTTTGGAGGCCGTACCTTGCGAAGGATGTTAAAAAAATGGAAGCGGTACAAAGAAAAGCTACGAGGATGGTATGGGAGTTGCGTTCCAAGACGTATGAAGAGAGACTTGCTGACCTGAACATGTATACTCTGGAGGAAAGGAGGAACAGGGGTGATATGATACAGACGTTCAAATATTTGAAAGGTATTAATCCGCAAACGAATCTTTTCCGGAGATGGGAAGGCGGTAGAACGAGAGGACATGAAATGAGATTGAAGGGGGGCAGACTCAGGAAAGATGTCAGGAAGTATTTCTTCACGGAGAGGGTGGTGAACGCTTGGAATGCCCTCCCGCGGGAGGTGGTGGAGATGAAAACAGTAACGGAATTCAAGCATGCGTGGGACAGGCATAAAGGAATCCTGTGCAGAAGGAATGGATCCACAGAAGCTTAGCTGAAATTGGGTGGCGGGGGGAAGAGGGGTTGGTGGTTGAGAGGCTAGGATGGGGGAGGGCAGACTTATATGGGGTCTGTGCCGGAGCCGGTGATGGGAGGCGGGACTGGTGGTTGGGAGGCGGGAAATACTGCTGCACAGACTTATACGGTCTGTGCCCTGAAAAAGACAGGTACAAATCAAGGTAAGGTATACACATATGAGTTTATCGTGGGCAGACTAGATGGACCGTGCAGGTCTTTTTCTGCCGTCATCTACTATGTTACTATGTTACTAATTCATATCCACTGAAAAGCAATAGCTCTCCAGAGTCTACTGGGATATTTTTTTATAGGCTTTTCCTCCAGGAATTTGTCCAAATGTCTTTTGAACACCTCTGTTAAGCTGCTTTGACGATATCCTCCAATAAAATTCTACAGCTTGGTTATGAACAGTGTGTGTGTGTGTTGGGGGGGGGGGGGGGGGATTTGTTTTCCATCAGCTGATTATTAGCTTTATGGTGTGTCCGCATGTTTTGTGGCATTTCCTTAGTTAACCATTCCACCCAACTCATGATTTAATACATTTCTAATAACCCCTATAAAAAGAAAACCTGGCCTGGTTTCATGGCTTTGAATGCTAATGGATCTGGTGCTGCATAGAGGCAGTGTGTACTCAGGACCAGGGAGAATAGAAGGAAAGAATGATTAAACTCCCACTACAACATCTCAGAGGAGATGCTTCTCCAAACACGGGAGGGATACCACAGCTGCTTAAGAATGACATCTGTAGAGAGTTAGGAGTAGCCAGCCTAAAAGGGGGGGGGGGAGGAGGAACCTCATCAAAATTTAAAAACAAATACCAAATATATAATCAGTTTTAAAAAACTAAAATAGCTTTTGATTTTTATTCACAGGAAAAGACAGCCAAGAGACATCCTTACAGGATGATCACATACACCGAGGGAAAGACAAGAAAGCACACAGAGACCAGTCTCCCTTACCATTGTCTCGTCAATGGGGTAGGTAGTCTTGTCCGGAAAGATGCAGGTGGAGAGACAGGAGACCACTTTCTGCACCCCATTCTCATACGCCGAGTGCAGTACATTGTCATTGATGTGAACGTTCTTTCTCTGTGAAGAAGACAAGTCACAGAGTTAGAAGCAGGCAGAGAAATTTCAGAGCTCCCCACTGCACTCCAGATTATCCCTGAGCTGCACAAAAACCAGAGTTAGGCTGAGAACACCATCCAACTCTCCCCATTCCATCTGAAAGCAAGTGGTAAGGAATTGCAGCCAGAAACTGTCACTCTCCCTGGCATCTCCTTCTACATATAATTCCCAAAGGCTGAGGTTTCCTGTGGCGGAAAGATAAGTACATAAGTACTTATCTTTCCGCCAGCAATGTTTAGCTGATTATTAACCATCCCCATCACTACTTGGTGCAGACACCTTTTAATGGCCCACGAGTGCTGCTTCTCCACAGATGGCAATCGAAGACGCTGAAACCCAAGCTCACACGACTTGTCAGAACAGAACATTAACCCATGCAATGTTGCCCTGAGCCCTACTTCTACCAGAGATGGTCGACCTAAATGTCGAGATGGTCAACCTTAGAGATGGTCGTCCCCGGTTTTTTGGCCATGATGGAAACCGAGGACGCCCATCTCAAAAACGACCAAATCCAAGGCAATTGGTCGTGGGAGGAGCCAGAATTCGTAGTGCACTGGTCCCCCTCTCATGCCAGGATGCCAACCGGGCACCCTAGGGGGCACTGCAGTGGACTTCACAAATTACTCTCAGGTGCATAGCTCTCTTACCTTCGGTGCTGAGCCCCCCCAACCCCCCCCCCCCCAAAAAAAAAACCTACTCCCCACAACTGTACACCACTACCATAGCCCTAAGGGGTGAAGGGGGGCACCTACATGGGGGTACAGTGGGTTTTGAAGGGCTCACATTTACCACCACAAATGTAACAGGTGGGGGGAGGATGGGCCTGGGTCCGCCTGCCTGGAGTGCACTGCACCCACTAAAACTGCTCCAGGGACCTGCATACTGCTGTCATGGAGCTGGGTATGACATTTGAGGCTGGTATAGAGGCTGGCAAAAAAAAATGTTTAAGTTTTTTTTTTTTAGGGTGGGAGGGGGTTGGTGACCACTGGGGGAGTAAGGGGAGGTCATCCCCGATTCCCTCCGGTGGTCATCTGGTCAGTTTGGGCACCTATTTGAGGCTTGGTCATGAAAAAAAATGGACCAAGTTAAGTCGACCAAATGCTCGTCAGGGACGCCCTTCTTTTTTCCATTATCGGCCGAGGACGCTCATGTGTTAAGCACGCCTCAGTCCCGCCTCAGACACGCCCCGTGAACTTTGGTCGTCCCCGCGATGGACTGCAGTTGAGGACGTCCAAAATCGGCTTTCGATTATGCTGATTTGGGCAACCCTGAGAGAAGGACGCCCATCTCGTGATTTAATCCGGAAGATGGGCGCCCTTCTCTTTCGAAAATGCCCGATAGAGGCTCAATTTCAAAGTACACAGACTTACAAAATTCCATAGGTTCCTATGTAACTTTGTAAGTCTAAGTGCTTTGAAAATACACCTCATGTAACTCTGCAAGTCTATGTGCTTTGAAAATGAGCACCACAGTCTCCCATTCATTCCACTCACCCAGAAATCTAGGTTGTACTTCATGTTGCGGAACAGCCCCCCCACCATGGCAGCTAGGTGGATAACATGAGTGGGCTTGTGCTTCTCAAACAGAGCTTTGGTGTCTGCTGCATTCCTTCAGAGAGAAAGAGCAAGAAAGACAGAAAATGAATGAATAACATATTCCATGATCAGCATAGAGTAAATGGAGTGATATTTCACAATGACCTTCTCATCAGGGCCAATAAAAATGTTCCAGGAAGATTTCTACCCTCAGGAAGCACAGGAAGATTTATCAGATGTTTCCCAGTCATCAGGTTTTGAGAGAGAGAGTTCAGCGACAGTGCTCTGCATTTTTCACTATATTGTGGGTAGCAGTTTAGTTTGACTGCCCATAATACTGTAGTTCATTGCATTATTTTAGGGAGAAGTTCTGAGAGGACATTTCTCTGGGGAAGTGAAATTTTTTGCTCTGTGCTTTGGTAATAAAGACTGGTGCTTAAAAGAGGAATTGTAGGTTATTGATAAAAACAGAAAAAAAAAGCAAACAATTGACTAGTCTCCATACCTTTTCCCCCATAGTTTTAAAACTTAACTTTCTGCCACAGGCATTATCAGATAGCCTCTAGGAAGCACAGCAGGGCGTAAATTCAGTCTTAGAAGCAAGTATTATTAACTAGTTTCTACAGTGTACATCCCTTTTGCCACTAGATGACAGAGGGGTAAAAGGGGCACTCAGGGAAGACAAGGCCATAGCAGAGAGAGTAAATGAAGTCTTTGCTTCAGTCTTCACAGAGGAAGAGATACCGGTGTCAGAAATATTCAATGCTGACAAGTCAGAGGAACAAACAAATCTCTGTAAACCTGAAGATATGATGGGGCACTGACAAAATGAAGGGTAGCAAATCGCCTGGACCGGATGGTATAGAGTACTGACAGAATTGAACTTGCAGAACTATTGTTAGCAATATGTAATTTACCTTTAAAATCAAGCATGGCATTGGAAGGTTGGAGGTGGCCAATGTAACGTTGAATTTTAAAAAGGGTTCCAGAGGTGATCCAGGAAATTATAGACCGTGAGCCTGACATTGATGCCAGGCAACATGGTAGACATTATTATAAACATCAAAATTACAGAGAATATATATAAGCATGGATTAATGAGACAAAGCCAACAGATTTAGTGAAGGGAAATCTTGCCTCACTAATCTACTACATTTCTTTGAAGGGGTGAACATATGGATAAAGGTGAACCGGTTGATATTGTGCATCTGGATTTTCAAAAGGCATTTGATAAAAGTACCTCATGAAAGACTCTAGAGGAAATTGGAAAGTCATGGGAAGGAGGCAGTCTTCTATTGTGGATTAAAATAGGATTAAATGGTTAGTATTTTTAATGGAGAAGTGTAGATAGTGGGGTTCCCAAGGGGTCTGTACTGGAACCACTGCTTTTTAACATATTTATAAATGACCTAGATATGGGAATAACTAGTGAGATAATTAAATTTGCTGATGACACAAAGTTATTCAAATTGTTAAATCACAAGAGGATTGTGAAAAATTACAAGAGGACCTTACGAGACTGGGAGATTGGGCATCCAAATGGCAGATGACATTTAATTTGAGCAAGTATAAAGTGATGCATGTGGGAGAGAGGAACCCAAATTATAGCTATGTGATGCAAGGTTCCATGTTAGGAGTCACTGAACAGAAAAAGGATCTAGGTGTCATCGTTGAAACCATCTGCTCAGTTTGCAGCGGCAGCTAAAGCAGCAAATAGAATGTTAGGTATTATTAGGAAAGGAATGGAAAACAAAAATGATGATGTTATAATACCTTTGTATAGCTCCATGGTGCGACAGCACCTTGAATACTGTGTGCAATTCTGGTCACTGCATCTCAAAAAAGATATAATGGAATTAGAAAAGGGTACCGAGAAAGGCGACAAAAACTGTAAAGGGGATGGGACGACTTCCCTATGAGGAAAGGCTAAAACGGCATGGGCTCTTCGGCTTGGCGAAAAGATAGCTGAGAAAATACGATACAGGTCTATAAAATAATGAGTGGAGTGAATGGGTAGACGAGAATCGCTTTTTTACTCTTTCCAAAAATACTAGGACTAGGGGGGCACAAAACGAAGCTACACTTAGTAAATTTAAAACAAATTAGAGAAAATATTTCTTTACTCAACTTTAAACTCTAGAATTCGTGGTAAAAGCAGTTAGCTTAGCGGGGTTTAAAAAGATTTGGATAACTCCCTAAAAGAAAAGTGCATAAGCCTAAGATGGCCTTGGGGAAAATCCACTGCTCGTTTCTAGGATAAGCAGCATAAAAAGTATTTTACTGTTTTGGGATCTTGCCAGGTACTTGTAACCTGGATTGGCCACTGTTGGGAACAGGTTGCTGAGCTTGATGGGTCTTCGATCTGTCCCAGTATGGCAACGCTTATGTTCTTATGACCCCAGACGCAGGCATCATTACTGCAGCATGGCCATGTCAAGTCATTTTGTTTGTGCCAAGGACTATTATACAGGAACAGTGTATTTATTAAATACTTCCTTTGCTTGATCATATTCCTCACTTTTTTACCTTCCTGTTATTTTCCTGATGACTTTATTCTTCTCTTTTCTGTATATGCCAGTCATCAGGGACAGGACCTTTCCTTACTGCATTTGGAATGTTAATCCTACACCCCAACACTGCACCTCAGCTACTTAACCCCCCCCCCCCCCAAAAAAAAAAAAACATAATTCTCTCTCCCCCAACCTGGACAATAGCTTTCACCCAGAAACATGTATATTGGAATATACTACACCCAAAATTGCACTTTAGCAGCCATTTTTCATAAAAAGTACTATGAATGCAACAAGCTCCTGGCTGGTCTACATACTTATCAACATTTCCCTAGAACCTTTAATCTGTTTCTGGCCATGAACCAAGCACCCTCCCCCCCCCAAAGTATCCAATCAAGAGCCCAGAAAAACAAAACACAAAAAATGCCTCTCCCACTACCCCTGCTCTACTAAGAGCACAATTCTGTGCCCCTCCCTTTCAAGGCTTATCCTAATGGTGCCAAACCCGATTTTGGACGTCTCCAACTGCAGTCCGTCGCAAGGATGTCCAAGTTTCAAGGGGGCATGTCGGAGGCGTAGCGAAGGCAGGACTTGGACATGCCTAACACTTGGACGTCTTTGACCCATAATTGAAAAAAGCAAGGACGTTCCTGACGAACACTTGGACGTTTTCACCCGGACGTGTTTTTATTACGAATAAGGCACAAAGAGGTGCCCGAAATGACCAGATGACCACCGGAGAGAATCGGGGATGACCTCTCGTTACTCCCCCAGTGGTCACTAACCCCCTCCCACCCTCAAAAAACATCTTTAAAAATATTTAGTGCCAGCCTCAGATGTCTCACTCAGGTCCATGACAGCGCATGAAGGTCCTTGGAGCAGTTTTAGTGGGTACTGCAGTGCACTTCAGACAGACAGACCCAGGCCCATACCCCCCCTACCTTTTACATTTGTGGAGGAAACAGCAAGCTCTCCAAACCCCACCACAAACCCACTGTACCCATAAATAGGTGCCCCCCTTCGCCCGTAAGGCTATGGTAGTGGTGTACAGTTGTGGGTAGTGAGTTGGGGGGGGGGGGGCTCAACACACAAGGCAAGGGAGCTGTGTACCTAAGAGCATTTTATGAAGCCCACTGCAGTGCCCCCTAGGGTGCCCGGTTGGTGTCCTGGTACGTCAGGGGGACCAGTCCACTACAAATGCTGGCTCCTCCCACATCCAAATGGCTTGCATTAGGACGTTTTTGACATGGACGTCTTTGGTTTTGAAAATCACCATAAGTCAGAGACATCCATGTCTAGGGATGTCCAAATCTAGGGCCGTCCAAATTTAAGGATTTGGACATCTCCAACGGTGTTTTCAAAACGAAAGATGGACGTCCATCTTGTTTCAAAAATATGGGTTTCCCCGTCCCTGGATTTAGATGTTTTGCAAAGACGTCCAAATCGCAACTTGGATGTTTCTTTCGAAAATGCCTCTCCACGTAACTTTGTAAGTCTAAGTGCTTTGAAAATACGTTTCCAAGTAAGTCTAAGTGCTTTGAAAATATGCCTCCTAGACTAATGTAATGTTATCAATTTGGCTGTAATGCATCTATTCATCAAAAAGTTCAGCTACTACAGAACACAGCAGCTTGGCTTATATTTAGATCTTCTACGTTTGAAAGTGCCAGACCACTTTTATGTAGATTACATTGGCTACCTGTGGCGGCTCATTCAGTTTTGTGTTTAGTATTTTTAATTTTATATGGTCAAACACCTTCATATATGTCATCCTTACTATGCATAAGAATTATGATGTTGGTTCAAGGTACTTTTTGACCATTTAATTTCCTTCACCACATGGTATAATTTATAAAACTGAATTATCTCGGGCATTCTCACATTGAGCTGCTACTTTGTTAAATTGTACAGCGCTGCGTAACCCTAGTAGCGCTCTAGAAATGTTAAGTAGTAATAGTAGTAGTACTTGGTGGAATTAAATTACCCAGGAACATTCAAGCTAAAACCAACTATTCAAACTTTCGCAAAGCATTAAAACCAACACCTTAGATACTTATGGTGTACATATTTGGATACAATTACTTTGTCTCGGGACAAACCATTTTAGCATTTCTTATTCAAATCTATTTGTTGTTCAACAGTCATATTGTTGTTTCTGTTTCTATTCAATATTTTTTCTCAATAAAAAGATTTAAACATAAGACATCTATCAACTGTCTACTTCTATACTTCATTGCCTATAAAAGGCTTGGGTAACTTTTGTAACAATCACTACGTAAATAAGCAACAAAGATCCTAACAGGTCCTTTACAGTTGATTCAAAGCTCTTGAAAGCAGGTAATAAACAAGAAGGATTATCCATTCTGCAGCACAACTAGGACTTTGATTCACTGGTGGACTGTGGCAGGGGTGTCCTCAGCCTCTTCCAGTCAGTAACTGTGCCTCTGTGAATGATGCACTATGAAAGAAAAAGAAGCTACCCACGTAAGGTCTGCATCTTTGGAGGCCACGAAGATCCATTCCTCATCCGGCCTGCCTTCTCCATCCGTCACCACTCTTTCAATGGCTTTCCCTACCAGTCCTGATCCACCCGTCACCAGGATACGCTTGCACTTTCCTTCCTTTGTAGCAGCCATTGCTGCAAAACCCTGATGGAAGAAGAAAGGGAAGGGGGGAAAAAGGCATTTAAAGAGAGAATTACAACTGCTAGGTGTCACAAAACAATGCTATTGCTCAGTACTCAGTCCAGGTACTTACATCTTCCCAAAGATAGTTCTATGAATATAATGTCTGTATGCTGCTGCAATGAACAAGAAGTGCTACATGCAGGCATGAACATGATCTATAACTGCAAAAGCACTGATGCTAATAAGCATTCTTCCTCTTGCCAGCCAAAGGGGCTGGGAAGTGCCAGGTTAGGGCAGAAGCCGGGGGGGGGGGGGGGGGGGGGGGGGGGGTGCAGCACAGGTTCCAAGATTAAGGTTTGCTTAGAGTGTCAAATATCCTTGCACTGGCCCTGAAAAGCCCTACCTGTCTCTAGAAAGAAACACTAAGGGCTCCTTTTACAAAGCTGCATTACCTATTAGCGGCACACTAAATGCAAAGTCCATTCTATTCCCATGGGTTTCTTCACATTCAGCATGCTGTTAATGGCTGCGCAGCTTTGTAAAAGGAGCCCTAAATTATTTTTTAAAAAGAATAATTCACCAATTATAAGTCCCAAAACAACAGTTGCAGTAACATTACAAAGTGCAGGATCACTTACATATAACCAGAAACAAAAATATCCATAACCAAGAAAAAAAGAGCAGTTGCTACCCTAGTAAGAGATCCTGAGAGGTTGGATTACATCCCCAATCCCCTGAGACAGCTGCTGCCGACACTGAACACTGAGCATGAAAACTCTGTGCTCAATATTCAAAGCAAATTACGTATCTGCCAGCATAGGAGTCCGCTTTTCAAAATTATTGGGGGTGTTAAACCCAATGAAAATTACCTCTCCAGAAACACTCAAGGAGTACATTCAATATTGGGGGTGCTCAAGTAACTACATAGCTGGCTCCCATGTTTGCCAGCAGGTGATGAACACACAAAAACCCTTACACTTTTATTTTCCATCCTCATATGGCTAAATCAGACCTTTAACTTGCTTAATGGCCCAATTATATCCAAAGAAAAAGGGGCTGGTACTGGGGAGGAGAACAGGTGGAACTGGTACATAAATATCTAGCAGCAATATTCAGCTGCTAAACGGGTGAATTATGTATAAAATTCAGTCAGCTAAACAGCCAGCCCAACTTTAAATGGTTAGTTGCCAGGGCAGAGACAACTTTCTAAAATGACTGGGGGTGCTAAGGACAATGGAAATTACCCCATCCCTGGACACAGTCAATGAGATTGCTTAATATTGTGGGTGCTTGAGCACCACCAAAGGAAGCTCCTATGTACCACATACAAAGTCAATGCCATCAATTAAACAGTGCTACTCAATATGGGAATAAAAAGCGCCAGTGCTTAACTTTAACGCTGCCCACTCATGGCAGGCTCAATGCGGCTTACATGGGGCAATGGAGGGTTGGGTGATTTGCCCAGAGTCACAAGGAGTGGGAATCGAACTCAGTTCCTCAGCTCCCCAGGACCAAAGTCCACCACCCTAACCACTAGGCCACTCCTCCACTCCTAATCACTAGGCCACTCCTCCACTCCTCATAGGGAAGTCGTTTCATCCCCTTTATCATTTTCATGAACCTTCTCTGTACCTTTTCTAATTCTGCTGTATCTTTTTGAGATGCAGTGACCAGAATTGCACACAGTATTCGAGGTGCAGTCTCATCATGGAGCCATAAAAAAGGCATTATAATCTCAGTTTTGTTCTCCATTCCTTTCCTAATAATTTCTAATATTCTATTTGCTTTCTTAGCTGCTGCTGCAGACTGAGCAAAGTAGCGTAGTGGTTGGTTCTGGGGGGTTTTGGTCCTGGTGACCTGGGTTCAATTCCCACTGCAGCTCCTTGTGACCTTGGGCAGGTCACTTGATCCTCCATTGCCTCAGGTACAAAAACTTAGATTGTGAGCTCTCTAGGGACAGAGAAATGACCTGCATATAATGTATACAACACTGTGCCAGAGCCGGTGGTGGGAGGCGGGGCGGGTGGTTGGGGGGGGGCGGGGATAGTGCTGGGCAGACTTTCTTTCCGAGCACTCTACCAAAACCCTCATCCACACCCTTGTCACCTCTCGTTTAGACTACTGCAATCTGCTTTTTGCTGGCCTCCCACTTAGTCACCTCTCCCCTCTCCAGTCGGTTCAAAACTCTGCTGCCCGTCTCATCTTCCGCCAGGGTCGCTTTACTCATACTACCCCTCTCCTCAAGACCCTTCACTGGCTCCCTATCCGTTTTCGCATCCTGTTCAAACTTCTTCTTCTAACCTATAAATGTACTCACTCTGCTGCTCCCCAGTATCTCTCCACACTCGTCCTTCCTTACACCCCTTCCCGTGCACTCCGCTCCATGGATAAATCCTTCTTATCTGTTCCCTTCTCCACTACTGCCAACTCCAGACTTCGTGCCTTCTGTCTCGCTGCACCCTACTTCTGGAATAAACTTCCTGAGCCCCTACGTCTTGCCCCATCCTTGGCCACCTTTAAATCTAGACTGAAAGCCCACCTCTTTAACATTGCTTTTGACTCGTAACCACTTGTAACCACTCGCCTCCACCTACCCTCCTCTCTTCCTTCCCGTTCACATTAATTGATTCGATTTGCTTACTTTATTTATTTTTTGTCTATTAGATTGTAAGCTCTTTGAGCAGGGACTGTCTTTCTTCTATGTTTGTGCAGCGCTGCGTATGCCTTGTAGCGCTATAGAAATGCTAAATAGTAGTAGTAGTAGCTGCCCTCCCTTCTCTTTTCTTACAGAAGATTCTATAAAGGAAGGAAGAATACAACACCTTCACCCAAAGGAGCCAACTTTTCAAAATTATTGGGGGTACTAAGCTCAATGGAAATAACCCCTCCCTGGACACATACAAGGAGTTTTCTCAATATTGGGGGTGCAGAAGCACCCACAGAGTCGGCTCCAATGCCTTCACCTAAGTGCAAAGATGCAAAGTCAAACGCATTCGGCGACCCTCACATACACTGAACACCCCTCCTCACACACATTCGGGGACGATCTTCCCTGTCCGCGATTCCAGCACCGCTCCCTCAAACCCACCCCCACTGCCAAATATCAGATTCCCCACCAACAATCCCGCTGCGGACTTGCCTTCTGCGGTCCGGTGTCTCGTCCCCTAGATCACAACTTCTCTGCCTCCTCTCTGACGTCCAACTTGCCGCCGGCGGCGGAAGTAGGAAGTTGCGTCAGAGGAGGGCGGGCCTCCGGAGAAGTTCAAGGTAAGCTGTGGAGCGAGCCTGCAGTGCCTATGCCTTTTGCGGACGGTCTGAAAAACAAGTTGGAAGTAGAGACTGCACGGGAACAGAGTTTGCTCCCGAGAGCTCGGTGACCACCTACCTAACCCAGGGTTCTCCAAGATGTACGAGTACCGCTTCCTTTCAGCGCAACCGCACTTACTCTCGGCCCGGGCTGATGTGGCGACTTGGCTCACACTGACACATACATGGACCAACCGTGTCCGAGGTGGGGCGACCTCCACGTGCAAAGAAAACAACTTAACAGCGGAGATGACGCAAAAAAATCCACGCCAGGTGCCAGAAAAAACCTTTATTACTGATTGTCACTAGTCTCGACACGAGCGTGTTTTGACCTATTGGACTGCATCAGGAATGTAAAACATAGTTAAATCATTAAAAATATATATTACACACATACACTAAATATCACAGATGTGTACACACATACAGTACATACAATACCCACCCCCATCCTCCCACCCTGTCAGACTGTCATAGCAATGCTTGAATGTTTTTCACTTATATACACTGTCAGCTAGCACATTTGCTTATTTCCGATCTGACGAAGAAGGGCAACCTTCGAAAGCTAATCAAGAAATGTATTAAGTTATGTCCAATAAAAAAGGTATCATCTTATTTTCTTTTCCATGTTTTATTTTGTTTGATTTCTATTGAGTACATACAATAAAATGCGTCTAAACAGATTCCAACTGTACACAGGCAGCTCCTTGTGACTCTGGGCAAGTCACTTAACCCTCCATTGCCCCAGGTACAAATAAGTACCTGTATATGTAAGCCGCATTGAGCCTGCCATGAGTGGGAAAGCTGCACGGGGTACAAATGTAACAAAAAAAATACACATTATTATTATGATATTTATATCCCACTTTATCCCAAAAGTAGTTTTGAGATAAATGTGGCGTACATATTGTAGTTAAAGATACAGAGTAATTACAACAATATCTTCTCTCTATATAAAAAGCAACACCAACGTTCTATGAAGCCTCCAGCCGGAAGTGTGAAGGGGGCGAGATATCCGGTTTCCCTATGAGTGTCTGCCCCGCCCTCTCTGTAACACAGTCAGTGAAGGAAAACAGCAGAACACGAAATCAAATCGCTGGCTCTGTAACAGTGAAGGACTCAGAGGGGGGAGGGGAGAGAGGCCAGAGGGCAGGGACACACACACTCTCACATGCACACAGAAGAAAACATTGCTAGCCCCCGTTTCATTTGCATCAGAAACGGGGCTTTTTTACTAGTAGAAAATAATCTACAGTGATAAATACGGACGATTTGTAGGGATTGATATAATAAGTGGACCGCCAAATTTGTAACTACTGAGTCACAATAGAATTAAGAAACTGGAATTTTATTGTTTATTAAAGTCTGGTGAGATGAATTTTGAAATGAATTTGAAAAGAAATGAGATTTCAATAATTTAAGGTAATCTGAATGAGATCTAATAGATTTAAGAATAGAGTTCCAACGTTTGGTTACAGTATATAAGTGAAAACAGCTGAAGGAACAGAATTGTTTGTTACATTTTTAAAATTTGGTGGACAGAATAAAAGGGAGTCTCTGGTATCAAGTGAGGCTTTATGCGAAGATATCTCTATTAAATGATTCATGTAATCTGGATTCATTATACAATAGTTTGTTTATAGGCAAAGTTCATCTATAAATTGCAGTCAAAGATGACAATGATATCTGTAGATGATGATCACAATATAAACCAAAGACTTTCAGCTCCAATACTGTGTTATATGTTGAGCCTCAGGGGTGGTGCTTGGCGCTTTGAATTATTTACAGCGTCATGCTTCATCCACCAACCTCATCGGCTCTTTGAAATATCATTTGTTTTTGCTTACAACAACATTTCTTTTTCTTTTTGAATATTTTTAAAGGTAAAAGTTTAAACTTATCTTGAAGAATGTCGGCTCAGGAGGGAGTTATTCCAACTTGACTCGTGTTTTGCCAAATTCAAAGAAAACAAACAGAAAGCTAAGAATTATTAGGAAAGGGATAGAAAATAAGACAAAGAATATTATGCCTCTGTATCGCTCCATGGTGCGACCACACCCTGAGTATTGTGTGCAATTCTGGTTGCCTATCTCAAAAAAGATATAGCAAAATTAGAAAAGGTTCAAAGAAGGGTGACCAAAATGATTAAGGGGATGGAACTCCTCTCATATGAGGAAAGGCTTAAGAGGTTAGGACTCTTCATCTTGGAAAAGAGACAGCTGAGGGGGGATATGATGTAGGTGTACAAAATCCTGAGTGGTGTAGAACTGATAAATGTGAATCGATTGTTTATTCTTTTAAAAAGTACTACAACTAGAGGACACTCATTGAAGATGTATGGTAATACTTTTAAAACAAATAGGAGAAAATACTTTATCACTCAATGAATAGTTAAGCTCTGGAATTCGTTACCAGAGGATGTGGTAACAGCAGTTACTGAATCTGGGTTTAAAAAAGGTTTGGACCATTTCCTACTACTACTTATCATTTCTATAGCGCTACTAGACGTACGCAGCACTGTACACTTGAACATGAAGAGACAGTCCGTGCTCGACAGAGCTTACAATCTGAGGAAAAATCCATAGTCTGCTATTGAGATAGACAAAGGGAAGCCACTGGTTGCTCCAGGATTGGTAGCATGGAATGTTGCTACTACTTGGGATTCTGCCAGGTACTTGTGACCTGGATTGGCCATTGGTGGAAGCAGGATACTGGGCTAGATGGACCGATCTGCCCCAGTATGTCTATTCTTATGTTAGCTTTGCATGCCTGCCCTGTTTTCTAAGGTGGGGAAAGGAGGAGGGGCTCCTCCTATTGGACCTGGGGCTTCAGGGCTTCTGTTGCAATTACTGGGTTCCTGCCTGCTGTAGACTAGAGAATGACACAGGGACGGGGACCCGCAGTAACCACGGGAATGGGGACAAACTTTGTCCCCGTGTCATTTTCCACTTTGAAGCCTATTAGTGAACTGGACTGTTGTTTATGTTTGTGATGCAGACAATGATATTTTGATTTTTTGGAAAAACATGCTGGCCACAACTAGCAAAATTCGCATGAGGGATCCTGTACATTCCTGCTACCAGCACATCTAAGAATACATTTTCAATTGCAGGATGGACTGTGGAAGACAGAAAAGCTAGACTGAATCCGGAGGTTGTTGATGACTTATTCATCCACAGATTAAAAAATCATAACAGTGCTTCATAGGGCATATTTCTCCCTTACTAGGGCATACAGAACGGGTTGTATTTTGTACCCTTGGACATTTTAACAAGGTGGATTAGGTTTCCTTGGGGTAGTAGAAGTCAGCTATTGTTGAGGTTGGAAGAATAGAGGGTGGTGGTGGATAGGCTATTATAGTTGCTCGTTGTTACTATTGTTTTCTATTTGTGATTTATTAACAACAGTTTCACAGCATATTGTTCCATTTTATACTTTAATAAAAAGATTTAAATATAAAATCATAAGTGTTCGAGGCTTCTGCAGATGAGGACAGAGCCCATGGGGATGGGGACAGAACCTGCAGGGACAGGGCGGGAACGGAGACAGAGCCTGCGGTGATGGAGACAGAACCTGCAGGGATGGGGTGGGGATGGAGACAGAACTCGCAGGGACGGGACCAAACTTTGTCCCTGTGTCATTCTCTACTGTGGACCTCACAACTGTATCTGTGTTGGTCTGCTGTCTGTCCCATGTCAGTGATACCCACAGCTCCTGTCCACCGCCACTGCGGAGGGTCCTGTCACACTTCCTGTTCTTCGTGGCTGTTCCTGCCTTCCGCATTGGCATTTGGTAGCACTGGGCTGCAGCTTGCAATTGTCTTCAGCATACCATGGCCACAGCAATGCTGTTTTCCTTCAGTGCTCCTCCGGCACCACCTCAGAGATGCTCAAGGGTGGCCCAGCCCATAGACTGATTTACCCCCTTAAAGAGTGAGATTGAAGGCCTGTGAGTGAGGTTTTTCTTGCAGTATAAATTTGTAGAGATCTGAATGTTGTATTGCTTTGCAAATGAAAGGAGCACCACAAAATGATATTTAGCTTTCTTTGGTTTTATTTAACTTGTAATTTTTGCAATCCCATCTGATAAAGAAGGAAAGCATATAAAAACCAGCTTGTCAGCTGGTACACAAACTGTAGAGAATAGCAAATTTACATATGTGGTAGAGTATCATAACTAAATATTCTATTAATGAGTTGTCACAAGATCATCTAAGGACAAATGTAAGAGCTGTGAAGTAATAGGTTTGTGAATACGTTTATTCCATATTAATATTACACTGTACTTAAAATGGTATATGAAATTCCATTCAGGGCTAGAAAATAACAGAGGTACGGTGCTGCTGCAGAAGATAAATAGGAAGCTGTGTTAATTGTGTCCTGTGTTATATTGCCACATGGCCTCTATGGCTGCATTTACAATTGTTTTTGATGGATCTGGATTTCCAGCTTTACTTGGATAATAGAGGATGTTGTTCCATGCAGCCTGAGACTTGATCTGAGTGGTATCTTATTCTTTTGAACAACAGTGAATACTCTTACTTCTTCTGCCTTTCAGTGTGGTGAAGCTAATATAAGCCTGGCAACCACTAGTAGTACCACTTATCATTTCTATAGCATTAGTAGACATACGCAGTGCTTTGCACAAACATTAAGAGACAATCCCTGCTTGACAGAGCTTACAGTCTAATCTAAGCAAACAGGACAAATAAGAGATTAGGGAGGATGTGGGTGTTCTGCCTCCAGCAGCCTTATACTAGTTTTTATAGTGTAGTCCTATTGTGTTTAATGCCTTTAATGTTATTTTCACTTCTAAGGATTTTTACTGCCACAGCCACTTCCTGCAATGGTATATGAGCAATGCATTGTGTGTAATGTAGTCTGACGTACTGCAACCCCTCCTGCTTGTTTGTATAAAGTTTGCTACTAGTGGTCTATTCTCCTAAAAAGGCCTTCTCCCTTTTTCTACTGAGCATGATTTCCTTGGTTTACCTACTGTCATTTCCTGATTATTTCTACTATTTTTGTCCTGATGGGTCAGCTAGAGTATGACTTGTCTCTCTAATCAAGGACTACCTTCAAGGTCCACCTCTGCTACCCAGTCTCAGGTTCTTTCCCTATTGGTCCTTTACCTCACCCTCCCTGGGTTCATGGGTGCTTTTTCTTTACCTCTCTGGGTCCACGAGCTCAGACATTCTCCATCTTGTTGAATGCACAGGTTCCTCTGCTCCACTGCAAAGAACTTGTTTTTTTTACCTAGTTCAATCTTTCTCTCAAGATATTGCACGAATCAGCATCCCATCTGTGCCAGGAAAATAGTGGAAACTATTATAAAGAATAAAATTACAGAACACATAGACAAACATGGTTTAATGGGACAGAGTCAGGATGGGTTCAGCCAAGGGAAGTCATGCCTCACCAATTTGCTTCATTTCTTTGAAGGCGTGAATAAACATGTGGATAAAGGTGATCCAATTGATGTAGTATATCTAGATTTCCATCAAGCTTTTGATAAGGTTCCTCATGAGAGATTCCTGAGAAAATTAAAGAATCATGGGATAGGAGGCAAAGTTCTGGTGTGGATTAAGAATTGGTTATTGGGCAGAAAACAGAGGGTAGGGTTACATGGTCATTTCTCTCAGTGGAGGAGGGTGGACAGTGGAGTGCCACAGGGATCAGTACTGGGACCGGTGCTATTTAACATATTTATAAATGATATGGAAATCGGAATGACGAGTGAGGTGATTAAATTTGCAGATGACACAAAACTATTCAAGGTTGTTAAAACACGTGCAAATGTGAAATATTGCAGGAAATTGGAAGATTGGGCATCCAAATGGCAGATGAAATTTAATGTGGACAAATGCAATGTGATGCACATTGGAAAGAATAATCTGAATCATAGTTACCTGATACTAGGGTCCACCTTGGGGGTCAGCAGTCAAGAAAAAGATCTAGGTGTCGTAGATAATGTAGAAGGAATGGATCCACAGAATCTTAGCGGAGATTGGGTAGCGATACTGGTAATTGGGAAGCAAAACCAGTGCTGGGCAGACTTTTACGGTCTACGCTCTGATTGTGACCGAATAGATTTGGATGGGCTTGAGTGTAAATTTTAAGGGGCTTCAACATTAGCTTCAGAACTTTTAGTACAAGAAGAGTGCTGGGCAGACTTCTATGGTCTATGCCCTGAGAATGGCAAGGACAAATCAAACTCGGGTATACATGTGGTGTGTGATACTTTATGTAAAATGAGTTCATCTTGTTGGGCAGACTGGATGGACCGTACAGGTCTTTATCTGCCGTCATTTACTATGTTACTATGTTACATTGAAATCTTCTGCTCAGTGTGCGGCAGCGGCCAAAAAAGCAAACAGGACACTAGGAATTATTAGGAAAGGGATGGTGAATAAGACCGAAAATACTATAATGCCTCTGTATCGCTCCATGCTGCGACCACACCTTGACAATTGCATTCAGTTCTGGTTACCGAATCTCAAAAAATATATAGCGGAATTAGAAAAGGTTCAAAGGAGCGACCAAAATGATAAAGGAGATGGAACTTCTCTCGTATGAGGAAAGGCTAAAGAGGTTAGGGCTCTTCAGCTTGGAAAAGAAATGGCTGAGAGGAGATATGATTGAGGTCTACAAAATCCTGAGTGGTGTAGAACGAGTAGAAGCAAATCGATTTTTTACTCGTTCCAAAATTACAAAGACAAAAGGACACTCAAGGAAGTTACATGGAAATACTTTAAAAACAAATAGGAGGACATATTTTTTCACTCAACGAACAGTTACGCTCTGGAACTCTTTGCTGGAGGATGTGGTAACAGAAGTTAGTGTATCTGGGTTTAAAAAAGGTTTGGACAGGTTCCTGGAGGAAAAGTCCATAGTCTGCTATTGAGACAGGCATGGGGAAGCAACTGCTTGCCCTGGGATTGGTAGCATCGAATGTTGCCACGATTTGGGTTTCTGCCAGGTACTGATTACCCAGCTTGGCCACTGTTGGAAACAGGATACCGAGCTAGATAGACCATTGGTCTGACCCAGTATGGCTGCTTGTGAAGAAACTGTGTTTTAAGCCTGTAAAATGTATTAGATATTTCCCTGTTTTAATTATGTTCTTAAATGTATTTTTGCTATTTGGCCAGCAGCTGTTACAGGGAACTGAATGTTCTTTGTCTTTAACGCAAACAGGAAGCAAGCAACAGTATACTTTTAAAGCTTGTTGACTGGGCTCTGATTGGCCTGGAGTTTGAAATTACCCAGCTGCTGGCTGTTGATTCAATCTTAGCCTGGGAGAAGAAAGAGACAGATCTCTTTGCTAAGGCTCTGTGAACAGATATATGTCCTGATATCCCCAGGTACTGTTTAGACAGTATACAAATGTCTAGTTAGTGTTATAATTGATCCATATTTTATTGTTTGCTATTTGCAGTATTTCGTTCCACTGTTCCGATTTTTAAAAGACAATAAATAATATTTAGTTTATTGCCACCCGAACCCTCGTCTTGACTATTGCAACCTTCTTCTCGCTGGCCTCCCGCTTAGCCACCTATCCCCCCTTCAATCTGTCCAAAATTCCGCCGCACGGCTTATCTACCTCATGAACCGATACTCTCATATCACCCCTCTCCTCAAGTCGCTTCACTGGCTCCCGATCCGCTACTGTATACAGTTCAAGCTTCTCCTATTGACCTTCAAGTGCACTCAATCTGCAGCCCCCCATTACCTCTCTACCCTCCTCTCCCCGTATGTTCCCACCCGTAACCTCCGCTCTCAGGACAAATCACTCTTATCTGTACCCTTCTCCACCACCGCTAACTCCAGACTCCGCCCCTTCTGCCTCGCATCACCTTATGCCTGGAACAGACTTTCAGAGCCTATACGCCATGCGCCCTCCCTGCCCATTTTCAAGTCCTTACTCAAAGCCCATCTCTTCTCCCTTGCTTTTGGCGCCTAACCACCCTCCCCATTCATGTTACCTACACTGACTACATAGTTTGTAACCTTTAGATTGTAAGCTCTTTTGAGCAGGGACTGTCCTTCCCCATGTTAAACTTGTACAGCGCTGCGTAACCCTGGCAGCGCTATAGAAATGCTAATTAGTAGTAGTAGTAGTGCCTCTCTGGACTGATAAAGAATCCTGGTGCTTTGTGTGTTGTGTCTGTGAGTGCTTTCTGGGAACTGTGGGACCACTGGGAGTGTGGCTCCAGTAACCTAGAAATCGCTGGGGATAATTTGAGAGCGGGAGACTCTCCCAGAGGCAGTTGTGACCCAGTCAGTGGGAGGAGGGTGTTAGTGTAGAGCACAATGGCAGGTGCAGGCTGACCTGAACTGTGCTGGGGATAGACCTTTTAAGTGACCGTGGGGTAACCCCAGGTGGGTGGCTATGCGTTTCGTGACCTACCATCCTTTTTTGGTGGCAGCGTGGTGGAATTGTCAGGCTCAGTGTGTGGTATGAGAGTCACCATCCACTGAGTGGTTCAGTCTTTTTTATCTATAACCTCCAGACACAGAGCACAGTGAACAAGTGCAGCAGTAACAGGGTACCTTTCCTGTTCAGTTTTTTTTTTTGTAGTGTTAGGAGGTTAGCAGTGTGCTGATGGCGACTGGTAGCAGCCCTCAGGCACTGGATATGCCTGTCCTAACACAAGAGCAACCAGATAACCTCAGTGGGGAGAAGCTGAAGGACCAGCCTGCGCAGAGTTCTCCTGAGGGGAGAGCGGACCCCTTGTGCATAGAGGCCTGTGAGTTGGCAGGGCCAGATGCCATACCAGCTGAGATCCTACAGATCTACATGCTAGAGCGATAGTGGTTGGATGAACTGCAGCAGCAGCAGTTAGAGGAACATGTGGCTGCTGAGACTCCCTGCGGGCAGAGTAGCAGCAGCAAGTGGGTAGGAAAGAGGAGGGTTCTTTCCAGCCCCCGAAGAAACCACTAGACCAGGGCCCTTCAAGGTAGGGGGGACGGTTGTTTGGGAGGGCAGCGGTAGTGTGGGCTGTGTGTGTGTGTGTGTGGGGGGGGGGGGGGCCCAAAGCACTCTCACTGCCTGGGGGCCCAGAGTGCTCTCAGTCCGCCCCTGCTGTGAGGGAAAATATCTTTCACCAGAGAGCTCAGATGGTCTATATCTGCAAGAGGAATATTGTACTGACATCTACTTCTGCACCTGTGAGGACCAAAAGTAGTATTTATCTATGCCCCTGGACAAGTAATTGTTTTAAAAGATTTCTGGATATCAAAGGTCCTGACTGTAAGTGGATTCATTTTTTCTAAGCCTGTAACAGTGCACACCAGAATGGGCAAGACACTGGAAAGAGCAGGTGTTACAAAGAGCTCCTGAAGTTCAGGAAGCCTAGAGAATAGACCACTGGGAACCCAAAGATCAGAGAAAGACGACACACTATCCCCAGAAGTGCACTGAAGTGAGCTGTGGGGTCTGCACATGGACTGCTTTATGTTCGTATGTGGATCTATATCCATGAATTATTGGTTTAAGCAAGGTCTGAACATGGAATATTGAACAACCAGTTACAATTGACTATGCAGCCTCCTCAGTGAGAGAATTTGCATTAGCTACAGAAGGAATTTGTGGCTGTGAAGTCACTATGCTGCTATTTTTGTGGTGTATTTCACCTTTCAGATGACAACTGACATCTCTTTCTCCTTGATACCCACAGATCTGTCTCTGGTAACATGGCACGCTTTAAAAAGGTTTGCCTGCTTTTCAGAAGCAAAGGGCCATGATGTCTAGTGTGATTAAAAGTGTGAATTATATTTTGCAACATCACTAAACTTTTGACCAAGCTTTTTTATTTGTTTTTTGGCAAACTCATTTCTTTTTACTACCAGTGCATACATGTGATCAATCTAGTCTGATTCATAAGTGTTCAGACTGCAGCTGTATCAAACACACACACACACAAAACAGATGGAAAATTGTTTACCAGTTCTAAATAAAGAACTGTATGAATGATCGCTCCTTTAGAGTGTTGTCATTTTTCTGAAAATGGCTTGTCAAATCTCACATCTCCAAAAGAGCCCAAGCACTCATCAACTTTTATGATGGAAATCCCACCACACAGATTACTTTGCCTGCATCCCCAGCCCTGGTCTTTCAAACTGCTTTAACCTGTGAATGGCCTTTGCTTCTTGGGGTTGTACTTTCCCGAATCATTGCAAAGTGTTCTCAGTCCCCTCGTCACCATAGGCACAAGTTCAAACAAGCCTGCTGAGCCCTGGAGTGGCTCCAGAGTCTCAGAAGGGAAAAAGGAATCTATTTGCTGAGTGTTCAAGATGGATGCCATGACAGTGATGGTTGTACTAACCGGCACCTCATTCTTCATGTTCTGCGCTGCTCATCCTGGGAACATCTCACCTGTACAGCAAAATGATCTTTGTGCCACTCCTGCACAGTGCAGTATAGCTTTAGGTGAGCCGGTGGTTGGCATTTAATTGTAGTCTGCACTGCAATGACTCTCTCCCACTACAGCGCTCCCAACCCAAGAACACTATCTGCCTCTAACTCACTGTTGTGGCCAACCCAGTAGGGCAGAACACACTTCCCAAGAGGAGCCACCGATGAGCCCAGCTGGGCAGGGCCAAACCTCGTGAGAAGATGGTGAGCTCAGCTGACAGACTGGCTCCATTTTGCTGTGTGCCATGTAGAATGTTTCTCTACAGCCATGCTGCCTCCCAGATATGTGATTGGGGATGGCCAAATGTGTATGTTACATACCTAATGAGTGTGACTTGGAGGGGTATTTTCGAAAGAAACGTCTAAATCAGAATTTGGACGTTTTACAAAGACGTCCAAATTCTGAACAGGAAAGAAGGTCATATCTCTTCAACAAAGCCTACAACGAGAATCTTTAAGCATCTACCACACACTACCACTCCTCCCTTATTCTGACTCTCTTCCTACTATAACTGATTGATTAGAATGTCTTGACATCCTTGATACTTTTGTAACACCAATTGTATTTTGCACCCTGAAATGGCGATGCCATAGCAGGTCTCTGTAAGTCACATTGAGCCTGCAAATAGGTGGGAAAATGTGGGATACAAATGCAATAAATAATAATAATAATTTTCGAAAAAGATGGACATCTATCTTTTCTGTTCGAAAATACTATGGACATCCTGTGATTTGGACGTCCTTTTTTTTGGTCATAAGTACATAAGTAATGCCATACTGGGAAAAGACCAAGGGTCCATCGAGCCCAGCATCCTGTCCACGACAGCGGCCAATCCAGGCCAAGGGCACCTGGCAAGCTTCCCAACGTACAAACATTCTATACGTTGTGATAAACACAGGGACTGCCCTTACAGGAGGAGGCCGCCAGAGGGCGCTCTCCCATTGTAAACCTAAAAAAATGCCCATTCTGGCCACTAGAGGGAGCCAAGGAGTATAGTCCATGGTAGTGACCAGAAGGAGCGGCTAGGGGGTGCTCGTGGTATAGGACCTGCACTTCCCTGGGGAGGCCACCAGGGGGACTCTCTGAGTGGAAGCTGGAAAGGTGGAGAGAGTTCTGGGTGCGGACCTTTCTGGAAGCAGGGGGAGTAGCCTAGTGATTAGACAGGTGGGATGGATTAAGGGGCACCATATAAAAGCATCCTCTAAGCCAAGCGAGGGGAAAGAAGATAGGGGAACCTGCAACACCCAGAGCCTGAGGATTACTAGCAGGAAGACTGAAGAAAGAGGCCTGCTGAAGTAGAGCTCAAGAGAAAGGTCAGGAGAAGGTTCCCTCCAAACCCAAAGAGGTACTTACCTGGTGGGGACCAGGCACTGGGTACTGGGGTTATGAACAATTGCTACTGAAGTGTTTAAGTGAACAAACAGCCGTGGGGTGGAGGATAGGACCGTAAGGTTAATGTGAATAAAGAAGGTCCTATCCAGGGGAGGAGGCTGTTATACCCTGAGACCCAGATGTCCCCAGTAAATGGTCTCAGGGGGTGAATCCCAGTAACAGATTAATAGTGGGCAAGCCAGGTTCCCACAAGACTGTAACCTAGCTAATAAACTGAATTTACATGCAACCAGCTAATTTGCATATTTTTGCAAGCAGAGAAAGCTGTGCTATCTTCCAGAGAAAGGGTGACCTGGGGGCCCCACCAGAAGAACTGGTAAGGTGGGTCGGTTACCAGGTGATACAGCAGGGAGGCCGGGCCAGGACTGCAGGTTAAGGAAGAGGTCACCCTGAGGGAAAGGGGAGGACCAAACCTAGAGGCCGGAGTCACTGCAGTCACAGAGAAGTCTGGTTTCAAGGAGGTTCCCTGAGGCAAAAGTACGGTGAGGCTGGGCAGGAGCCACTAGAGGGCCACTGCACACCAGAGAGCACCCCTGTGGTGGGGGGGAGGTTAAAAAGGGCACTATCCCAGATGGAACCTTGTTGTTGAATAGCCCCCTGAAGACAAGGACATCAGAGAATCCCTGCTACCCTTGACAGGTGAATAACAGTGTCTGAAAGTGTAAAACCAAGGGAAGAGCAGAGGGTTGGTGGGACCCAGGCAATAATTTTATCCCCAGGGAAGTGTGCAGAAAGGCCCACTGACTACAGACGGGTTCTGGGGGACTAAAGAACTCAAAGTGAAGCTGAGTGGAAAAGGCATCAGTCTCCAGAGGAGGTCTCTTGTGTGGGTCGAGAGCAGACAGCACGGAGAGGTGCCTCTTTACAACGTGTTATTCCAGGAATTGTGGATTTTTCCCAAGTCCATTTAGTAGCGGTTTATGGACTTGTCCTTTAGGAAACCGTCCAACCCCTTTTTAAACTCTGCTAAGCTAACCGCCTTCACAACTTTCTCCGGCAACGAATTCCAGAGTTTAATTATACGTTGGGTGAAGAAAAATTTTCTCCGATTTGTTTTAAATTTACTACACTGTAGTAAACAAACAAAAGACGTCCAAATGCAAGATATCCAAAACAGAGGAGGAGTGGCATAATGGTTAGTGCAGCAGGCTTTGATTCTGGCAACATGGGTTCAATTCCCACTGCTGCTCCTTGAGACTTTGGGCAAATCAAATGCACAAGGGGCATTTTTGGATATGACATCTAAGTCTGAATTTGGACATTTTTTGTAAAATGTCCAAAATCAGAAAAGGAAAGGTCATTTTCTACAAAAAAAGTCTACCTTTTCCTTTTGTAAATGCTGTTTGGAAAAATGTTTTGTGATTTGGATGTTTTATTTTTTGGTCCATTTTCAAACAAATACATTCAAATGCAAAATACGCAAGAAAATCCACAATAAAGTGAAACCATTCACATATTGTAACTGTGGTAAAAGCTTTGGTTGTAATGTAAATCTCAAAGTGTATCAGAAAGTCCACACGGGAGAGAAACCATGTATAGAGTCTGGTAAAAGCTTTGGTCAGAAGGTAAACCTCACAATACACCACAGAATAAACCCAGGAGTGAAACTATTTGCATGTCCTGAGTGTGGTAAAAGCTTTGGTTGGAAAGAAAGCCTCACAGGGCAGCAGAGAATCCACACAGGGATGAAACCATTTACATGCACTGAGGAGGTAAAAGCTTCAGTTGCATTGGGACAGGTAATTTGGGAATGTACACTCTTGCTATGAAATATGGAGAAATAGCACTCTGGTATTTGGATATATGTAATGAGATCTCCTTTTCATCTATAGATCTGAATTCAAAGCCCAAATCTACTGATAAACAACAGACACAAGGCTCAGATGTTATAAAAAATAGAAAGCTTGGCATCAGGTAGAATAGTGGAAAAGTGACATCCCAGGAAAGCAATACGGCATCCTTGAGGGCACTGCAGTGGACTTTATAAAATGCTCCCAGGTACACATCTGACCATTGCTGTCTTACCTTGTCTGCTGAGCCCCCCAAAACCCACTACCCCCAACTGTACACCACTACCGTAGCCCTTCCAGATGAAGGGAGCACCAATATGTGGGTACAGTGGGTTTCTGGTTGGTTTTGGAGGGCTCACAATTTCCTCCACAAGTGTAACAAGTAGGGGGAGGTAGAAGCCTGGGTTCACCTGTCTGAAGTGCACTGCAGCACTACTAATCTACTCCAGGGACCTGCATGCTATTCTAATTGACCTGAGTATAACATCTGAGGCTGGCAAGTAATATTTTTCATCACATTTTTTGGGGATGGGAGGGGGAATAAGGGGAGGTGATCCCCAAGTCCTTCCAGTGGTTATCTGATTATTTGGGGAACCACTTGTGTGGAGTTGAGGAGTAGCCTAGTGGTTAGTGCAGCAGACTTTGACCTTGGGTTCAATTCCCACTGCAGCTATTCACTATAAAAACAGGTCTAGCTCAAAATGTCTAAGTTTAATCTTGAACAAAAAAAAACATCACCACGGGCCTTTAAAAATGGAACACAGTTCTTTAATGAATGAGCCTTGACAAAAAGACCCAACACGGGCCGTGTTTCGGTGACTAGCACCTGCGTCAGGGGTCCCCACGTCTCATATAGTAAAAGCTACAAAGCACCAAGGCACTTTCACTTTCTGTATCCAAACGGATGAAAAGCTGTGCTCTCAAAAGGCTCTGCTTTTAATACCACGTCACACAGGGTGGAAAAAAAATTGTAATTAACTTAAGTGAAAAAATCTTGGACATCTTTGTTTTGTTCTATTATTGCTGAAAGACGTCCATGTCTTAGGAACGCCCAAGTCCCGGCTTAAACACGCCCCTGGCACCTCCCCTCCCTTGAGATTTGGACGTCCTTCTGACGGACTTCAGAGAAAGATGTCCAAAAAGAGGTTTCAATAATACTGATTTGGATGTTTCTGTGAGATAAACGTCCAAATGCTGACTTGTGTCACTTTTTGGACGTCTATCTGTTTTGAAAATGAGCCTGTTGGTATGTATGTCACCCATGTCTGTCATTCCAAGGGGGTGAGTAGACTAGCCACTAGTAACACTTTGGTTTGGTATCCAATCCACAACACGTTTCCCCCAATTTTTTTTTGGGGGGGGGGGTGAGGGGAGGCAGAGGTAGCCGGACACAGATATTTTGTTCTGAATCTATGTAGGCACAGACTCATGAAAGAAGGCTCTATTAGTTTTGTGTGGTGCTTGTACTTGGTGCTTTTGACTAATTCCTTTGTCCAAAGTGATGTCTAGTGCTGAGTAAGGAATACAGACAAGAATATTTCCTGAGCTAATTAGGTTGCTTCTACCCAGGGGATTTCAACATGTGCCAGAGTGCAAACAGTCTTGGAATGTACTTATAAATTATTTATTGCACTTGTATCCCACATTTTCCCACCTATTTGCAGGCTCAATGTGGCTTACAAAGATCTGTTATCATTAGCATCCCTACTCAATGCCCAGGGACCTCAAATGTCCACAGAACAAAAAGGATCTCTAATATCTCATTCTCAGCTGCCATGGTGAGGCACTGGACCTGTACTGGGCCCTAGTACTGAGCCATAAACACCACTTTCTGGAAGTTTGCCATCCAAATGCTGTTTACTCCAATACCAATCAACTTCTGAATTCTCACAGCTTGAGAGCCCAAGGTGGTCTGACTGAAGGATGTGTATGAAAAGTCCTTCCTGGAGCTCATCCATAACCATCCACCCTGTGCACAATTCTAGCCATAGCTTCAGTTCTCTGCTTTCAAGCTGAGGCCTCCACAGTTAAGCCTAACAGATTGATGTTCAGAAGTCACCATTAACATCCGAGTACATGTGTAGCCACTGCCTAACTTACCATATGTGGAATAGCGATCAATGCTCAAAGCAAATTGCATGCAATTGAGAGACGCTGAAAGTCTACATGCAGCTCGGTTGTGAAAGTGCCTAGCACATGCGCTGAACGGTCTTCATGGTAAGCGTTGATGTTCTGTGCATGGCCAAGAAAAAAAAGCAGAATGTTTATTGTTCTATGACACCTTTTTACACTACTGTTACATGCAGAACACACACATATAATACATGCACATGGCACATTTCCCGCACGTGCAGATAGTATTAAAAAATGGAAACAACTGCTGTCTTCCTTTTTCTGCATCTGTATATCAGACAGAATACTCATTTTAATTCAAATGAGCTCAATTTAATATATTTGCATTGCGTTTTCGGTCGCTGCTACCACGAACGGTAAAAACAGTGCCAAAACCCTTTGTGCATTAAAGTGCGCACTAAACTGGCTAAAACCAGTCTAAATGAAACGTTACAAGCCCGGTAAGCTTTGAGCATCGGGCCCTGAGTTCCAGCAGTGCAATATTGGATAAAGGCTGGGAGCTGCAAACTGGATTGGAAGATAAGGCTTGAGGAAATGCTAAATATTAAAAGATAGCAAGAAAAAGCTCATGGCCATATATTTCACTGGTTTTTAATAGAAGAGATTACTGTGAATATTCTTAACATTGTGCTCTCCTGTAGTGGAAGCTGATTGTGTTTGTTGGAATTGCTATAAAATGCAGAAGGTAGGACCTACCAATGTGTATATAAAACCCTAGCCTAGAGGAACTTTCAGCTGTGCCCCCCTTCCTCCGGGGTGGCTCAAGGCACTACCCCCCTATACTCCAGTGTCTCCCCTTCTCTTCCCTACCCCTAATCTCCCATTGTCTAGCATTTGCACTCCATCCCCTCCTCCCAGGTATCCAGCATTCCCTTCCCTACCCCCATTTTCAGATCTCCTCTTCCCATCCTATGTCCAGCACCACTGTTCTCTGCCCTGCCCACTTCTGCTGCTCTGCTTGTTCCCACCCAAGGTCACAAGCAGATGCAATGCTGGCCTGCTGTCAAGGTCTGCCACATCCTGCTCTTCCCCTGGCAAGAACTCCTGTGTCAGGGAGACGGTGTTTGAGTGTGACCCTTTGTTTAAATGCCCCAGGCCAGTACTGCATCTGCTTGTGACTTTGTTTCAGGAAGAGGGAGGGCAGTGGTAGCAGGGAGAGGGAAGAGGAGGGAAAAGCTGGACATAGGACAGAGGGGTGGGGAAAGGGAGAGGAGATGCTGCATTCCTGCTGCTTCCCAAATGATGCCACCCTAGGTGAAAGACTGGTCCACCTAGTTGCAGGGCTGGTCCTGGTAGAAGGTGTTCTCAGGCTGATCACATGACTTTTATTACCTCTGCCAAGCTTTCGTTTTCCAGTTCTGCCACATTAATGTGTTCAAGTTTTATATATATTCCAACCGATATTCAGCCAGCAGTAATCAGCATTTTTTGGCAGCTGATGGCTTTATTCCTGGATACTCAATGCTGGACCATGTCTGGCACCTCATGGTTAACCCCAGACAAATGATTTAAACAGCTTGGAGCCTCTCCTGGCCATTTAAATTGCTTTGAATATTGGGCAGATTGTTCTTATCCTGCTGCACAGTTCTGTTGACATTTTGTTGCATGTTCAGAGTCTGCTCTATAGCTGTGCTAAAATTTTGCCATTGAACTACTAGTTTAAGTTGAAAGGAAAACATTTTTTTTTTAATGTTTTCATTAGTTCACACAATGTACAAAAAGAAAACACATGAAAATGGATAAAGATATTGCTCAAACATACCCAGTAAATTGCATCCAGGAGGGAAAAGAAAAATCCAAAGCCATATAGTCCACAAAAGGAAGAAAAAAGTTTGAATTAAAATGAGATTTTAGTAATTTCTTAAACGTTTCCTGTATAAGTGTGTATGAAGCTATAGATGCAGTGGTAATAAATAGCCTGTAGGTGGCAGCATTGAGAGCACTTGCAAGCTGTTATGTGGGCCTCTGCTGATAAAAACCCTAGCAGATTGGGTTTGTTCCTCTCTGCCTGGGTATAGACTCTGGAACAGATTTCAGGCTAGATACTATCTGCTGATAGACAATTCCCAGTAGTGACCTCAAAGCTTGCTATAATGATATTGCACTGTGCATTTCATGTAATCACACACTATATATATTTTTTGTTACATTTGTACCCTGTGCTTTCCCACTCATAGCAGGTTCAATGCAGCTTACATATTATATACAGGTACTTATTTGTACCTGGGGCAATGGAGGGTTAAGTGACTTGCCCAGAGTCACAAGGAGCTGCCTGTGCCTGCAGTGGGAATCAAACCCAGTTCCCCAGGACCAAAGTCCACCACATTAACCACTAGGCCACTCCTCCACTACCAATGTAGGACCAAATCAACTATATACATCAGTCTAAATATGCCCTAGCACATAGAATTATGGATATTCAATCTGGACATCTCAGCGGTGCAACTCACTGACCACCTTCAACGGCTGTGAAAATTTACAGCACCCACCTCCTCATTGGTGTCACAGATATAAATTGCTTAGTTGCTTTTTACAGTAAGACTCTCTTTTTAACATTGATATGCTCTTTAAGTAAGCACATTTGACATTTTCATTGCTTTTACCATTTTTAACCAGTATTTATGTTTAAGAATTTTTGATTTCTGTCAGACGAAGGACCCCTTCGTCTGACAGAAATAAAAAATAACAACTTATGAATTATTAGAATTCAGTACGAATTTCCTAAACAGGTATGTTTTCAGATATTTCCGAAACATAAATGCATTTCATTGATAGTCTCAAGAGAAAAAGAGGATGGGGGGTGAGAAACAGAGAGATGGATGATCACAAAGTGACAAATCAGTAGAATTTTATAGTTTATAGTGTGATAAAAAGAGCTGAGTTTTCCAAGTCCTTTTTTCTTGGAGTTGAAGTATACTAAAAAAATGATATGTTACTGGAATGTTTTAAAATATTCTGACCATAAAGTCATTGATGCAGTGCTCTGGTCCTGCAAAGTATGCTCCCACAGATGTGTCACCTTGGTTTCACTTGGGGAGGGGAAGATTTCACCAAATATGTTAGTTTTGTGAATACTGTGACAGTAATGAACTTCACTCTTGCGCCTGCCTGGGTATGTGGAGTATGGTCTCAGTCTCTCAAATTTACTGCTAATGCTCGCAGTAGTATTTGCATCATGCCAAAGAGAGCTTTTCCTCTGGACAACGAAGAGAAGCCTACAGCAACCTGCATCAGTTGGACCATCCAAGGACATCAGAACCAGAAACTATGAAGTACATACTTACAATCCATGAGTTGATTACCTGTCTAGCATCAATTCAAAAATGGGCTAATCACAACAAACTTTGCCTGAACCCAAGTAAAACTGAGCTTCTTATGAACTCCCCCTCAAATCATAAGTCAGGAACCATGGAATACAGTTAGATTCAACACTTACTCTGATTCCCCAAATCCAAGCATGATAACATCAAGACTCGATTTCTGTAATGCACTCTACAATGGTCTGACTACAAAGGGTCTGCACCAGCTCCAATTGATTCAGAATGCTGCAGCTAGAAGGCTGCAAGCGACATGACCACATCACACCAGTTTTGCAAATTTAAAACTCTATGTCTGATATTCAAGGCCCTTAAAAGAAATGGCCCTAAGTACTTGAAGAACAGGATGACCCTCTACGCACCTCTATGGACACTAAGATCCATCCCTAACCACACTCTCTCCAAAAGTCATTACACAATGTGATACCCACAAACAAGCCTTCTCCGTAGTAGCCCCGATACTCTGGAATGCACTCCCTGAAAGGCTCTGCTTAACACAAGACTATCTCTACTCCAGGAAGCAGGACACACACACACACTGACACAGGCTGCACATACTGCAGCAGGACATATTTATCCACTCCTACCCTAGCTGAGATAACATTTAATCATCTCTGTGACCTCATGTGCAACTTTCTTTAAATTAGTTACCTTATTTTCTAACTCCTCTTACTTTCTTACCTGTCTGTATGTTCCATCTTTGCTTATACCCTATGCTGTCTATTAAAATGTTCTATTACTAGGATACTGCCGGATATAATAGAGGAATCTCAGGTAGGATTTGTACAGGGTAGAAATATTACAAAAAATGTACGAAGGATAGTTACAAACATTAGAGGCATGTCAAATCAAGACATCCCATCGGTGCTAGTCAGTTTTGATGCCGAGAAGGCTTTTGATAGAGTGGTCTGGGACTTTTTGTTTGGGACACTAGAAGCCTATGGGATAAGTGGGTTCTTTCAAGAGGCGATTCGGGTGCTTTACTATCAACCATAAACACAGATAGGGGCCAATGGTATACTATCTCCCCCCTTCTCTATATTTTGTGGCACCAGGCAAGGATGCCCACTATCGCCTTTATTATTCATTTTAACATTAGACCCCCTGATTAGAGATATCCAGCGGACACCAGAAATACAGGGGGTAAAAATAGGCGATAATATTTTCAAAATTGCAGCTTTTGCCGATGACTTGCTAGTTCATGTGACCCAACCCAACACCTCACTGCCTGCTCTTTTGGAATGTATGGTAGAGTATGGAGATTTTTCCGGCTTCAAATTAAATTTAGAGAAGTCTGAAGCATTACAAAGACAGGAGTGGCAAGAGGGGAATTGGCTAGAAAGGGTGCCATTAAAATGGGCAGATGAGTCTTTTCATTATTTAGGAGTGAGACTGTCCATGGATGTAGATAAATTATACCAACTAAATATAGAGAAGCTGTTACGGGATACAGGATCCTCCTTGGAGCAATGGAACCATCTGCCTTTGTCATTGATGGGCAGAATCAACTTATTTAAAAAGATAATATTCCCAAGATGGCTTTACATTTTACAAGTTATGCCAATACACTTATTACGAAGAGATGTACGGAAATTGAATAGAATATGTAGGAAATTCTTATTGGGGGGAGGGGGGGGAATCAAAGATGTGATTAGAATATCTATATGATAACTGGGAGGTTTGGGTTTCCCAAATCTTCGACGGTACAATCAAGCAGATCTACTGAGGCTCCTTCGGGATTGGATTCTTAATACAGAACAATTTACTCCAGTCAGTTGGGAACAGGCACTATATCACCCTTGGCATGTAAACTTTCTAATACAGGCCCAATCACAAAGTTTACCGCCAACATGTAAGAAAAGTATTCTGTTACAACCTTTAAGACAGGTCTGGCGCTTTCTTATGACAGTTTGGAATCAAAACCCAAATATTAGCGATCAGTTTCCGCTCCGGGGGAATGGAGATTTTCCACCTGGACTGGAGGCTAGGTTAATTAAGAGATGGGCAGACATGGGAATCAGCCTAATGGAACACATAGTAAATGAGGAAGGAGGTTTGTATACATTTCAAGACCTACGGCGGAGACTTTCTCTAACTAACAAAGATCACTTTACATACAGACAATTACATCACTATTGGTACAGCTTAGATCAAGAGGCATTGGGCACAAAATTAGGACAAAAACTCAGAGAATTCTTAAAAGGGGATGCACATGGTCACGTTTCCATATCTAGTTTGCACTGGGCCCTGCTGTCGTTCTGTCCGCCCCGAAACTATGGAGCATTCATAGAGGCTTGGAGCAAAGATCTGGGATATGAATTGAAGGGAGTAAATTTTGCAAAATTGATAAAAGATATCCCCAGGCAAGTTAGCGGGGCAGAGCTACAGGAGAGCCAGTATAGGATATTACATAGGGGATACATGGCACAAACACAGGCAGCAAGAGCTGGCTGTGCACCGGATGCTCAGTGTGTAAAGTGTAGACGAGGGAGAAATACACTTCTGCATGCATTTTGGAGTTGTATCAAAGTGAAAATATTCTGGAAAAGGATCCATAATTACCTTGAGACTCTCATAGGCCACAGACTAATTCCCTCGTGGAGAGGGGTGTTATTAAACAAAAGGGGGGCCTATGAGCTATCAGACAAGAACATGGATCTATTACTGGGTAAGGCATACGCAGTGAGGAAAAAATGTATACTGAGGCATTGGATGCAAGAGGAACCACCCACCATCTGGTTTTGGAGGAATAAATTTCATGAGTTGATGTTATGGGAGGCTAGAGCAGCACGCGGCACCCCAAAGAAAAGAAAAGCCTTTATTGCTATTTGGAACAGATATTTACACAGTATCTCACATAAAGCGAGAAGCTTAGTGCTCAATAATCTGCCCCTATTATAAGAGGAGCACAGTGTCAAAAGAAGCAAGACCAATATTTTACACTCTGGTAGTAATAGCATGTGCAGAGGTAGAGGTAACTAACCATGATGTGTAGAGAACATTGTATGTGAGTAGAGGGGGATGGAGGTTGGGGGGGAGGGGGGTATAGGAGTTGGAAGGGTAATGTTCAATGCATAATAGAGGGACATGTGCATTATTAGATAGGAGAACAATCCTTTGAGGGAGCACATCAAGAGGACCCGCCAGTAAATACTGTTGGGATAATACACTGAGTAAAACATGAGTTATAAATATTGGAGTTTCATATAAAAGTTTATTGTTAATAGTTATGCAACTGCACAGTAATTATACATGTACACATTATAAATATAGGAGAAGACAAGAAGGAAGGGATAGGGGAGAAAAGTTTGGAAAACATTGATGATGGGCGTTTCAGGTTTAGTAATGTGTACTAGACTTCGCTGTTATACGATTTATATTGACTGAGATGGAATTGTATACCATGTGACCTCATCAATAAAAAATTGTTGAAACAAAATGTTCTATTACATATTGTGTTGACATTGTAAGTACTATGCCATACTTTGTATTGTTATTTGAATATTTTTATTGCTGTAATTGTCTATTGCTTATGTTTGATTTATTCTTACTGTGCACCACCTTGATTGAATTCTTTCAAAAATGCGGTAAATAAATCCTAATAAATAAATAAATACAAATAATAATAAATATTCATAGGCAACAGTCCAGGTGTGTTCGAAAATTCTTTTTGATGAAGCCTGTGGCATCCAAAATAACGGGAAATATTTCTGTATCTTTCTGCCACATTTTCTTGGTCTCAGATTGGTTTGTCTTGGGGCAGTTTCTCCAAATGGGTTAGTTTATAAGGTGTACTTTTCAGAATAAACATTGTGTACAAAGAACCTTTAGACTCCCTTGTGTTTTTGGAAATCCTATTTTCCTACCCTACTCCTTCAGATTGTTCCTTTTAGTTTTGCGCATACCATGACAGGAATGAACCTCATTCCTAAGCCAAGGTGTGTGGAGTATGATCTCAGTCTCTCAAATTTACTGAGAACACTCACTGTAAAAGTTGCATTGTGCCAAAGACAGCTTCCTTCTGGAGTTCATAAGATGTTACATGTATTCCAGGTGTGCTTGGAAATTCTTTTTAATCAGGCCTATAACACCAAAAACAATGGGAAATATTTCTGTATCTTTTTGACACATTTACCTGGTCTCAGACTACATTTCCTGGTACTTCAGGGGTCTTCTCCCTCTCCACATGATTCACAGAATAGTCGCTTGGGACTGACACCGCTTTGATTAATTCTGTCCTGGTGTTTTATACTTTTATCACTATGTCTGTTTTTCTTTCATCCAGCTTTTTATCTGTCAGGATGGGGATGTCCCAGGTGATCATAACCTTTTCATTTTCCACAATTTCCTTAGGATCAAGATCTGTTACAGTGATTTTGTATTGTTTACAGAATTTCCATTGAATGAGACGTGCTACCTTGTGCCTTTCTGTATAAAAATTTTCTACCATCAGCACTTCGCAGCCAGCCATGAGATGAATAACTGTTTCTAGCTCTCTTTTACAGAATTCACAAATGTCTGTTGTACCATTTTTTTCTATGCTTGCTGTGAACTATCTTGTCCGTAATCTGCTGTCCTGAGCTCAGTGGCGTACCTAGGATATTTGACATCTGGGGCCAGTCATTTTTTAACACCCCCCTCCAAAATCCAGTACTAGGCATACCGAGAATACAAAACACTCAGGACCTATACAGCAATTCTACCATACCATATGCAGTAATTTCTATGAGTCACACAATGGTGTACCTAGGAAAAGGAAGCATCTTAAACACTGCAGTGAGCACTAGAACATCAATTCACCTATTGTAAAACGAAACTAGTCAGAATAGTACAGATCTTCAATCCTGCACAGTCAATGCCAACTGTACTGCTATGAATTTACAGCCTGTCTCACTGACACAGACTACTCAATAATTACTGTGGATTGTTTTGGATTCGTATTAGATAAATGAAACCTTTATTAGAGGTGCTAAATTCTACACTGATTAAGGTATATAAAATGATTAGATATATAAACACAATTATTAGCTATAAACAATCATTACATCACTGGTCTCTACATCTAAGCAATGCTAAGAGTTCTTAGACCAGGAAAGGAAGCAATACATACACTATACATACAATCATCACTAGTCCTTACATCATCCAGGCTCTTAACATCAGCTGGAGGGGGGGCTCATTACAGCGAAAGCCAGGAGCTTTTTAGACCAGGAACAGATCCTCTGCGCAGTACATACGTTACTCACAGATGAGCTCCCGATTTCACTGAAAGAAACTCCCCTTTTTATTAGACTCAGAACTCATGTTCAGAGCTGAGGAAAGTTACAGAATGCTTCTAAGGAAAATTACAGAATGCTTCTCTGTTTAGGTAAACAAGCCATACTGTGGGAACATGGTCACATAATCCAAGGGCAAATAGTAATAATGCTGCCCACTAGTAACTAACCAAAATTCAATATTACAAATAATACACACTGCTTAGTTACATTAAACTACACAATTTGCCCAGAACAAAAGAGGTTAGTGCTCAAGGCAGCATTTGAAATTATTAATCAGGTCGTGGAAGGAACCCATCGGTGAAATTCACCTCCACAAGTGTTCAGAGTTAGTCATCTTGAGTCTTATTCCTTTGCATAAGGGCAAATAAATGTTACAACATGCAAGTAGTAAATTATGCTATATTAATTTCTACTTGTAAACTATCTGAGTATAACAAACTATCTGAGTATAGTAAAAAAAAACTTTATCATATTGCAAATAATAAGCTGATTAATGTCAGTTCTAATACATTTTGTGTTGGCTAAAATTTCAGCATCAATAGCTTTTGTTATCTCTACACTTGTACTAAAAGCGCCTAGCAATGTATCATACCAAGCTCATTTTACTCTACAATTAAAGCAATTAAGGGTACTACAGTATTTACACAGGTCTTCATAGGTGTAGTGTTCACACAAGAAGAATATAAACATCTATATAAATAATTCTCACCTCCAATTCTGAAGCTCACAGTGAGGCTGGGAAACAGTGAAGCCCTGTACTGTTGTAGCCTGTCAGCACCACTCACTGTCACTGTCACTCATTCACCCGCCCCCAGCCACGCCCCTTCTGGACATAATTCGCTACCTCAACGTTCTATTGAGGACTCAAGCTCCAGCCACTTCCGTCAGCGGTTCGTTAGTTCATGGTGGTGAAGCCTCTCCACTCACCATGTCTGTCTGTCACCCCCTCGCGTCGAACGTAATGACGTCGCGGGTGGAGCTATTAAGGAACGCAATGGAAAGGGGGGAGTACTCCTCCCCCTCCCTCACAATCACCTGACTGCGCCGACGAAACAACACATGGTGCCCAAGGAAAATTTGTATTGCACAACAGACGCCAGAAGAAGCTGCACAGGTCTGTAAAGCCACCTTTCTTCTTTCCCCCCCCCCCCCCCCGCATCAGAATTACACTGACACCAGAACACTAGCTACAGCATTACACACACACAGAATTAAAAAAAGAATCTGCACAAGGATAAAAATCCTGGTCACACATTTACATACAATACCCCAATCAATTAACCAACCCAGACCTCTGGGGACACTCCTGCCCTCTGTCTGTTGCTGTAAACTGTGGCCCTTGGCAGCAGTCCCTGCCCATCTGCCCCGGCCTTACCCTGCACACGCCTCCCGACTCAGAGAAGACACCTTCCTCCAGGTTGCAGGCAATAATGGCGGTGGCCTGATTTTCCATCCCGTAAGGAAATTAACGCCGTGACCAAACGTTCCCTACACCTCCGCTATCGCTCTCACACACTATTAGTAACCGGCGGTGATTACCGAATATGGACCGGTTCAATGAACGCGCGAGGTCCTGTAGTTGCATCAGAGCGATGGCGCGCTCTCCCGCGTCGCCCGCATCCATGCACGAGCTCGCTCGCCACACTCCTCCACCCCCCCCAGCTTGAAGTCCGGCGCGCACGCGGTCCTCCGGCTTCTCGAGAGTTTTCATTGCCCTGCTGTCTCTCACCTCCTCTGATGCTACTTCCAGTTTCTCGGACGGGGCACGTCAGAGGGAAGACACTGGGTCAGTCGAAAGCTGTGTCTTCAGCACTACCAGTCACAATTAAGGTTCGAGGATCATGGGGGGGGGCACTGTAGAAACTGAGACACAGATGCTAGGCTGTGGGAATAGGGGAAGAAAAGTGAGAGAGTTGGGTGAGGAGAAAGGAAAGGATGCGAGGATGGTAGGGGAAGGAAGAGATACCACGATTGAGGGGATGGAGAGGAAGTGATGCTGTGATGTTGGCGGAGGGGGAGAAGAAGATATACCAAGATGCTGGTGGGTGGAGAGGAAGAGATGCCACAATGTTGGGGAGGGGGAGAAGATATGCCAAGAGCCAGGGGAGAGGAAGAGATGCCGTGATGTTGGCAGAGGGGAAGAAGAAGATATACCAAGATGCTGGGGGGTGGAGAGGAAGAGATGCCACCATGGGGGGGGGGAGAAGAAGATATACCAAGATGCTAGGGGAGTGGGGATGGGGAGAAGAAGAGATGCCAAGATGGTAGGAGCAGGAGAAGAATAGATACCAGAATGGTGGGGGTGGGGAGAGGACCATCCTATATAATAAAAAGCACCTCCAACATTCTGAAGCTGACTCTGTGGCACTGTGGCAGTGTAGGGTTCCTAACTCTGTAGTTCAGCGTTTCATTGGCTCTCATTGTCCCCACCCTCACGTCGAGGAAACGGAATGCTGCATAGTTGCCAAGCAAACAAACGTGACGTCACAGGAATGAAGAACCAATCAGACAGAACGGAACTTCGAGGAGGGAAGTGGAGTGGATTGCATCACTAACAAACAATCATATACAGGGAGGTACGAACATCAGTGGAGGCAAGTGCACAGAACAGAAGGGAAGACAAACATTTAATCACTTTGAGGCATATTTTCAAAGCACTTTGGGAGGCTAAGTTCCATAGGTTTCTATGGAACTTTGGGAGGCTAAGTGCTTTGAAAATGAGCCTCTTTGTCACTCACACACATCACACACACACACACACACACATACATACACACACACACTCAATCACTCTGTGTATCTCTGTCTTATACTGTCTGTAAAACACACTGTTGCTCTCATTCTCTCACATGGCCAACTGTATGTTGCATTCTCACCAGTAAGGAGCTCTTCTCATGTGATTGTTAAACTGATTGAAGGGCCTGAACAAGGAAAACCTTTACCACATTGTAACACACATTACACAAAAAATATTATATATAAAGAAATCTTACACATGTAAACAACAATTATATTCAGAATACAACCGTGGAAACATTAATGGCAGGAACTCATTACATTGCTAGCGCCCGTTTCATTGCGTTAAGAAACGGGCCTTTTTACTAGTTTGCTAATAACACATTGGTGGTGTAAATATCAACAATGTCCACATTTTGGGTCAATAATGCTGTATTGTCTGTCATTCGTGTGACAGAACTTCTTTCCATATTTGAGTGTCGTTGACAGTTGCCACAGAACACATCTAGTTAGCTGAACATGTGTAATTATCTTGTTGTCAGATTTCACTCTGATTCTTCCACTGCCAAATCAGCTTGCCTTGTCTTTCAGTGGTAAGATGTAGTCGTCCACTGGGGGTAATGGCAATACCCAAGGACACCATAAGAAGGAGGATTATACTGACTCTTACAAGGATCTATAAATGAAACATATTAACAGATTAATTACTCTCTAAGATAACATTTATTCGCTGGGACATAAGTCCATTTTCCCACCCAGATTGGAGGATCAGGACGGTATTGTCCACCACTTCTGAGGGTTAAATCTTATACAAAAGAAGACAGCTGCTACTTTTATCCTACAGGACAGCTGAGGAAAAGTTAGGGACTTGGGGGTAGAGCTTTTTCTGTTTTCCATTTTCTTTCTACAGGTACAAATATTTGCAACTGCATTATTGCTGGGAAACACTGAGTCACCAAAGCTGTTGCTCCAGTTACAGCTTTTGCCTCTGTGATCCCAGGAGAGGGACTGGTTCCATGTACAAGATGTCTTCAGCTTGAATCCATCATGAAAAAAGTGAAAGAACTGAGATTGGAGGTGTCAAGGTTGAGAAGCAGCCACGAAAATGAGAAATACATCAATGAAATGCTTCATGAAGCATCAAAGATTTCCAGCAGTGGGAAAGAAGAAGCTGAGCTGAAAAAGGACAACTGGACGCAAATCATGAGACTCTGCAAGATCTATACCATGACTCTATCTGCCCTTGGACTGAAGAACCGATGTGCAGCCCTGGAAGTGGGTGAGAGCATCCCAGAGAGAGGAGGAATCGGAGTTTGAAACCCCCAAAGTTGTTGGATCAGTGACTGCTTAGAGGTGAAAGGAAGTGGTGGTTGGTGATTCTCTTCTGAGGGGTACAGAGGCATCCATCTGCAGACCAGACATGATGCCTGAGAGGTGTGCTGTCTGCCAGGTGCCATAATTCAAGATGTTATAGAGAGCTTGCCGAGACTCATCAAGCCTAATGACTATTATCCAATGCTGCTCATCCATGTTGGCACAAATGATACTGCTAGGTACCCCTCCAAATGTATCAAAAGTCACTTCATGGCTCTAGGAGACAGAGAGTGAAGCAGACAGGTGCAAAGATGGTGTTTTTGTCAATCCTCCCTGTTGAGGGTAAAAGCCAAGACAGAGAAACTTGCATCCTGACAAGACCTGACTCTAATGAAATCATTTTTCCATGGGTCCTGTCATCCATTCAATTCCAAAAACTTTACTATTCTGTTTTAAAAGTGTTTCCATTAATTTACTTACCATAGAAGTCAGACTTTCCAGCCTGTAGGTCCCAACCTCTTCCTTACTTCCACCTTTGTTGAGAGGGACCACATCTGCTCTTCTCCAGTCCTCCAGGACCACTTCCAACTCTAGAGAAGCATTGAAAAGGTTGGCCAGCGGAGCCGCTAGAACTTCCCTAAGTTCCTTCAGTACCCTCAGATGTATGCTGTCCGGCCCCATTGCTTTGTCCATCTTTAGTTTATCCATCTCCTCATGAACACAGTCCTCTGAAAAACATTCAGGGACTACTACCCCTCCATTCCTATTTGTGTTTGTCTTCTGTGGTCCTGATTCTGGGCCTTCAGCTGTGAACACAGAACAGAAATATTTGTTTAAGCAATCCCATCTTCTCTTTATCAAGTTCTACATAGTCCTCTTCTTCACATTTGAGTCTCACAATGCCATTTTTGTACTTCCTCCTATCATTAACATATCTAAAAAATGTCTTGTCCTCCCATTTTACCATATTGGCTATTTTTTCTTCCATTTGCATTTTTGCTTTACCAGCTTCTCTTACCTTTTCCAGATATTGTCACCTGTCTTCCTTTTTCTGCGATCTGTTATAGTTTATGAAGACTATCCTATTTTTCCTTACCTTTTCAGCTACTACTTTTGAGAACCAAAGTGGCCTTCTTTTTCTCCTATTTACTTTCCTTACAAAAAGGTTTGTTGCTCCTTCCAGTTTTGCCCACTGCTTTCCAACTTCGTCCAGATGTTCCCATCCAGACAACAATCCTTGAGGTAATTCCCTATCTGAATAAAGTTAATTTTTTTGAAGTTTAGAACCTTCACTTTTCAATGAACCCTCTCTACAGCTATCTTAATATTAAACCACACAATCTAGTGATCATTGGATACCAGATGATCACCTACTATAACATCAGAAATAAGTCCAGTAAGTTCTCCATACTGGATCTTCAAACTGGAGACTTAATCCATCTCTATTATCGGATTCAGCATTTTTACAACATATCTCCCAGAAATCCACTGAATTTTTCACCAACAATGATAATTCTGTCTCTTCATATTTAACAATATAGGAAAACTATAAAACATGGTTACACAGTGAGATAATTAGTTATGCATCTCATCTTCGCAAAACCAACAATGCTACTATTGCCAATCTTGAGCAAGAAATTTGCCAACTAGAATCAACTTTATACACATCTTCATCTAAGTCTACACTTAATGTGGAAATTTAAACGAGTGAAACCGTTCTTCCCGAGGGCAATATTTTGCAATCTGGTACAATCAATGGTCCTAAGCCATGCCAACTACTGCAACGGAATTTATGCCGGATGCAAAAGAATCTTCAGACCGCTCAAAACACGGCAGCCAGGCTTATATTTGGAAGATCGTGATTCGAAAGCGCCAAACCCCTACGTGAAAAATTACCTGGAGGGGCATAATCAAACGCAAACGCCTATCTCCATGGGCATTTATCTCTGAGAACGGGTCCGTGAAGGGGCGGGCCGAACCGTATTTTTGAAAAAAATGGACGTTTTTGAGCTGGGCGTTTGTTTTTTTTTAGCAATAATGGAAACTAAAAACGCCCAGCTCAAAAACGTCCTAATCCGAGCCATTTGGTCGTGGGAGGGGCCAGGATTCGTAGTACACTGGATATGCCAGGACACCAACTGCGCCAGCTGTCTGGCAAGGTTTGCCTCTTTGCGGATAATACCAAAATATGCAATACGGTAGACATCCCTGATGGTGCGGATAACATGAGGAAGGACTTAGCGATAGGGGCTTAGGATGAAGGTGAAAGGAAATACTTCGTCACAGAAAGGATGGTGAATTTGTTGAATGGCCTTCCAGTGGACGTGGTGGAGATGAAAACTATATCTGAATTCAAGAGAGCTTGGGACAAGAACACAGTATCTCTAAGGGAGTGATAGGAAGAGTAGATGGCATTGATTGGCAGACTGGATAGGCCACATGGTCTTTTCTGCCTAAATCTTTCTATGTTTCTATACCCAGAATGTGTTGAAATACTTCATCGCATCTATTGGTAAGCCATTGCAGGCCACATCATTTACCTCTATGATTCTTATAGGAGCAACATTAAATCCAACACACAAGTGCTATTCCAAATCTTATTTATTTGGATTTAGCTCACACTTTTTTCAGTAGTAGAGACTTACATTCAGAAACACTAGGTATTCCCCTGTGCCTGGAGAGCTCATAATCTAATCCCCCTGTTTACTAAACTGTGTGCTAGTGTCGACACTGAGTCAGCATTGCTGTGTAGCTTAGTAAACGGGGGGGGGGGGGGGGGGGGGGTTAGTTTGTAGTCCTGAGTCAATGGAGGATTAAGTGACTCACCTAAGATCACATAGAGCATCAGCTAGATTTGAACCCTGGCTTCCCTGGTTCTCAGCCTGTAGCTGGAAATATTAGGCTACTCCTAACGTGTAGATGTGAGCACCTAACTTATAGAATTGCCCCATAAATGGGTATTTTTATTCTAACCCTTATCAGTGTTTTTCAGTTATTTTTCCTGGCTAGGTTTTATGTGTCTATGTGGAAACTATGCAAGAATTGTACAGCCAGTCATCTAAAATGCGACAGTGAGCAGCTGAAAACTACCGCTGACAACAGCACTGTGAGCATGTTCATTTCTTGTTTATGAACTGAGCATGCTCACAGTACCTGTCTCAGAGGTGGCACTTTGAATCAATGTTGACAGAGGCACATTAGGCGATTATGGTCACTCCAGATCTCTCTGTCTGGTGGGGCTTGGTAATCCCTGCTAACTACAGCATAGTGTGTCCAGCTGCTGGGTGGGCCTGAAGCAAAAGTAGATGGGCCCAGCCCATCCGTGCTAAGCCCCTGGTGGCAACCCTAACTAGAGGCCTGCCAACAGCCTGCAAATTGCACCAGTCCTAACAGGAATGTTACTCTGCCATGCAACCTCATGAGTATCTCTGAAAAAGATCAGTGTGCACCAGGGAGACTTAACAGCCGCTTCTTCCATTTCCTATCACCTCAGAAATGAGTACTGTAGGCTGCAAGCAAAACTGAGGATTTATAGGAAAGAAAATTAGAAGCAGACTTACAAGCACCTGGTCCCTTCCCTCCAGACAGAGGAGAATTTATCAAAGCAATAAAATGCAGTCCACCAGATACTGTGGCATACACAGCACCGAGAGGAAGCCGGGGAAAGCAATATATAAAACTTTGCAGAGCGATGAAAGAGTTTATCCTTTTAATCTGGGTGATAAAAGCTTATTTACAGCAAGCGGGTTAGGTAGTGGCCAATAAATCAGCAGCTTCTGCTGTTCCATGTCTCCAGTGTTTCCTGCTGGTAGTGCTGAGAAAAATCCATTGCTCCAGCAAATGGCTGTTTCTGTTTCTGGGCAAGACCAGAGGGAGGGGCATCAAGGTAGGGAGGACAATGAGAAGGATTAACAACAGGAATTACCCAGATGAAGCAAGTTTGTTGTCTGGGTGTGATTTAATCAATTCTGTTTCTAACCCTTAGCAGACTTTTTTCACTCAATGAATTAATTAAATCCAGTTAAACACTGGAATTCATTGCCGGAGCAAGTGATTAATGTAGCTGGATTAAAAAAAAAAGGTTTGGACAAGTTCCTGGAGGAAAAGTCCATAAACTCTTATTAAGACAGACCTGGGGCAAGTACCATTGAATCTTGCTACTCTTTGGGATTCTGCATGGAATCTTGCTACTCTGGGATTCCAGAATCTTGTGAAGTATGTGCATATTTTATAAAATACGCAGGAACATGTGTAGCGTACAGGCACATACTGTATTTATTAAGAATATATCAATTTTACATTCCAAATTATCAACATAGGAACATTTTAGAAATAAAGACACATTTTTAAAAAAACATCAAAAATACTCTATTAATGGAAGAAATACAATTAATTCCTTAGGAGAGAAAACTAGTAAAGACCAGAATACCAAAAGGAAGAAAAATAATTCTCTCTTCTGAACTAATTTTCCCCTTAACTATCTTGAAACCCCATTCCAATTCCTCCCAAAAACTGTCACATTGGGGGTCTTTTACTAAGCCGCAATAGTGTTTTAGCTTGTGGTAGAAATCAGCTGGCAGTAAACACTGAGACGCCCATAGGGATATAATGGGCGTCTCGGCGTTTACTGTCAGCTAATTTCTACCGCAAGCTAAAAATGCTACTGTGGCTTAGTAAAAGACCCCCATTAGTAGCAGTATGTTCTAGAACAAATGTCTCCAGATGGCAAGATCTATAAAAATGTATCACTTCCCTTGACATGTCACTAAATGCTCACAGGACACTTGTACGCTGTTGGGACTGGTTCTGTGACCTATTTAATAAAAGCAGATGGGGTAAGTCTACTAAATGGAATTAAGCCCTAATGTGCACTTAGCAGCGTGAAAACACTTACTGCAAAGGATGTTAAAGTGTTTTGTGGTAAGTAACCTGTTTGTATATACTAAGTGCACAGTATTTCTATTTATTAATTTATTTATTTGCATTTCTTTTCTGGAGTGGGCAGAGAATGAGCATGAATGTGCTCTCCTATTTGACCGTGGGACTTCTATTCCAAATTGTTCAGCCCCACAAGGTGCTGACAATGGATTCACCCCAACTGGGGTGAGGAGCTCATTTGGATGGACGTTATACCCAAGGTGCTTGGTTAATGCAGGAAACAGATCTTCAGATCAACCTCATGGAGTTATGGGTGATCTGGAATGCTCTAAAGCAGTGGTTCCCAAACCTGGTCCACCAGCCAGTCAGGTTTTCAGGATACCCACAATGAATATTCATGAGAGAGATTTGCATGCACTGCCTCCACTGCATGCAAATCTATCTCATGAATATGTATTTTGGATATACTGAAAACCTGACTGGCTGTGGTGCCTCCAGGACCAGATTTGGAAACCACTGCTCTAAAGGCTTTCAGAGATCGGCTGGTCAACCAAATTGTACTCATTCAAATGTACAATCAGGTTGCAATGTATTATACCAACAAGCAGAGAGGTACTGGATCATACCCTCTGTGTCAGGAGGCCATGGGGATCTGGCAATGGGCTGTCCAGAACAGGATAGTTCTCAGAGCCACATACCTGGCAGGCAAATCCAATACCCTGGATGACAGACTAAGCAGGGTCATGCATCCGTAGGAGTGGTCACTCAGCATAAGTGTTACCCACAAGATCTTCCAGGAGTGGGGCACCCCCTCGGTGGATCTCTTTGCCATTCCATTCAACCACAAAGTCCCTCAGTACCGTTCCAGGGTCAGGGCACACAACAGACTAGCATCGGATGCCTTTCTCCTCCATTGGGGGAACAGTCTTCTGTATGCGTATCCTCCCATCCCTCTTCTTTGGGAAGACTTTGCGAATCTCAAGTAAGACTGAGGAACCATGATTCTGATCGCTCCATATTGGCCATGGCAGATCTGGTTCCCTCTTCTTCTGGAGTTCTCCTCTGAAGAACCTTGGAGATTGGAGTGTTTTCCGACTCTCATTAGGCAGAACGAGGGATCTCTTCTGCATCCCAACCTTCAATCCTTAGCCCTCACAACCTGGATGTTGAGAGCTTAGAATTTGCACCCTTTCGTCTTTCTGAGGGTGTCTCCAGGGTCTTGCTGGCTTCCAGGAAAGATTCCACTAAAAGGTGTCATTCTTTCAAATGGAGGACGTTTGCCATCTGGTGTGAGGACAGGGCCCTAGACCTATTTCTTGCCCTACACAGACCCTGCTTGAATACCTTCTAACCTTTCCGAGTCTGGTCTTCATCTCAGTGCAATTAGTGCTTACCATCACCGTGTGGAATGTAAGCCCATCTCTGGACAGCCTCTAGTTGTTCACTTGATGAGAGGTTTGCTATTGACAAAGCCCCCTATTAAACCTCTGCCTGTATCATGGGACCTCAACATCGTCCTCACCCAGCTAATGAAAGCTCCCTTTGAGCCGCTTGATTCCTGTCATCTGAAGTCCTTGACCTGGAAGCTCTTGTTTTTGGTGGCTGTTATTTCAGCTCATAGGATCAGTGAGCTTTAGGCCCTAGTAGCACATCCACGTTACGCTAAATTTAATCATAACAGAGTAGTTCTCCGCACACACCCTAAGTTCCTGCCTAAGTTTGTGAAGGAGTTCCATCTGAACCAGTCAATCATTCTTCCAACATTCTTTCCCAAACCTCATGCCCATCCTGGCAAAAACACACTGCACACCTTGGACTGCAAGTGAGCATTGGCCTTTTACTTGGAAAGGACTAGGCCCTACAGACAGTCCACCCAGCTTTTTGTTTCTTTTGATCTCAATAGGGTGGGGGTTGCCATTGGGAAATCCACAATCTCCAATAGGCTGGCAGATTGCATTTCTTTCAATTATGCCCAAGCAGGGCTGACTCTTGAGGGTTATAATGTTAGAGTGATGGCTGTGTTGGTAGCCCACTTGAGGTCAACCTCTGTAGAAGAAACTTGCAAAGTTGCAATGTAGTCTTCAGTCCACACATTCACATCTCACTATTGCCTTGAGCAAAATACCCGATGTGATGTTCGGTTTGAACAGACAGTTCTGCAGAATTTGTCTGGGGTCTAGAATCCAAAGGCACTCTCCTAGGCCTGTTTTGGTCTGTTGCATTCTCACATAGTATGCATATAGTTTCAGGTTGATTAGTATTTTGAACTTACCATTGCGAGTTCTAATTGTCCAACTATTGTTGTTTTTGGTGAGCCTGGTAGCTAAGGATTCCCACATGTGAGAATTATCTGGCCTGCTTATCCTCGGAGAAAATGAAGACACTTACCTGTAGCAGGTGTTCTTCAAGGACAGCAGGCCATTAATTCTCAAATACCTTCCCACCTCCCCTTGGAGTTGTTTTTATATTGCTATTATGCTGAACTTCTGGTCCTGTGCTCTTGCGGCGGGCAGGACGACATTCATGCATGTGTAGTGGAGACACTGGCACGTGGCTCTTAAAGATATATATGCAATAAAATTGTTCCGGATCAGGTGACATGGATGACGTCACCCATATGAGAATTAATGGTCTGCTGTCCTCGGAGAATACCTGCTAAAGATATCTTCGCTTTTCCTCCTGAGTCTGTCTCCATTCACTTTCATCCTATGCCCCCTTTTCCAGACCATCTTTTCAATCGAAAGAGGCCACCTCCTGTGTATTTATGCCGTGGAGGTATTTAAATGTCTTTATGTTTCAATCATTTTTATTAAGTGAACATAATCAGCTGTAACATTTCACATTACATAAGCAAGTTCCATAACAGCAATTGGCATATCTTCACATTTTGTATTTTTATTGATATTAGTATTTCCCCCCCCCCCCTAAACTACTCCCCCCCCTCCCTGTTCCCTATCCCCCTTCCCTCCCCAAAGTCTCCCCCCCCTTTTTCCCTTATATATCCAATAACAAGCAGAGGTTACAGGAGCAGCAGCAACGGGGATTATAGGTTCAATATCTAGCTCCGGACCATTGGGGTCAAGGTTTCCCAAAAGGGTGCCCATCTGCATTCAAATTGTTGTCTTCTTATCCGTGGCTGGTTCCGCATTGCCAGATGTTCTGTACGTAAAAGTATAAGCATTTGAGTTCGCCAATATTGCAGTGATGGTGGTTTGTTCCCCAGCCACTCCTGCAGGATTGCTTTTTTCGCTACTACTGTAGCTCTTTTTACAAAGTCTGTGAATCCCTTCGGCGTTGGCTTGCTTAGCCTTGGGTGTCCAAAAAGCAACTTTGGATCATATGTCCATCTTCGGGACCAGAGTTCTGTCACTTGTTGTAGTATACTTTTCCAAAACCAAACCACTCTTGGGCATGTCCAAAACATGTGAGCCAATGTAGCCCTTCTTGATGGCATTTCCCACATGCTCCATCCGGTGATGCTCCCATATGGAAAGCTCTTCTAGGCGCCACATATATCCTTAGTGAGAATTTATATTGTATTTCCCAGTGCTCTGCCAGTTTTGTGGTCTGCCAGAGCGACAGCACATGGTCCTTAAACATAGTCTCACTTATCTGGCTTCCCAGATCTTGGCTCCATTTTACCGCGTAGCCCCTGTAATCCAATTCTGGCATTGTATCTCGGATGTGGCGATGATGGTAGGCCATGGGCACTTTCAATTGCGCCCCCAGCGATATAGCAGCAGCCAGTTCTTCCCTCACGTCCTCGGTGAGGTCTGTCCAAGTCAGACTGGACACATAGTGCCTCAGCTGGTAATAATGGAAATAGTCCGCTGAATTTATTTTGAACTGAGCTCTCAGTTCTGGAAACGTTCTGATACGCCCTTCGTCTGTGAGCACATGATATAGGTATTCTATCCCCTTTTCCTTCCATCTGTTGAATACAGTATAACTTGTCCCAGGCTCGAACCCCGGGTTGCCACAAATCGACAGGTAGGGGTAGTTTTAGGCGAAAAGCCATGCATGCGGCTAAATGTCTTTATTATATCCCCCTCTCTTACCTTTGTTCTACTTCTAAAATATACATATTGCAATCTTTAAGTCTGTCCTCATATCTACTATAATAAAACTCACCCTCAACGTTCTGAGGACACTGACGTCAGTGAAGCCAAGCCACTGACAACAGTTCCTTCAGGTTCGTGGTGGTGAAGCCACCAGGCCCCGCCCTCGCGTCAAATGTCATGACATCGAGGGCGGAGCAAACGTTGAGGGTGAGTTTTATTACTGTACCTGTGCTCCGCCCTCGTGTCAAAACGCGATGATGTCGAGGGCGGCACAGAACCCAATTAATAGCAACATTCCATGCTACCAATCATGCAGTGGATTCCCCCGTGTCCATCTCAATAACAGACTATAGACTTTTCCTCCAGGAACTTGTCCAAACCTTGTTTAAACCCAAATATGCTAACCACCATTACCATATCCTCTGGCAGTGAGTTCCAGAGCTTAACTATTCTTTGAGTGAAAAAATATTTCCTTCTATTTGTTTTAAAAGTGTTTCCATGCAATTTCATTGAGTGTCCCCTTGTCTGTACGTTTTGAATGAGTGAAAAATCAATTCACCTCCACCCGTTCTGAGCCCCTATTGCAGATTCTGTAGTGGCTCCTGCTTTGACTGCAACGCTGGTGGATTCGGCAAAGCACGGGGTGGATGGGGTTTCTCTTAGCCTCAATATGAGGACAGCCCCCCCACAAACCACAAGTGGAACTTGCGTTGGTGTAGTTGCGAGTTCGGCCCCTGGAGAAAGAGAAGATCTGTTCCTTGCCTTTGAAGGATCCCCAGCAGCTAAGTCCTCACCAAAACCACCAGAGGTACTGTCGGTCGGAAGCTGAAGGACTTTTGGAACAACTCCCTTCTGGTCAGTGGGTATTTTTGAGACTGGCCATTGTGACCTTGGAGTCCCTGTGTGATGTCATCCAGACTAGTAATGCTTCCATAATCAATGTTACTAATAAATTGGTGGATAAAGTAAATGAGAGTACCCAAGGGATTGCTGCCCATACTGTGCAATGTGATCAACTGTCTACCAAAGTTAAAACGAAAGTTATGGTACAACATAAGCAGAAAATTAGCAGAGGCGTAATAATTTATGTTTTTGAACTTTCCCAACTCTCCAATATTGTCACCGGTGGACATGCTTAGAAAATATCTGAGAGAAGTTTTGAAATTCTCTGAACAAACAATGCCTCCTATTGTAAGATCCTATTATGTGTTTGCGCTGGGAAAAGGAAATCTGGAGACCCATGGCGAGGAGTGTAAGACACTGGATTTGACCAACTTTTTAGAGTCCTCACTTGAAGTAATAACTCAAATAACAAATTTGGTAGCAACGTTTGCACTAGAAATGGATCGTAATCTGGTATTGCATCTATTCTTCAAGTATATGCAAGAGTAGTTTTTGGGATTTTTAAATTCGTGTATTTCTTGACTTATCGTGCTACGCAGAAAAGAAGACAAGAGTTCTTGGCTATTAAGCCTCGAGCCCTTGCTTGGTGCGAGCTATCTTTTGAAATTTCCTTGTAATTATTCTCTATGAGGGTAATCTAATTTTTTTTTGATCCCAAACAGCTCTTCGAATGCTTTATCATTATCATGTTACCCAAAATCCTTCCATAATACTAAATGTATATTCTACTATATATTTCCAATATTCATGATGTATTGTAAGCCACCTTGAGCCTGCAAGGAGGTGGGAAAATGTGGGATACAAATGCAATAAATGAAAAATAAAAATGGCATGAAAGTATTGGCGGTAACTCCGCAGGTTTAACCGCTGTTAGTGTCGGTTGTAGGATAACTTTGGAATCTGTCTCTGGTATTGATAATATTATTTACCTTTTTTTTTAAATTTCAGGAATGTAGCTTACCCCCTCCTTTTTATTGTGGACGAAGGTAGTTTTTTTCTCTCCTTTTTTTGTATCCTTTTCTTCATGTTTTCTTTTCAATTTGCTTCTCACTTCTATTTGATGTGATTGTAATTTTGAAATCATAAATAAATAACATTTAAAAAACAACAAAAACATAACCTCCCCCCAGCGCGGCTTTGTAAAAGGGGGGGGAGTTAAGTTAGGCATCTTATTGCAGACTTTTGCTAGTCTTCTATATCAGGAATTACACGCATAATTGCTGATATAGAATTCGGGAATTTAGGCAACCTATAGAAAATGATCCCCAGAGGATACAGCATGCAACAGACAAGAAGCACACTATTTTCCAAAATCTCTTCAAAGCGACTCAAATCCACTGCATCAATTCAGAATATAATGAAACCCCGCACTATGAAAACCTGGGGCATGCGGGGAAGCATAGAAACAAAGAAAATGAAGGCAGATAAAGACCATGAGGGGCATTTTCGATATGACGTCTAAGTCTGAATTTGGACATTTTACACAAAACGTCCAAATCCAGAACAGGAAAGAAGGTCATTTTCGAAAAAGAAAAACATCTATCTTTTATTTTTTCAAAAATACTATGGACATTTTGTATTTTGGACGTTTTGTGATATGGACGTTTTATTTTTTGGTCCATTTTCAAACAAAAAAACGTCCAAATGCAAAACATCCAAAATAGAGGAGGAGTGGCTAAATGGTTAGTGCAGCATGCTTTAATCCTGGCAACATGGGTTTGATTCCCACTGCAACTCATTGTGACTTTGGGCAAGTCAAATACACAAGGGGCATTTTAGGATACGACATCAAAGTCTGAATTTGCATGTTTTTTGTAAAATGTCCAAAATCAGAAAAGGAAAGGTCATTTTCTACAAAAAAAGGTCTATCTTTTCCTTTTGAAAATGCTGTTTGGAAAAATGTTTTGTGGTTTGGATGTTTTATTTTTTGGCCCATTTTCAAACAAAAAACATCCAAATGGAAAACATACAAAATACACAAGAAAATCTACAATAGAGTGAAACTATTCACATGTTCTAAGTGTGGTAAAAGCTTTGGTTTAGTGTAAATCTCAAAGTGCATCAGAAAGTCCATACGGGAGAGAAACCATTCCATGTATAGAGTCTGGTAAAAGCTTTGGTCAGAAGGTAAACCTCACAATGCACCAGAGAATACACACAGGAGTGAAACCATCTACATGTCCTGAGTGTGGTAAAAGCTTTGATTGGAAAGAAAGCCTCACACGGCATCAGAGGATCCACATAGGGATGAAATCATTTACATGCACTGAGGAGGTAAAAGCTTCAGTTGCATTGGGACAGGTAATTTGGGAATGTACACTCTTGCTATGAAGTATGGAGAAATAGCACTCTGGTATTTAGATATATGTAATGAGACCTCCTTTTCATCTATAGATCTGAATTCAAAGCCCAAATCTACTGATAAACAATAGACACAAGGCTCAGATGTTATAAAAAAAGATAGGAAGCTTGGCATCAAGTAGAATAGTGGAAAAGTGACATCCCAGGAAAGCAATAGGGCATCCTTGGGGGCACTGCAGTGGACTTTATAAAATGCTCCCAGGTACATATCTGACCATTGCTCCCTTACCTTGTCTGCTAAGCCCTCCAAAACCCAACACCCCCAACTGTACACCACTACCATGGCCCTTACAGGTGAAGGGAGCACCAATATGGGGGTACAGTGGGTTTTGGAGGGCTCACAGTTTCCTCCACAAATGTAACAAGTAGGGGGAGGTAGAAACTTGGGTCCACCTGTCTGCAGTGCACTGCATCACTACTAGACTACTCCAGGGACCTGCATGCTATTCTAATGGACCTGAGTATAACATCTGAGGCTGGCAAGTAATATTTTTAATCACATTGTTTGGGGATAGTGACCACGGGGATGGGGGGGGGGGGGAGTTAGGAGAGGTGATCCCCGATTCCCTCCAGTGGTCATCTGGGGCACCTCTTGAGTGGAGTAGCCTAGTGGTTAGTGCAGCAGACTTTGAGCCTGGGGAAGTGGGTTCAATTCCCACTGCAGCTATTTGTTATAAAAACAGGTCTAGCTCAAAACGTCTAAGTTTTAGTCCTGGACGTTTTTGTTTTGTTCCATTATGGCTGAAAAACGTCTAAGTCTTAGGAACGCCCAAGTCCCGCCTTGAACATGCCCTTGGCACGCCCCCTTGAGATTTGGATGGACTTCTGATGGACTTCAGAGAAAAACGTCTAAAAAGATAATTCAAAAATACTGATTTGGACGTTTTTCTCTTTTGAAAATGAGCCTGCATGTGGCCTATCCAGTCTGCCCATCCATGTCATCTACTATCCCTTTCTCTCCCTTAGAGATCCTCTGTGCTTGTCCCTTGCTTTCTTGAAGTCTTATACATCTCTTTTGTTCCAGCCTTGAAAATAACTGCAGTCACAGCCTGCTGCCTTTCACCTGGGGATTTTTACCCCATTTGTGCAGTACTTCGGTGCCAGGCAGTTATAGATGAGGTGTTATGAGGGACATAATTCAGTGTGAGAACAGGCATAGATCAATTAATCAAACCTTGCACACAGTGCCATTAGAAGAAAATAGTTATAGGAACCATATATTCCTAAGATTCTGTAGTACGAGATTTATGGCAACTGCCTGGCCTTTCTTCTGGGATATACATATAGATACTTAACTAATTTGCTTTAAAATCTTTTCTTCTTTTCTATCATGTTTAAAAATTGGCATTCCTTTCTATTTAAATATTGTTTTATGTAAATCACTCTGTAATGCTTGCCAGAAAGTGCAATATATTGTTTATTAAATCATAATCACAAAAAACAATTTGCCCTAACTGTGACTTTAACCCAGAACATCCTGTGTGACAAAGAAATTTTTAAATAAAGGAAACGTCAAAAGCCAGAGGCACCTATAGAGATGATCTTCCCCTACAATTGGCTCACATCACAGGTTTTTGCTCTTCAGCATTTTGTTTTTGATTTTTTAGTTATTAAATCATAAACCATATCTAGGCAATTAGATCTCACTAAGGTGCAGCTCCCTCTCCCAACCTCCAGTTGTAAGGTCTCCAGAAATGGAAATGACGATCAAGGTGAGATCTCACCAATGAGTTAGACAGAGACAGTATCACCTTCTTCCTTTTTTAAGTTATGTCTCTCCTTATATACCCCAGCCAGAGCCCTAGGCAAACTTTCAGCCTTCAATAGTCTGCAGCCTTCATTTTTCTCTGCTTCTATCAGTTTCTATCCTCAGTGCTCTTATCGGTCATTGTTTCTCTGCCAACCTTGTCATGCTTTCTAATCTCCTCTCACCTTATGTTTTTATATTTTGTCTTTGTGTTCTTCTGTTTGCCTATTTTTCTGTTCTCTTGTCATTGTTTCTGTCTCTTGTCTTCTTTGTTGACCCTGATGTGTCCTTATTTTTGTCTCCTCCCTCACTGTGGTCTTTACTAATTTTCCACTCTTGCTTAACACTTTCTCATTTGTTGATCATTTATTGTTTATTCATTTACTATACCACTTCAGTCAAAGTCAAATCGAAGCTGTTTACAAAAATAAAATCATGCACAAAACGAAATAAGAAAGGAACTCCATTGGTTAACAGGAAAAACAGTCGAATACAAAGTCAGATAATCTCAAATTGGACCCCATTGGACACAAGGCCGATCCCCCGCCACAGTTAAAAACAGCCTTGATTAACAATTGTCAAATGTCTGATTTAAAAAATGGGTTTTCAAAGAAACCCAGAAACTAGAATATGACTTCTCTAATTGAAGATGATGAGGTAGAGAATGCCAAAGTGCAGGTGCAAGGTACTAAAAGGCACTGGATCTTGTTGATTCCCATCTCGCTTTAGGAGGATGGGGTAGAACAAATCTATTATCATTAATAGACCAGAGAATACGAGATGGAGTGTAGGGAATAATTAAAGATGCCAAATAAGCAGGAATTGTATTATGTAAGATCTTATGCTTTACAGTTAAAATTTGCTCTGAACTCAATCAGAAGTCAGTGCAACTGTTTGAGAAGATGTTTCACAATACAAAGAATATTTGATGCAGTGTTTTGTAGGGTCTGTAGACATTTCAAGTTAGATTTGCTAATGCCTGCATAGACAATGTTACAATAGTCATAATGTGAATTCATTCAAGAATATAAGAATAACCATACTGGGTCAGACGATTGGTCCATCTAGCCCAGTATCCTGCTTCCAGCAGTGGCCAATCCATGTCTCAAGTACCTGGCAGAAACTCAGTTAATAGCACAATTCCATACCATGTCCATCTCAATAACAGACTATGGACTTTTCCTCCAAGAACCTGTCCAAACCTTTTTTAAACCCAGATTCACTAACCACCATTACCACATCCTCTGGCAACGAGTTCCAGAGCTTAGCTATTCTTTGAGTGAAAACATATTTCCTCCTATTTGTTTTAAAAGTATTTCTATGGAATTTCATTGAGTGTCCCCTGGTCTTTCTACTTTTGAATGAGTGAAAAATCGACTCACCTCTACCTGTTCCACACCAATCAGGATTTTATAGACCTCAAATCATATCCCCCCTCAGCTGTCTCTTTTCCAAGCTGAAGAGCCCTATCCTCTTTAGCCGTTCCTCATATGGGAGCAATTCTATCCCCTCTATCATTTTGGTCGCTCTTCTTTGAACCTTTTCTATTTCCACTATATCTTTTTTGAGATACAACAACCAGAATTGAACGTAATACTCAAGATGAGGTCACACCATGAAGCGATACAGAGGCATTATATTATTTTTGGTCTTATTTTGCATCCCTCTCCTAATAATTCCTAGCATAACATAAAGAACAAATGGGCCGATGATCAATTTCCCCACACTGTTCCAAATAGCGCTGTAAAATTAGCACTAGAAAGCTGCGGGGAAATAACACCAATATGATCAGATCTAATAGCATTTAAATTTATGAATGCTATTAGCTTTGATTATTGTGGTATTTCTGCAAGAGCAGAAGTTATTTTTACAGGTCTGGGCTGTCAAAAAAAAAAAAAGCCCAGACCTGTAAAACCAGGGGCTGGAAGTCTGGTGGACCTCCAGACGCCCCCGACACAGGGGGCTACATCCCGACACCCCCCAACACCAGGGGCTGCACCCCCACCACCCCTCCACAGACAGAAGCCCCCCTTAGCTGAACCCTCCCTCCCTCTCTAGCCTGGTGGTCTAGTGCCCCCCAAACCTCCCCTCGTACCTGGAAGCAGGAGGAGGGAAGTAAGCACTCCCTCCTCCTTCAAACGCCGCCTTAAAATGGTGGCGCCCTGCCCTGTGCATTCTGGGATACACTGGGTGGGGCTTCAGTACCATTACGGGAGAAACTCCCTTATATGGTACTGAAGCCCTGCCCATTGCATCCCAAGATGCACTGGGCAGGACGCTGCCATTTTGAGGCGGTGCGTGTAGGAAGAGGGAGTGCATTTGTATGGTCTGTGGTCTGAAAATGGCAAAGACAAATCAAGATTAAGTACACATATGTAATATCTCATCATATCTTATACTATGAGTTTATCTTGTTGGGCAGACTGGATGGACCGTACAGATCTTTATCTGCCATCATCTACTATGTTACTATGACGTTATAGAACAACGTCATGTATGCACACAACTTCCATTAGTTGCATGCCAGCATTTACATCAGGTTTTAGCAGGTCTAGCACCCAAAATTAGGCACAAGATAGTATTCTGCAAAGCAGTGGAGTAGCTAGGTGGGGCCATGGGGGTGTGGGGCCATGGGGGTGTGGGGCCACGGGGGCATGGGCCCCCACAGATGTAGCCCTGGCCCCCTCTACTTTTGACCCCCGCCGCCGACAACAACCCTCCCCGCCACTTTCAATCCCCCCTCCCCCCCACTGCCGGCAGGTGCCTTTGCTGGCAGGGGTCCCCAACCCCTGCCAGCCGAAGTCTTCAGCGCCGGTTTCCAGCGCCTTTGCTGATTTGTTTCTGTGAGTCCTGAGTGACTCCTGACGTCCTGCGTGCATGTAACTTGCAGGCCGTGCATGCAGGACGTCAGGAGTCAGAACTCACAGAAACAGATCAGCGAAGGCGCCGGAGACCAGTGCTGAAGAAGACTTTGGCTGGCGGGGGTTGGGGACCCCCGCCAGCAAAGGTACCTGGCTGCGGAGGGCAGGGGGGGGAACGTTGGCAGCAGGGGGGGGGGGTCGAAAGTGGCAGGGGGGTTGACAGCTGGGGGAGACGGGCTAAACTGTGCCCCCTCACCTCGGGCTCTGGAACCCCCTTCCGCTGAGGTCTGGCTACACCTCTGCTGCAAAGAACACTCTGCGGAGCGCACCCTTTGCAGAATACTAGTTTAGTGCAGATCTTCCCAGCACCTGACTTTGGGTGCCATCTGCTGAATTCCCCCCTAAGAAAGTGTGTGAGCCAGGAAACAGCAGTAGGAAGTACTAAGAGCCTTTGTTCTCTCACTGGAAGGCCTGCAGTCAGTGTTAAGAGCTAGCACCAGAGAAACCCCTCATATGTTAAGAGGGAAAATGGGCCAAGTTTTCCACAGACAGCGGTAACAGGAAACATTTGATTCTCCAGGACTTACTCTCAGTTAAGTGGCCTTGGAAGCATATCTGGGCCAAGTTAAGAGACACAGGTGACAGAGCTCTGCAAACAAGGCAGATCTAAACAGAAAACAGCTGTGGCCCAAAATATCTTGGAGACAGCTTAGGTCTGAGCAGGCTGGCAGACCTCTAGCAGATGCTGAAGGTGAAAGAATAGGAAGGCCTGATATTCAGCCAACGGTGGTCAGTGATTTTTAAAGCACCCACTGCTGCGGGCTGAATTTAAACCAGATATTCTATGCTGGTCCTGTCCTGATTTAGGAACTGGCACTGAATTAGAGTCATGACTGGCTGCTGACAGTTATCCAGATACTGGTGATTTTCAAACCAGTACTCAGATAACAACCCAGATAAAGTTAGGACAGACTCTTTGCTGTCTTGAAAGACTTTATTTTATTTATGGAAAGTTCTTAGATACTACCCATATGCTAATAAAAGCTGTAATCCCCCATTATAATTGGGATTTCTAAACTGAGAGACTCGCTCCTGGAGTCATTGGGGGGAAGGAACTGGCTGGAAAGGAAGAGTGAGAGGCCCAGCCCCGTGTTTATGGGAAAGTGCTGAGATTGTACAGGCCATGATATTGTCTTGTTTTGATTACTGTAACTCAGTATATTTTGGCTTCTTGCAGAGATGGAGGACCAGACTGCAGATGCTTCAGAACACTGCTGCAAGGATGATTTTCTGTTGTTCTAAGTTTGACAGTGTCTCTCCCTTGTTGAGAACTATTCACTGGCTTCCTGTGCATGTAAGAGTGATGTTTAAAGTTTTATGTTTTATTCATAAGGCAATTTATGGTCCAATATATATTTTCTTGATTGAACAATTGAATTTTTCTTCTTCTTTCGAAAATGTACGCTGTTTGAAAAGTCGTTGCTTGCTATTTTTCCCCTCACCTAGAGGCATGCAATATAGTAAGCACTGGAAAGCTTCTTTCTTTTTCTGTTTTTTTTTCTTTTCTTTTCAGTTTCAGTATGGAATGAATTGCCTTTGGACCTTATTAGATCCTTCATATTACGCCTTTAGGAGGAGATTGAAGACTTATCTCTTTGAGAAAGGCTATCATTGTAATTTTTATTTTAATGTGTGTTCATTGCATTCTTTTTCTCTTGTTTATTTCTTTTAGCTTGTTGTATTTATATTATGCTCTGTAATGGCAGCATTAAAATTTGTAAACCACTTAGATCCTGTTTGTTTTTTTGTGTATATAAATCTTTGGATTAGATTAGATGAAATACACGTTTCTGGTTGTTGACTGACAGTAGGGGTGGAGTTTGGAGTTAATAAAAGTTATTGTAATGCATAGCCTGGAATGCCCTCCCGCAGGAGGTAGTGGAAATGAAAACGGTAACGGAATTCAAAAATGCGTGGGATAAACATAAAGAAATCCTTGGTTGCTTCTACCCTCACTGGGATCCGTGTGGAGAGGGGGTATTCTGGATAGGTTCAAGAAACTAAGGCTGAACTAAGTGGAGGTTTCTGCCAGTAAAAGCATTGACTGTGAAGTGGAGAAGTGCTCCAGGTGGACAGCAGGAGAATCCAGCCTGGGAGCAGGAATAGGGAAGGAGCCTGTTCGGAGCCAAAGGGTACACCTTTGGAAGACAATGGACAGACAGGGAGGTCTTGCTGCATCAGTACTACAGGCAAAGCCTTAGGCTGTTCACCCAAAAAGGATGGGTAATGGACTGGAGGAGATGTAAATGCAGGGCTTTTTTTGAGGGGGTACTTGGGGATACTGAGTACCGGCACCTTTTCCATTGTCTGCTAAAATTGACCCATGGACCCCAAATTTTAATGAAAGAGCTCAGGCTCTACACACCAATTCTGCCTTGTCATAGATTCTGTGACTGGTTGTAGGGGTTCTGGCTATTGTGGGATGAGTCCCTCAGTGATAACCAGGGGCGTATCTGCGTGGGGCCACAGGGGCCTGGGCCCCCGCAGATTTTGCCCCGGACCCCCCTACCGCCGTTAACACTCCCTCCCCCGCCTACCGCCGTCACCAACCCCGAGGTCCGCTTCCTCCGGCTTTTTAAAATATTGCTTCAGCTGGCGGGGGACCCCAACCCCCCGCCAGCCCAGCCGCGATCTTTAACTTTTTCATCCTCGTCGTGCAGCGCGCTGTGAAAGCTGCATGCATCTTTAGTTCCAGTTGGATGGAGTCTGCCAGCTGAAGCAATATTTTAAAAAGCCGGAGGAAGCGGACCTCGGGGTAGGTGACGGCGGTAGGCGGGGGAGTGCGTGTTAACGGCGGTAGGGGGGGGGTTGACGGCGGTGGGGGAGGGGTTGACGGCGGTAGGGGGGGGCTATAATGTGCCCCCTCACTCTAGCCCCTGCCCCTCCTACCGCCGAACCTCAGATATGCCCCTGGTGATAACCCCACCCTTGAAGGGTTGCCCAGCATTTGAGTACCGGCACCTTTTTTGAAAGAATAAACACACTGTGTAAATGTGTACATACCATAGGATTTACAAAAGGACTATTGAATTTGAACCAAAGTCTTGAACTGGCACATAATCTCATTTTTAATAAGTTATCTAGTTGGATACAAATTAACTTGTGGGACACCTAAAGAACTTGAATGGGCTGTGTTGGCATTGCCACACGGCAGCTGCCAGCGCGGCTTTGTAAACAGGGGGCTAATGTTTTGTTTAACTTTTTTTGTTTGTTTTTAATTTCACCATTAAACTGTCTTACATCAAAGAGCACCTAGGTAGCTAGCTCTTTAAGGTGTAGACCCACCAGTAAGCAGAAGTGTAGTGTGCTTCTCTTAAGAAGTATTCAAACCAACTTCCTGCTCTCCTTGAGTGAACTTGCTGATGGTGCAGTACAAACAGTTAAAAGGCAGTAAACTAGTCTAGTGGAGAGATGTTGTTGAAATGCTGTGACTCAGTAATCCGAGACAAGGGTTAACCCTGGGATCTGTCCTAGATTCTTGTTGCCTGTCAAAAGTATTGGCATCATGGGCCCCTCTGAGATGACGAATTGTTACAGGCCTGACAAGCAAATGAATTTATAGATTGCAAATAGTACAGAATGTGGCAACGAGATTGGTAGCTCATACTGATAAAAGGAAACATCACTGGTTTCCTGTTAGGCAAAGATGCACGTTTAAAATGATGGTTCTAACAGGGATTATGCTAAGGCACGATATTCAGGAATTTCTGATATTTTGATGAAAAAATTGTGATATTTGCAAACTCTGCAGTATGCCTGGTTTTCAGAAAGACTTGGTTCGAGCATGTTACTTCATTGTTAATTATGGTTAAAGCACATATAGGACCAAATTCTATAAATAGTGCCAACAAAATAACGCTCTAAGCACTGTTCTATAAATGGCGCTGAAAATTAGGCACCATTTATAGAATACGCTTAAGGCTAGATTCTGTACATGGTGCCTAAAAAATCTGCTCAGAAAAAAAATACATCTAGGCGTATTCTCTAATGTATGCCTAGATTTAGGAGTACTTTAAAGAATATGCCTAAATTTCATGGGCAGATGATCGAAAGCCCCGCGCTGTTCCAAACAGTGCTCCAAAAATAGCGCTGGAACGGTACAGGGCTTTACTGCCCCTGTGATCAGAGATAATAGCATGCAAATTTAAGCACTCTATTATCTCTGATTATAGGGTAAAGTGCGGGAGGATTGTGCCTGAGCATGCACTCAGACATAATCCTCCTGCGCTTATTTGACAGGTCTGGGCTGTCAAAAACCCAGACCTATCAAACACAGGGGCTGGAGGTCCATGGCACCACCAGACTCCAAACAGCAAGGCCCTGGTGGCCTAGTACCCCCACCCTGAGCCAAGCGACATGGGGGCTGGAGGTCCAGCGGACCTCCAGTCCCCCTGACCCCCTCAACACAAGTTCTTGGGGGGGCTGGAGTTCCAGTGGTTCTCCAGCCCCCCTAACCCCCTAGCATCCCCTCAAATGGAGCCCTGATGGCTCAGTGGGCTGCAAGTTAATCCTCCCCCCTCCCAATCTGGTGGTCTAGTGGCCCTTCCCAACCCCCTACCTTTGTTGGAGGAGGGAGGTGGCCTCCCTCCTCTTCCTTCAGCACCGCCTCGAAAATGGTGGTGCCCAGCCTTGCCCAGTGCATCCTGGGATGCCCTGGTTGGGGCATCATATCATATAAGGGAGTGTCACTGGAGGGGGTCGGGTCAGGGTTCCTGCTCCTGCAGGGGGGGCTGCTGCATTGGGGGAATGGGGGTCCTGCTAGAATGCAAATGCATGCTGGACAGGGCTCACTATTCCTCCCCAATGGTCTGCAAACCCTAACACTAGCTCCGAGCTGGCACAGGGTTTGCTGCGGACGCTCGCTGCTTGCTGATCATTGGGGAGGAATACATTTAGCATGCATTTGCATGCTATTTGCGCAAAAAGCCCTGTTTTGCATGCATTTGTATGCTAGTTGTGTTCAGAGCTCGCGAGCGCGTTGTTTCACACACTCAGGGGCTCTGATCATGGGGCGGTAGCAAACGCAGGCAGTAGTATGGCACTAATAGCCTCTAGCACCTGCGTTTGCTTCTGATCATTGACCCATCTGTGCGGTTTATAGAATATGCCAAGCAGCTGTCCACGCGACTAAATTTAGTTGTGGGCATGTATGCCAAGTAAAACTTGGTGTAAATGCCTGTGACTAAATTAGGTGCGGACTGTGTGTATTCCATAAAAACGCACATAGATGTTAGAAATGCCCACTACCCACCTATTCCATGCCCCCTTTTCAACTATTCACATTACAATTTGCACACCCTAGGGTGGGAAGGTGCCAGAGGAAGGGAAGAGAGAGGGGAGGGATGGGAACACAGAGAAGAGATGCTGGATAGGGAGGGATAGGGACACAAAAGAGCAATGCTGGATGTGGAGGGGATAGGAACAGTGGAACACAGAGGGCCAATGCTGGACACAGGGAACCAATGTTCTCTCTAATTTTTGCAGACCCATGTGCGCATGAAAAACATTTTGTGCGCAAGTTTTCTGCCTCAACTTGATGTGTGCAGTATAGCCTACGTTCACAATAAAGAAAGCCAGCAAAAATGTTGTGCAAGCAGTTGCTAGGCACGTGCACTCCCTTTTTAACCCATGTGTGCGTGCACACATGTACAGCTTATAGGGAACACTGCAGGGGAGGGCAGGAATAGGGACACAGAGTAGCAGTGTTGGAAAAGGAGGAGATACGAACACAGAGAGGGAATGCTAGAGAAGGGGTGGGATAGGAACACAGAGAGGTAATGTTTGGAAATGAGTGGAATAGGGACACAGAGGAGCAATGCTGGGAAAAGGATGGGATAGGGACACAGAAGGTGATGCTGGGAAATGGGAGGGATGGGGACACAGAGGGGTGATTCTGAATACAGGGGTAGAATAGGGACGCTGAGAGGCCAAGTGTTAAACATGGGGGGAGAGCTTGTCGGGTGCCTTTTTGTGAACTGCTTGAACCAGCTGCTGTAAATAGCAGCGGTACAACACACTGGCTTAATTTTTTAAATACCAGTTGGAACACACAGCCCCTTTGTATTCCTTCTGCCTGTTTTAAATCTATATTAAGGGGAGCTACATTCACCTTGATGGATTATCAAACCATTTTTCTAAAGCATTCAGTTTATACTGTACATCAGACTGCCAGTTTAGCTAGCAGGCAGGGCAGGGCCAAAAGGCTATAGAAGCTTTATAACTAATGGAAAGGATGGTATTTCTTGTGAACATTAAGGTCATATCAACGAAGGGACTCTAACTGCAGCCACTACTTTGGAGACTCCTTAAAATTAGACCTTAATAATCAGTGCAATTCCAGCAAGTAAGGCCAAGTGTCCTGCAGCTTTTATCTTCTGCTATATGAGAATACCACTGCTGAGTCAGCATAAATTAGCATCCCTTTAAACTAAATGCATCCCTGAAAAACAGCTGTAACTATCTGGTCAGGTGCAGTTTGCAGATGGTACAGCAGGAGTCATTCACAGGTATATAAATTGCAGGGTTTTAAAATTTAGCTCTGAAGCATGGGGTGCAACACTTGGTTAGTACACACTTACATTGACCAGAACAGGCATTCATACTCCCTTAAAGTAACAGTACTCACACAGCACAGATAATTATTAAGACATCTGAACACAAATGTTCAATGCCATTTTCCACACATAACAATGGGCTTTGTATTCAGAAATGGGGCAGTATTGAGGATAGAGAGTGCATTAACATGCATACAACCAAAGAAGATCTAACTCAGGGTTGTCCAACCTCAGTCCTCGAAGGCCACAATCCAATTGGGTTTTCAGGATTTCCCTAATAATTATGTGTCACAGTCTTACTGTGACTCCAGGGCCAATTGCGTCCATTGATGTCAGGCAATTCCACTCTCCACAGCTTCAGGAGCGTTGCATAGTCCATGCAAGTGACTCGTTATGGGCATTACTCCACAGTGACGTCAGATGCTAGACCATGCCGCAGTGGTGAGACATTTAACCCCGATCCGAGTATTGGCACTTTGCATCATAGCTGCCCTAGAAGCTGGTCTTGTGTTCTGTGGGTCCTGAGATGCCCCCGACTTTCCACCAACTTTGGTTGGATCTGTGAAACCACCAACTTCTATCTGTGAGTAGGTTCCTGTTGCTCCCTGCGCTGTGTTTGTGTTGGTTTCCGAGATGCTGTTCAGCCTCTGTATATGGGTGGGTTCCTGAGAAGCTCTTCAGCTTCCATGTATGTGTAGGTTCCCGAGAAGCCTTCAGCTTCTGTGTATGAGTGGGTTCCTGAGCAGCCTTCAGCTTCTGTGTATGCTTAGGTTCCTAAGAAGCTCTTCAGCTTCTCCGTATGCTTAGGTTGCTGAGAAGCTCTTCAGCTTCTGCGTATGCGTGGGTTCCTGAGAAGCTCTTCAGCTTCTGTGTATGTGTGGGTTCCTAAGAAGCCTTCAGCTTCTGTGTATGCGTCGGTTTCTAAGAAGCTCTTCAGCTTCTGTGTATGCATGGGTTCCTGAGAAACTCTTCAGCTTCTGTGTATGAGTGGGTTCCTGAGAAGCTCTTCAGCTTCTGTGTATGAGTGGGTTCCTGAGAAGCTCTTCAGCTTCTGTGTATGCGTGGGTTCCTGAGCAGCCTTCAGCTTCTGTGTATGCATGGGTTCCTGAGAAGCTCTTCAGCTTCTGTGTATGCGTGGGTTCCTGAGAAGCTCTTCAGATTCTGTGTATGCGTGGGTTCCTGAGAAGCTCTTCAGCTTCTGTGTATGTGTGGGTTCCTAAGAAGCTCTTCAGCTTCTGTGTATGCGTGGGTTCTTTAGCAGCCTTCAGCTTCTGTGTATGCGTGGGTTCCTGAGAAACTCTTCAGCTTCTGTGTATGTGTAGATTCCTGAGAAGCTCTTCAGCTTCTGTATATGCATGGGTTCCTAAGAAGCTTTTCAGCTTTTGTGTATGCGTGGGTTCCTGAGAAGCTCTTCAGCTTCTGTGTTTGCGTCGGTTTCTAAGAAGCTCTTCAGCTTCTGTGTATGCATGGGTTCCTGAGAAGCTCTTCAGCTTCTGTGTATGTGTGGGTTCCTGAGAAGCTCTTCAGATTCTGTGTATGCGTGGGTTCCTGAGAAGCTCTTCAGCTTCTGTGTATGTGTGGGTTCCTAAGAAGCCTTCAGCTTCCGTGTATGCGTCGGTTTCTAAGAAGCTCTTCAGCTTCTGTGTATGCATGGGTTCCTGAGAAACTCTTCAGCTTCTGTGTATGTGTAGATTCCTGAGAAGCTCTTCAGCTTCTGTATATGCATGGGTTCCTAAGAAGCTTTTCAGCTTTTGTGTATGCGTGGGTTCCTGAGAAGCTCTTCAGCTTCTGTGTTTGCGTCGGTTTCTAAGAAGCTCTTCAGCTTCTGTGTATGCATGGGTTCCTGAGAAACTCTTCGGCTTCTGTGTATGAGTGGGTTCCTGAGAAGCTCTTCAGCTTTCTGTGTATGCATGGGTTCCTAAGAAGCTCTTCAGCTTCTGTGTATGCGTGGGTTCTTTAGCAGCCTTCAGCTTCTGTGTATGCGTGGGTTCCTGAGAAGCTCTTCAACTTCTGTGTATGCGTGGGTTCCTGAGAAGCTCTTCAGCTTCTGTGTATGCGTGGGTTCTTGAGAAGCTCTTCAGTTTCTGCGTATGCGTGGGTTCCTGAGAAGCTCTTCAGCTTCTGTGTATGTGTGGGTTCCTAAGAAGCCTTCAGCTTCTGTGTATGCGTCGGTTTCTAAGAAGCTCTTCAGCTTCTGTGTATGCATGGGTTCCTGAGAAACTCTTCAGCTTCTGTGTATGAGTGGGTTCCTGAGAAGCTCTTCAGCTTTCTGTGTATGCATGGGTTCCTAAGAAGCTCTTCAGCTTCTGTGTATGCTTGGGTTCTTTAGCAGCCTTCAGCTTCTGTGTATGCGTGGTTTCCTGAGCAGCCTTCAGCTTCTGTGTATGCGTGGGTTCCTGAGAAGCTCTTCAGCTTCTGTGTATGCGTGGGTTCCTGAGAAGCTCTTCAGCTTCTGTGTATGCGTGGGTTCTTGAGAAGCTCTTCAGCTTCTGTGTATGTGTGGGTTCCTGAGAAGCCTTCAGCTTCTGTGTATGCATGGGTTCCTGAAGTCTTTTGCTTTTGTGTGTGAGTGGGCTCCAGATGCTGCCAGCCTCTATCTGTGAGTGGGTTCCTGTAGCTGCCAGCTTCTGTGTGGGAGTGACTGTGCTCTGGAAGCGCTTTCTGCCTCTGTGTTCATGGCTTCTGGCCGCTCAGTTCCTGAGCTTTGGTGGCTTTGCCTCAACTCTACTTAGTCCCAGTGTTGTTACCAGACATTGTCTCTGCCTGGTTCCTGCCAAGTTTTCTGCTTGCCTGAGATTGGTCTATAGTAGTATTCCACTATGAACAAAGCTCTCTATCCAGAATCATTACAATATGCATGAGATCGATTCGCATGTACTTCTTCCATTATATGCAAATTGATCTCATGCATATTCATTGTGGAACTCCTGAAAGCCTGACCTGGTGAGGGCCAAGGTTGGACACCCCTGTTCTAGCTGCATCTTCATTTCTACCTGCTGAGTGGTGGACATTAACCCCTTTATTCTATAAACTAAACGTAACCACAATTTGCACACTTCATAGAGTTGCCAAGGGGGTAAGATTTTTCAGAGGGAGCATTAGGGCACATTCCCAGCCCCACTCCACTCCATTCCCAGCCCTGCCCTTGGCCCCACCGCAGCTCCACCCCTGGCATACCCCGATGTTGCAGCCCTCTGCACTAGCAGTCACCTCCCCTTCCAGGGGCAGCAGGAGACATCTTAATAAAATGTCATCTCCTGCTGCCGCTGGACCAGTGCCCTAGCTCTTGTTGCAAGATTGATCCCACAGCAGCAGGAGATGATGTTTTATTAAGGTGTCTTCTGTTGCCGCTGAAAGGGGAAGCTGATCAGCAGGAGATCCTGGCTCCCCAATGGGAGTACGGGAGATGACCCACAAAAATGGGAGTCTCCCGCTGAATGCAGGAAACATGGCGGTTCTAATGTTACATTCACGTGTGTAACTGCACTGTGCATGCTCGGTGGTATTCTAGAATGTGAGTGTGCAGGGGCCATATAGGGGGAGACACATGGGCAGGTCCCTCACTTACACATTCAACTCATAGAATACAAGTTACGTGCTAAAATGCAACATTTATGCACTCGCATGAAACCTGCCTTTTTACAGGAAGTAAGCAATAGCACCTACATGTTGATGTACAAATGCCAACTTATGCTCTATTCCAGACTTGTCCAACCATTTTCTCTTGGGGGCCACATTTTATATTTTGTAACGTTCAAAGGACCAAAACACTCACCATTGTATTTTGCCACATGTTTTGTTAACTAGTGGCAATATACAATGGTGAATTGTCCCCTCCCCAGCCTTCACCAAGTCTCTCTCGCTCTCTCTCTCTCTCTCTCTCTCTCTCTCATGTACCCCCAGCCTTCACCCAGTCTCTTTCCCCTCACCTGGATTCAGCTGCAGAAGAAATAGGGAGATTCCTGCTTCTCCACTGTGACATGGTTCTCGGCAAGCTTCAGCTGCGTGATGCTGGAAGTTTGGGTTTGTCTTGGGGTTTCAAGTTTCACGAGACTTGAAATCATGAGACCAATCTGAATCTCATGGTCCTATCATGACTATTGCTGTCCGCAGATGCCAGGTGCCAGGAGATGCACCCTCTGCGATGTGCCAGGAGTGCTGTGTGGTCTGAGCAGGAAAGCCTCTGACATCCCCCGGCACTAGTGAGTCGCATGACGCAGAAGCTAACATCATCGCAGTGGGGATTTTTAATCACCCCAAGCCGGAGCTTCAGTGTCTTTACATCTTCTAAGCTACCTTATTCCTACCAAGCTTCTATGCTGTTTTGTTCCTGACCAGCTATCCTGTTCCTGAGACGCTGCCATGTATCTGCCAAGCTCCTGAGCCACTGCCTTGTTCCAGAGACACTGTGAGACTTTGCTTTGTTCCTGACTCGCTGTCCAGTTCTTTAGGCCACTCCGTGGTTGTTCCTGCATATTCTTGAGTCTCATTCCCCAGCTCATCCGGAGACTCATCTGCCATAGTTTCACTACTATAGACCAAAGGTTCACTACACCAGTCTTAACCCTGGATTTCTGGCACTGCATGGCTCAAACTTACAGAGAGCTGAGTTGTGGTGGGGAAGCAAGAATCTGTAATTCCATATTTCTATAAAATACATTGGCTTCCAGTTATAGCTAGATCTCATTTTTAAATGTGTATAATGGTCTTTTAGACACTACAAGAAAATATTCCTTCTTATTGGGTAGGCTTTTTCCCTTTACTAAGTAGACAGCTAATGAGAGGGCAAATCTCTCTATCATTTCCCTCAGTAAATCTGGTTAAGTATTTCAAACAGCTTTCAGCTTTACTTCCATATCAAGTCACTTCATTATGTAATACTCTTCCATCATTTGTTCATTCTTTAACTCATTATTTACTGTTTTGCAAACAACTTAAGTCTATTCTGTTTAAGAAATATGTGACATGATCTAATCCTGATTTTGTACATTCCAGTTGCCTGTTCTGGTAGTCTTTTTTCATTATGTAATCCACATTGAACTGTGAAGGCTAGGGGCCCTTTTAAAAAGGCGCACTGAAAAAAGGCCTGCAGTAGTGTAGACGCGTATTTTGGGCACGCGCAGAATCATGAGTGGGAAAGTGCGGGGTACAAATGTAACAAAAAATAAAAATAAAATAAATAAATATTTCAGCCGCGCATCCATTTTGGGTCTGAGACCTTACTGCCAGCCACTGACCTAGTGGTAAGGTCTTACGTGGTAACCGGGCGGTAATGGTCTACGCACATAAAATGACGATTACCGCCTGCGCACCAGAAAATAAAAATATTTTCCAGTACGCCTAGCAGACGCCATCAAAAATGAAATTACCACAAGGGCCATGTGGTAGCCAGGCAGTAACTCAAAACTGACACACGTTGGGCACGCGTAGACGCCTACACGGTTTAGTAAAAGGGCCCCTTAATGTAATGTAATGCAAATCCCGCTGTAAGCAGCACAAGAACTGTCAAGCTTTAGAGGGCCAGAAAAAAAGCACTTGTGGCCTGCGGGCTCTAGGTTGGACAAGCCTGCTGTATTCTTTTACAACATCTGGGTGCCAAGATGCTGTTATAGAATTTGGGCTCAGCGCTCAGCATTCTGACACCCAAATTTGGGCGATCTTTATAGAATTGACCCCTAACCGAGCTGTGGCTGCAGAGGACTGTAATTCAGCCTCATCATAGACTTACTGACTAATTCCTCTACTCCAGATCTGAGGCTGCCCTCATTTTAGACGAACACACAGATATTGCAAAGTTATTTCAAAGGGGAGAGATGGGTGTCAGTGCATGTGCTGGGGCTTCAATACATTTACATACATTAGACCATAGTTCCAGAGAATGGCAGATGATTAAACTGTTTCTATTTATTGAAACTAGGGACTCTGAGAGGTTAAAGTGGGTGGGACAGCTAAATGTGCGGGATGAAATAAAAGACTTTAATTTCCTGAGACTACAATAGAGATGAACTGTATAAGATGGATATGCATATTTATAAGTAGGACACTTTATAAATCAGTCTGACATCAGAGGAAAAGCAGCGTTGAATTGTAATGTGTCCATGGAAGGGCTATGCTCCAATTTACCGAAAGCCAGTCAAATGCCTCAGTGTTGTGCTGTGCCAGGCAGAGGACCTGAGGTTGATTCCCATGTTAGGTGTTGTGGTCCTCAGGCCAGATGGGGCTTGAGATGCTAATGAAGCAGCAGCAGCAGCAGCACTTTCAGCTTCTGGAGAGAGAGAGTCCTGTAATTACACAATGGCGACACCTAGTGGCTGAGCTCAGGGCCTACTGCATGCCCCTCAGCCAAGGACCATTGCTGGAATGACTGGTTTAAGTGTGTTGAGAGAGGATATAAAACAGGGGGGAAATCTAGATTACTGCAACGCACTCTACACCGGCTGCAAAGAGCAAATAATCAAGAAACTTCAGACAGCTCAGAATACTGCAGCCAGACTCATATTCGGTAAAACAAAATACAAAAGCGCTAAACCCCTACGAGAAAAACTACACTGGCTCCCACTCAAAGAACGTTTCACATTCAAAATATGCACCCTAGTTCACAAAATTATTCACGGAGACGCACCAGCCTACATGTCAGACCTAATAGACTTACCACCCAGGAATGCTAAAAAATCATCCCGTATCATTCCTTAATCTTCACTTCCCAAATTGTAAAGGTCTCAAATACAAACTAACGCATACGTCAACCTTTTCCTACCTGAGCACACAATTCTGGAATGTGTTGCCGCAAAACCTAAAAATGATCTATGAACAAGCCAACTTCCGAAGTCTACTGAAGACCAATCTCTTCAACAAGCCATACAACAAGGATCAACAAATATGAACTCCTGTACACATACCCAGAACTGCCCTTACAATATCTGACTGCCAAACCACTATCATGTTTTTTCACTATTACTAAATGCACATTTTCTATATAATTCTTATACAATTCTTAAATATTTCTTACTATGATTGCTTGCTAATGTACTATCATATTCTACCATTCATGTTGTTACAAGAAATGATTTATCTTGGGGGAAAGAGCTCTAGAGCACTCGCTGTTGTTTATAATTTAAGAGCAGGTGCTGTATTTATAAGTTTTAGGATATTAATTTCTCCACCAATCACCAAAGGTGATAATTGCAATAAATTAAATAAATTAAGTATATATAAAAGATACCATATACTCAGAACACAAAGAGACCGTATTTTTAGCTTCAAAAAGGTTGATTTAATATACAATTGCACACGAGAGGTAGGTTTTTAAAAGGATCTTAGAACAGAGAATTTGTGCATAAAATAGAACAAAGTAGCAGGTAGGTTAACTTACAAGTCCTTGTTACAAGCATGCTGTGGTCCAGCTGATTGATGAGCACATGTTCAGGACAGGAGCTGGGCTTCTGCAGTGAGTGGATCTGAGTTGCTTGTTGCAGCTGAAGAATCTGAGTCTTGGGGAAACAGCTTTTGCTTTTATATCTTGCAAGCTGCAGGAGGATATGATCACAGAGTCCCAGCACCTGCTTCCTGGTTTGCACTGGATAACTTGCAAGGCATTATGGTTATTGTAGTCTGTTCACATGATTGGAGATGTCCTGGCGTCCATTTGTCTGATAGTTGATGGGAGGGGCAGGTATACCTTTGACAAGCAAATGTCCTGTTTATGCTTTTCCTCAGAGTTCTTTGTCTTCAATGGGTTCTCCAGACTTTCGGTCTCTTGGGTCTTTGGTTTTCAGAGATGTCCTGATGAGCGTCCAGGTACCCACCTTAGTCAAGCTTTTGTTAGGTGGGAGGGCAGAGGAAGCTATATATCTCTCTTTTGTCTTTGTTAAGTGTTTGTAATGGACTATCCCTGCTATCAGAAGTTCCCAGAAAAAGGGATGGGGAGAGAGGGGCTTGAAATAAAACTATTTTCTCTGCTGCAGTGTCAAATATATATATTTAAAAGCTGCACAAATATATTGGTGTATATATATGTATCTGATCCAACACAACGTCATGCTACACATTTAATTCTGATGATTGGCTTATACCATAACAATGTTACCCCAAATCCTTCTGTTATACTAAATGTATACTTTCTCATGTATTCTCACTATTCATGATGTATTGTAAGCCACATTGAGCCTGCAAAAAAGGCATAGGCGTAGACTAGGGGGGACGAGGGGGGGCAATGCCCCCCCAAATGACGCGAGGCGCCGCCGCGCCATTAGTTAAAAAAAAACACATGCAGGCACGCGCTCCTCTCCATCCGCTTGGCTTCCCTGCCCTCTCTATCTGCGTCCCGCCTTCCTCTGACATCAGAGGAAGGCGGGACGCAGACAGAGAGGGCAGGGAAGCCAAGCGGACGGAGAGGAGCGTGTCCGTCTACCCCTCTCTCTTCCTCCCTCCCTCCGGCGCAGGCAGCAGTCTTTTCCAGCATTCCTGGCAGCGGTAGCGTTGTACACGCTGCCTTTGGCTCTGCCCCGAAGCCTTCTCTTCAAGTTCCTGTTCCCGCATAGGTGGGAACAGGAACTTGAAGAGAAGGCTTCCGGGGCAGACCGAAGGCAGCGTGTACATCGCTACCGCTGCCAGGAACGCTGGAAAAGACTGCTGCCTGCGCCGGAGGGAGGGAGGAAGAGAGGGGGTAAACGGAGTCACCATCTTGGACCTCGCGGGGGGGGTGGGGAGCAGAGGGAAGATGGATGGGACGGAGGGATGGTGAGCAGAGGGAAGGAACAGAAGATGGATGGGACTGGGAGGGGTGGGGAGCAGAGAGAAGGAGCAGGAGATGGATGGGACTGGGAGAGGAGGGGAGCAGAGGGAAGGAGCAGGAGATGGATGGGACTGGGAGGGGTGGGGAGCAGAGGGAAGGAGCAAGAGATGGATGGGACTGGGAGGGTGGGGAGCAGAGGAAAGCCTACTGGAAAGAAGACACTGCATAAAACAGAAGACACTGGGATCAAAGCGAATAGAAAAACTAAATGATCAGACAACAAAGGTAAATAAAAGTATTTTATTCATAATTTATTAATTGAAATGTGTCAGCTTTTTGAAATGTGCATCTGTGATATTTTGCCTGTAAATTTCATTTCCTTCCTCCATATTAGCATATTCATTTGCATATGTATATATGCAAATGATATGCTAATGTGCTCCGCCCATTCTTTGCCCCCCCCAAATGAAACAGTCAAACTACGCCTATGAAAAAAGGTGAGATAATGTGGGATACAAATGCAACAAATAAATAAATAAATAAAAGTAGGCTTGTAGTACCATAGTGAAACCCATCTATAAACTGGGTTTTGATAGGACATGAATTTGTGAATTGATCAGACTGGCATTTTGACTCTGGGGCATTTCATAAGGCCTGTTTGTGAGATGACAGTGTGCTGACAGAGAAATGTATCTTTTCTCTTCTGCATAGCATCTGTTGCTTAGGACAAAGGGGAGGAGTTTCTAAGGAGGGAATTAAAATTACCAATTCCGTGGTAAAACCGCAGAATTGGGCTATTTCCCACTCCTCTGCATGGCTTTTTTTGAATGCCCATGGGTTGCAGCTTTTTGGGCTATTTTTGGCCCGGTTGGGTTATTTTTGGCCCATGGGTTGGATACTCCTTTACAGCTCGTCTTCCTATTGGTCCTAATTGGACCAATAGGAGGTGAGATCTGGCCGTTTGGGTTGCAGTGGTGCGGTGCGGTCCGCATGCCTTTTTTCTCTTTCACATGGAGGGGCATTTTTGATATGACGTCTAAGTCCAACTTTGGACATTTTGCGAAAAACATCCAAAATCCGAATAGGAGAGAAGGCAATTTTCAAAAGAGAAAAACGTCTATCTTCTGTTTTCGAAAATACGGTTCCGAACAAAGTATATGGACATTTTCTTTTTTGGTCCATTTTCGAAAAAAAAAAAAAATGTCCAAGTGCAAAACGCACAAAATCAAGCCATTGTAGTAGGAGCCAGCATTTTTAAGTAGACTAGTCCCCCTGACATTTCAGGACAGCAAGGGCACCCCAGGGGGTACTGCAGTGGACTTCATAAAATGCTCCCAGGTACACATCTCACCATTGCTCCCTTACCTTGTCTACTGACCCCCCCAAAGCCCACCCAAAATCCACTATCCCCAACTGTACACCACTACCATAGCCCTTACAGGTGAAGGGGGCACCTATATGTGGGTACAGTGGGTTTCTGGTGAGTTTTGGAGGGCTCACAGTTTTTACCACAAGTGTAACAGGTAGGGGGAGGTAGGAGCCTGGGTCCATCTGACTGCACCCAACACTAGACTACTCCGGGGACCTGCATGCTGTTCCAATGAACCTGAGTATAACATCTGAGGCTGGCATAGAGGTTGGTAAGTAATGTTTTTCATCACATTTTTTTTTTGGGGGGGGGGGTTAGTGACCACTGGGGAATAAGGGGACGTAATTCCTGATTCCCTCCAGTGGTCATCTGGTTATTTAGTGCACCTTTTAGTGCCTTATTCATAATAAAAACAGGTCTAGCTCAAAACATCTAAGTTTTAGTCCTGGACGGTTTTGTTTTGTTCCATTATGGCTGAAAAATGTTTAAGTCTTAGGCACACTCAAATTCCACCCTGAACACGTCCCTGGCACTCCCCCTTGAGATTTGGCGGACTTCAGAGAAAAAACGTCTAAAAATAGGTTTTGAAAATGCTGATTTGGACATTTCTGTGAGAAAAACGTCCAAATGCAGACTTATGCCACTTTTTGGACGTTTTTCTCTTTTGAAAATGAGCCTGATAGTCTCTGTACCCCAACCATGGTGGCCGCACAAACAGAGCATAGGCAAGGCGACTGCGAGGCCTGAGGCAGGCCACAGGAGACATGTCGGTCGGTGTTGGCTTTGGTGACGGGTCCCCTCCTGATCTGCTCTCTGAGTCAGAGAGCAAATCATCAGGAGAGGGGGACCACCTGCGGCTGCCACCAGAAAGGAGAAGAGAGGCAGAAGACAGCAGCACAGTGAGTTCGGGATGAGAGGGAGGGAGCGCTGGAGTGGAGGGGGACTCTGGGAGGGAGCCCAGCTATGAGCTGCAGCTGCTGCATCCACATTGTCATGCTTTATTGTTGGTAGCATTTTTATTTAATCTCACTTTTATTTTCAAACATGCCAGCTTGTGCAGCATACAGATGTACACAGAGGAAGTATAACAGGGGAATAACTTTTCATAGGTAGAGCAGTAATTTGTTATAAATCATAATCAGTGTGTCATTTGGAGGGAATAGTTATAAGAATGCCCTAGCACTTGTTATATTCATGCAGAAATCTTTTTTTCTCCTGGTAAAGGGCCACTAAAACAGACATCATGTTATGAGAATCAGGTGCTCAACATTCAGAGTATCTATTTATTTACTTATTTATAACATTTATATCCCACATTAAACATGATTTAGGTTGAAATCTGGGAACATGTAAAATCTTTTTTTCCTGTGCCAAGATCAAAATAGAGAGATGATTTGTGGTGGAAACTTGCTCCTTTTGTGGGTGGATGGATGGATTATGAATTTGTACTAATTATGATTATACTGCTGATGATGATTATGATTCTGCTGCTTATGATGATTATGATTACCTTATTAATATTAATATTGATCATTAATATTCATATAAGCCTTATTAATATTCATATTGACCTCATTTATATTAATATTGTGCTATTTGGGGTCTACTTTTGGGCTGGAAACATTTTCGACATTTGGCATCACTGGAGGGAATCAGTGAGTGGTTTCTGTAGTCTGGGGAAGTCTGTGAAATCTGACAGTAAGTGCAGATCACAGATGAGAGAGGCGAGAGAGATTTTAAGAGAGCTGAATTCACATAGGTTTTGTTGTATTTTACTGAGGGAGATGGAGGGAAATCCTACCCAATACGTCCTTTTTTCTTCAAGGCACCGTATGTATAGAACCGATGGAGCTAGCCCGGGGGCTCCTGTCAGGTCAGCCCCCAAACCCAGGTACACTCCTGAGGTGGCATTACAGTAGACCAACAGAGGTTAATTGAGCTGGAAGCCCAGAAGAGCAGGAGAAATACTGCTAGGCCAAAACCAGAAAGTTCAACAGCAGAATGTAAACATAGCACCTTTAAAAGAGAAAAGTACTGGATTGTACTCTTTAGGAGGAACAAAGAGAAGAAATTAATATGAGAGCTAGGAAATGGGTATAAGGTGCTATGTAGTTGGCACCTGAAATAAGATACCCCCCTCAGGTGTCAGCTGGAGAAAGTGTAGGCAGGGTAATAGGTTTAATGTTGGATATATGATAAATGCATTCTAAGACTGTTCACAACACTTTGGCCATCATTCACTGGTGACACCTGCTCGCCAGACTTAGGGTTCACATATTTTGGGTTTAGGAGTAAACTGTGATCCGTGGCTCCAGACCCAACAATCATCATTGCAAAGGATGGATAAAGTGGGAAGTTCTATATCAGGGAAAACATTCTGGTTCATTTCAAACGAAGGCTCATGGTGCTGTAGCCCAACGAAAAACACAACCCTCCCTCTCACCACTACTCTCCTCTAAGTTGCAGAATGAATTAACTGCCTAATTTCCCAAGGCTTAGACTTTGTTATCCCTTTCCTGATATGCAAAGTTGGTGTGAGAGTTCAGAGTTGCATGTGAAGGAGAGCATCATGTGTTTATGTGACGGAGAATACCCGAGTAAACTGAGAATTGTATGTGTGTGTGTGTGAAAGAGAGTGGAGGAGAGTGTCATGTGTGTTTGTGTGCTGTGGACTGCTTGCATGTAAATGAAGGAAAATCGTGTGTGTGTGTGTGTGGACTGTGGGTGCGTGCATGCATGTGTGAAAGTCAGTCTGGTTCATTTGAATGGTATAATTTGGCATCAACTGTCAGACTGATAATGAGTTTTCTTACCTTTTAGGAAGCAGGTGAAGAGATATTTATTCTATCAGGTATTTGGTAATTGATTACCAGTGAAGTAGAAATAACGATATGTCTATCACATAATTGGAAATTGCACAGTAGTGATGTATAGAAATTGAAATGTTTATCTATAAGAAATTAATTTCTTGGTTATGATTATATGTTTTTATGATGTTTATTGTACCCCACCTAGAACTGCAGATAATTTCAAGCTATATATATATATATTTTTTTTTAATAAATAAAGAGCTCCATGGATGTGTGAATGCTGAGGGCTGCATGCGTGTGGGAGGGTTGTGAGTTGCATGCATCTGTGAGAGTGAAGGAGAGCTGCAGATGTGTCTGAGGACTGTTGGTTACATGTGTGTGTTTAGGGGGAGGGATGTGGGTTGCATGCCTCTGTGAGATGCACTCATTTCTACTCAGTCTCTCTATCTGTCTGAACAAGTGAAAGCCGCTGTTCCTGAGTCCCTGCACATTCCCAATAAGGTGTCACGTTATGTGGATTAAAATATGCACAAGTGTGTCCCCTGAGCACAACGAATAAGTGACAGGAATGTGGTACAAGGGGACTGCACTGCACTGACCTCAGTGACACACATGGCACAGACACAGTACCAACCAAGACAGTGGTTTTAATTTCAGATCGACCCCCTCACTGTTAATCTTTTCAGTACATCACTGCCATGTCTGTGTGGGAAGCCAAGTACAGGATAATGCAAGGCTTACACTGCCCTGTTACAACACAAAGATTTAGGATGCTCTACAAATTGATCGCTAGATTAATCCGAACGAACTTGCGACTGGAAGTCATATATAGCCGTGTATTTTCCTACAGGATTACCAGCTAACAGCAGTTCAAAATGACATCTTGAAATGAAACATGGCAAGAAACTAATTAAGCTAATGGTTGGTGGCTGGATTCCCAATCCAAGGCCAAGATGGATGTCTCTTTCGGCTTGTATTGCTTCTTGCCATGACTCCCATAATGTACAGCAACCTGGAAAGAAAGGAGGCGGGAGCTTGAGGCACAATCAATAACCCGATGCTCCCAAAAGCAACCCTGTTAAAGACTGTACTGAACTATAGTTGTACCCTGTGTGACTTGCTCACTGGTACCCCCTACTTCTGCCCTATCTGCTTTGCCACTGGCAATGAGTGAAAACAGTGGAATGGGAGCAGTGTTTCTGCCCCTCCATATTTGCATCTTGCAAAGCCACACTGCACATGCAGTCCTTGGTATGGCACTGCTGTTCATAGCAGTCAAGGCCTGACAATGTACAGAAACATCATATTTATTTATTTATTTACACAGACTTACCAAGAGAGGTAAGCAACATGGAAAAAGGAAAGGAACTATAATAAAATGATAGGAAAGAAGACACTCATCCATAACTTGTATAACAGGGAGGTAAGAGAAAGAGCAAGGAGAGATTAAGGTAAGCAAGGAAGAGAAAGAGAGGGGGAGGGTGGTCGTTCATAGGCAACCATCTTAGGTGGAATCGAATGCCTGGTGGAAAAGCCAGGTTTTCAAGGCAGTTTTAAATGTCTTAAAAGAAAGCTCGGCACGAAGTGGAAGGGGCATGGAATTCCAAAGGTGAGGAGTGGCAAAGCAAAAGGCTCAATGTCTAATAATTTCCATCAGTAGCGAAGGACCAATCAACTGATCCTGTTTGCCACCTGTCCTCGCCTATTTTCAGAACTGCCAACTCAAGCAAAAACTTCTCTCACTAGCAGTCTGTCAGATTTTTATCGGTGACCTAACTTGTTTTCTGCACGTACATTTTATATAAGGTAAAATTGTGGAAAATGCCAGAAAAATCAAGTCGACCTAGCTCCATTCTCCAGTCGCTCTCTATGATATCCCATATTCTCGCTGTAGGCCTTTTTTCTGCACAATGTGATTGTCAGAGATCATTGTGTGGTACGGCCTGCAAACAATAGTTCTTTGAAAACACAATGACAGTTTACTGTGTTCGCTGGTGGAACACTGAGCTGACATTTTTACAGCTAGCAAATTATTTTATTTATTTGGATTTAGCTCACACTTTTTTTCAGTAGCAGCTCAAGATAGAAACATAGAAACAGGATGAGTTACATTTGAGTACACTAGTCATTTTTATGTCCCTGGAAGACTTACAATCAAATCACTTTATGCTTGTTTATTACCATTTATAAATTTATAGACAGTAGGGCTGCCTACATTATCTAGTCTGGGATCTCTCACAACTGGGAAAGGAAAAAACACCATGTGACTTGTCACCCAAGTACCTTAAATTCAGCCCCAGGCTCCTGGCTACAGCTTGGGAAAGGCCAATGCTGGCCTGGCTTAGGAAGGACTGTTACTAGTGGCTGTGTTCAGGAAAAGCGACTACTACTGGCTGAGCCAGAGAAAAGGTACAGCCAACTTGTCAGGCCATGTGGTAGAGGCTGGAAGAATTGGACAGCATTTGGAGAGAAGAGGAGGGAGTGTGACAGAAAGAAGGGGAGGGAGAGGGGAAGTACCGGGAGGGAAAAGTCCTGGCAGGAAGGGGAAGATCTTTGGAGAGAGAATGCTGGAGGGATATGGGGAAGAGGAGAGGGTGTCTGAAGGAAGAGGAAGGGTTTAGCACAAAGAACAAGGAAAAGGAATACAAACAAGAAACAAAACAAAACAAAGACCCTGATTGTTTAAAAAAAAAAAAATTCCCTGAAGCCTTAGTTTCCTAAATACTTCTTTTCCACAACAGTCTTTCCTCTTTTTCCCACTACCACTCTGAATGGATGAGTATAAAGGCTCCCATAATTAATGCAACACCCCAGACCCCAGGTATCTAAGACATCAATATTAAAAAAAACAACAACCCTGAATGCCTTACTTTCCACACCCACATCCCTAAATTCCATGTGTAGCTGATCCCCTGATGCAGTGGAGCTGAGGGCGACCCCTGCGGCAGCTACACTGCTATTTTTGGTGTCTGTGGCTATAAAAATTAGTCTCCTCCAAAATCCTCTCCCAAAACACACAGAACAAGTATAAATGTCCCCTGATGCCAGCTGTATTATCTGTGTAAAGTCTGGACAGACACACAAAACCCACAGTGAAAAAATAACTGAAGGAGGCTGATAAGGATTGGGATAAAATATTTGAGACAGAAATTCAAAGTGATTTAACTGGCCAGAAATGGCTCCTGGCTAGTTAAATCACTTGCACGGGGTTATCTGCTGATATCCAGCAGCACTTAACTGGCTACTGCCACTAAATATCACCACTGACCATTCAAGTGAAAGGTCAGCTGTTTTGTGGGCTGTCTGGGGATGGAGTCGGCACTTATATTCAGCAATTAATCACTTACGTTAAACAACCACATCGTACTGCATAAAAAACAGTCCTGTCTTTATGCAGTGTTGCTAAGGTGTTTAAATGCGGAATGTATTCAAACTCTGTGCTCTCATATTCCAGATTTTGTATGGTATTGCCCCTGACTATATGTTGCCCCTTGTTACTTTGCCTTCTCGCAATTCAATCTTCGGTGCAAGAGACTACCTGCGTCTTCATGTTAAGCAGTTAATGTTAAGTAGTTAATGTTTTAAATCATTTTTATTCAAGCAGCAAACCCAAACAACAGCAACAAATAGACCTCAGGTGCATTTATACAGAATGAAACTTGCACCCCATCCCAATCTTCCCTTCCTCTCTCCCTACAACTTCCTTTTAAGACCCAATGCAGTGTGAAGCCCAAAACCATCTTGTAAGTAGCTGTAAGTTCAACAGATGACTTATTGCAGTAGGAGAAAGGGTCTCCCAAAACGGTGACCATCTGCGTTGGAACTATAAACCCTTTGCAAAGGCGAGGTCGTCAACTCCCATTCTCTCCATTCTCGTTAAAAGTAACATGTGGGCATGCCATTGTTCCAAGGATGGTGCAAGTGGAGTAAGCCACTCCAATAGTATTGGTTTTTGTTGCTATAATAATGGCACGTGATACAAATTCTCGGAAACCCCGTGGTATCTGGGGTCCCAGGTGGGGATGGCCAAAGAGTAGCATTGGATCGTAATGCCATCCAGCTGCCCAGATTTGCGATGTCTGACGCAGAAGATTTTTTCTAAAAAGTTGGAATCCTCAGGCAGGACCAAAACATGTGACCCAGAGCTACACCTTCTTCGTCACATTTCACACAGGCGCCCATTGAAGACAATCCCATGTGAAAGGCCCATCTTGGGGACACTTACAATCTCAAAGCAAACTTATATTGAAGTTCCCAGTGGTGTGTTATTATCGATTTCCCACACAGTGATAACACAGGAGGGGTATGGGCCTGGGTCCGCCTGTCTGAAGTGCACTGCACCCACTAAAACTGCTCCAGAGACCTGCATACTGCTATCATGGACCTGAGTATGACTACTACTACTACTTATCATTTCTAAAGTGCTACTAGATGTACGCAGAGCTGTACACTTGATCATGAAGAGACAGTCCCTGCTCGACAGACATCTGAGGCTGGCATAAAATATTTTTAAAGATATTTTTTGAGGGTGGGAGGGGGTTAGTAACCACTGGGGGAGTAAGGGGAGGTCATCCCCGATTATCTCCGGTGGTAATCTTGTCATTTCGGGCACCTTTTTGTGCCTTGGTCATAAGAAAAACACGACCAGGTAAAATCATCCAAGTGTTCGTCAGGGACGTCCTTGTTTCTTTCGATTATGGGTCAAGGATGTCCAATTGTTAGGCATGCCCAAGTCCCGCCTTCGCTACACCTCCGACATGCTCCCTTGAACTTTGGCTGTCCCTGCGATGGAAAGCAGTTGGGGACGTCCAAAATCAGCTTTTGATTTACCGATTTGGACAACCCTGGGAGAAATACATCCATCTTCCGATTTATGTCAAAAGATGAGCGTCCTTCTGTTTCAAAAATGAGCCCGATAGTGTCTCAATTGGTAATAATGAAATATATCTGCTGGAGGCAGTGAAAATTCTTTTTGCAAATCAGAAAACGACTTAATCCGACTCTCTTCAGTTACTACATGTAGCAGATAAACAATACCCATATGCTGCCATCTCCAAAACACAGCATAAAGGCTCCCTGGAGGAAAGGCCAGATTGCCACAGATAGCTAAGTAGGGAGTAACCTTCGCAGAAAAGCAATGATGTTGACAGATCCACTGCCATACTGCTTTAGCTGTTGAAAAATAGAGGAGTAGCGGAGCACCGGTGGGATACTCCCCCCGCCAGCAAACAACTGAAATGAACATCCTGAGACAGTTTGGTTTCTATGGTTGTAGCAGAGAAATCCTGAGTGGAACGGAACCAATCATTAATGTGTCTTACACCACTAGCAATGCTTAAAAGTCCCAGACCTCCATACTCCACTGGTATTTGTAAGATGGTCAATGGTAACTTTGCTCTTTTTCCCCGCCACAAGAAATGTTGTAAGCATTGATTCCGTTTTTTTTTCATCTGTATGCTTCAGGTATATAAATGTAAAATTTGAAAAACATACAACTGTCGGGGAATGATGAACATGTTACACAATGTAATGCGTCCTAGTAAAGACAAAGGAAAAGACCACCAGGCTTGTAACCTAGTACAAGTATCAGTGAGTAATCTAGTAACTTTCATTGCATAAAGTTGCGACAGGTCACAGGGGATATAAACTCCTAAATATTTGAGGGAGGTTTCTGCCCATGTCAGAGGGAAAGCCCCCCTCCATTGGAGGTGCCCTCTCTATAATACTAGAAGAGCCTGTGACTTCTGTAGGTTTAAAGTAAAGCCCGACAGGTGACCAAAATGGTGAACTGCATGTAATAAGTTGGGTAATGAGTTGGGCAATGATCTTGCGGGATTCCTCAGCACCACCAATAAATCATCTGCAAATGCTAGGGTTTTATTCAGTTCATCACCCAGTTCCATGCCCGAGACCCCCTCTGCCAACCTCAGGTCATGCAAAAGGGGCTCCAAAGATAGTTTAAATAAAAGGGGAAACAAAGGACACCCCTGAAGCGTGCTCAGACAAATCAGGAAGGATGATGCACACACTCTATTAATCAGCAAGGAGGTCACAGGAGCAGAATAAAGGGCCTGTATAGCTTGGTAATATCAACCCCTGAAGCGCATATGACATAGTACACAAAACACGTAATCCCAGCTCACCTTATCAAAAGCCTTTTCAGCATCTAAGCTTACAGGCTGGCTATGCCTGTCCCTGCTGTGGCTTCCTGGAAGTTTTTCCTGAGCTTTGAGGACCAGCTGTCCTCCCAAGAGCTGTCCTCCACTGGGCTCCTAGTGCTAGCCACATTTAGGGATCCTTCTCCCTGGCTGGGCCCCTAGTGCCGATCGAACCCCAGAGGCCTTGTCCCTGGCTGGTCCCCTAGTGCCGATCACACCCCAGATGCCTTGTCCCTGGCTGGGCCCCTAGTGCTGATCGCACCCCGGAGGCCTTTACCCTGGGCATCTGGCAGGGTTGCCAGGTGTCCAAATTTTTTTCAGCCCAATCAGTGCCGAAAAGTAGCTCAAAAATAGCCTTGTGTCCTAAAATATTTCAGCCCAGTCCATGCTCCAAAATAGCCCAAACCAATGCCAAAACCAGTGACAAAAATAGCAACCTGAGGTTAGGTGAGGAGTGGGGAGTACATCTGCCTCCCTGCCTGCCCTTCCTTTCTTCTATCCATCCCCCCCCCCCCCCCCCCCCCACCACCATCTGCTCACCTATGTGCAAAGTCCTCCACGTCCCCATGTGCAGCTCAGCTGGCTGGCCCTCAATGTGCGCCTCCCTCCTTGTGCCTGCCCAATATGGTGATGATGACATCACATGACTCATGTACAACAGTCTGTCCTATTGGATGGCATTGGACAACGAGAGAAGCTATTGGAGCCCCAGTATGAGGCTTGAAATGCAAAGGGAAATAGAGCTGGAACCAGAAATAACAGCCTTGTTTGAATACTGCCCCCCCAAAACACACAACACACTGAAAGTGGTCCAAAAAACAGCAACCAGCAACCAGTAGAAAACTGCTCGCTACCAACTTTAAAAACCGGTCCAATTGGGCAAGAAAATAGCTGGATTGTCCCCTGGTGCCAATTGCTCCTTGGAGACCTTGTCCCTTGCTGATCCTGTCTTCAAGAGGAACCTCTGGGGTTTCTCCCTGCTGGGGTTCTGGTTTACCAGCCCTCAACAGGGTTTTGCAACCACCAGTTCCAAGGTTCCCCACAAGAGGGCTATCTCTGCTCTTCTCAGCCCTAATCACCAATAGTGCCCGCACAGGCTATTTTATTCTGCCTTGAGCTGCTCCCAAAAGCTTCCCTGCCTTGAGTGTTGCTACCAAGGACCACTGTTCCTTCTTCTGCCCTGACCTGCTCTCAAAGACCATCACACTTCCTGTTTTCAGAATAGCCTCTTTGAATATTCACCTGCTGGGGTTCAGAATTATCAGCCCTTAACAGGACTCTGCAACCACTAGTAACAAGGTTTCCCCTCTAGAGATCTGTCTCCCACCTCAACCAGAAACACCAGAGATAGCTCAGCATGACAAATTCTTTACCTAAAATAAATTTCCTTTCTCCAACCATGCCTCCAATCTCCCCCTCCCCTAAAGTCATGGGGAGCAGGTTTTCCAATTCTGTATTCTGATCCAACTCTCTCCACTCAGTGTGTGTGCATCATTTATCTCAAAAGCTTTATTCCCTTCATTGAATTAATCCCCTCAAAATGTGTAAAAGTATTTCCAGCAGCCTGTCTGTTTGCTCCTATTTGCATGCAGACAGAGCTGTGGGCCATCCCCCTCCTGCAATGTAGCAATGTTCAATCAGCTACATTCCTGTGCAGCTCCGTCTAAGGCAAGCTAAAACTGACAAGTTATGAACTCCCGTTTCACCTTAGAAAGGATAACTCAGTTTGTGTTTTACAAGCACTTTACCAGGATTTCTTCTCCTTATTCTCAATAAAACCCATCCACATGGGGTTTCACATGTTTGAAAAAAAGCCTTTCCAACCCTGACCCTTCCCCCCGCCCCCCATTGTGTTTACCTCCAGCAGGATACATTACATCTACACTAGTACGTCAGTGGCCTTGGTGGGAAGGACATCATGGCTGCCAACGAGGGTTCATGAGCCCTAGTAGGTAAAATTTAGGCTTCCGTGGGCAAAAGCATGCAGTTAATGAGAACTCAACATACGTATTAACTGACGAATGATGCAGAAAGGGGTTCAGCACCTGAATTAACTCCTGTGGTACAGTCAAGTATACAGCTGAACCCTTTAGTGTCCAATGTTCCCGTAATAAGCCATATGGGAACAGATTGATGGGAACATTGGACACTAAAGGGTTAAAATGCTTGCAGAGCAGGTTATTGAATAACCCATAAGAACGCAGAGGCATTTCTGTGCGAGCACCATATGAGCATAATGTGAAGAATTCATCACCATGTCTGAGGCAGCGAAAATGGGCAAGGAGAGCCCAGCCAACCTGAACCTCCTGGCCTTGACATAGCTTTTGGCATCAGCCCCCTTTTTTCTGGTAGTCCAGCACCCCTCCCTCCACCCCAAAACCGAACCAATCTCCACCCAGACTACTAAATAAAGAAAAAAAATCCCTTATTTGGCATACAGACTCCTCTCTGTGCATCCCAAGATGCACCAGGAGAGGTCAGGCACTGCCATTTTCCAAAACCGTGGTGCTGAAGGAGTGAGTGGGTACTGCTCCAGCCTCTTGAAGGGGGGACCTGGAGGCTTGGAGGGTGGAGGAGGAGCAGATCTGTAACAGAATCTTTGGCTAAGTAAATCAGGAGACAAGAGGCAAATGGTTCCGAAAACGAGGCAGCTTTATTGCTAGCAATGAACAGTACTGAGTTCAGTCTCAGGATACTGCGTCACGAGCGTCACCTGACACTCGTTCTTATACAGATTACTGGTCATGCGCATAAAACGCATCATACGTCACACATACACATGCGCAGTATAGGCACATGCGCAATACATTAGTAGTTCTGTAGTTCTCACAGAGAAAAGATACGTCAGTTTCATAGCTTTCATAGAAATTGTTATTTTGCAAGAAATGTAACTTATTGCAGTGTTCCAGCACATTTACACAATACAGCCTCTATGCCTGAATCACAAGACTGCGCTGGCAGAGCCAGCTGCCTTCCCTACAATCCTAAATTGCTGACTACTACAACTTGTTATCTAGCTGCTGGTTAACAAACACATACTACTAGTAAAAGTCTAACCTGCACAGGTTTAGGTCTTAGTCTAGGCTCATTATATGTAAGCTTAGGTTTTGGTACAAAGCAAAGGTGCAAGTGTGAATGCAAAGTCCAAATAGAAAATCCTGTTAGTACAAAAGTCCACAAAAGTCCAGACAAAGTAAACAGTGTGTAATGCTGTTTATCTAATGCGTCTGCATCTTGTCTCAATCAGTTATCTATCTAGCTATCAGGGCTTACAGTTGATGGTTAAGGCACAATACAAGAAGATGGTGGATACTACAGGATGGCCGAATATGGATACCCGAAGCCCTGGCCTGGACAGTGGTCAGGGAAGCCCACAACTGCACCCACCTGGGCAGAGACGCCTTGGGACGCCTGCTCGAGAAGACCTACTATGTCAACAAACTATCCCTCTGGACCAAGAATGCTTCCAGCCAATGCACAACTTGTGCCCGGAACAACCCACGGACAGGACCAGGTCCTGCTCCTGGTCACATCCTTCGGGGCACCAGCCCATTCCACGTCTGCCAGATTGACTTCACGCACATGCCCCCGGCCCGGGGCTACAAAGCTGTCCTCGTGGCGGTGTGTACGTATACCGGATGGATTGAGGCCGTACCCACTAGGACAGAGATGGCTAAAGAAGTTACTTCCTTACTCATTCACCACATCTTGCCTCGATACGGGCTCCCTAAACAGATCAACTCTGATAATGGGCCTGCGTTTGCCAGTGAAGTGACCCAGCAACTTAGCACTAGACTGGGCCTCGATTGGAAGCTACATTGTGCCTGGAGACCCCAGAGCAGTGGGGTAGTGGAGAGAGCCAACCGATCCCTGAAGAACCAGCTTGCTAAACTATGTCAAGAAGCTAAAGCCAAATGGCCCAACCTGCTCCCACTAGCGTTACCCCTTATGAGATGATGTACGCTAGGCCACCACCTCTGCCTTCCTTCCCCGACTCCTTGCAGATACAGGGTGAGGGTTCCCTAGTAAAACAGCTAAGGGCCTTACGCGAGGTAGTGCAGGACATCCAACAGTACACTGAGAGTGTAGGTCCCCTAGTCCTTACCAGCCCTACACACCAATTTCGGGTGGGAGATGAAGTATGGATGAAAGAATGGGACGAATCTGACTGCTTGAAGCCCAAGTGGAAGGGGCCCTCCCTTGTTCTCCTAACCACCCCAACCGCTGTTAAAATTGCAGGAAGCCCCGTGTGGATACATTGGACCAGGCTGAAGCCAGCTGCACCTACCGACGGCTCACCCACAGTTTGGACAGCTCACAGCCACCCAGACGCTCCACTGCGATTAACCCTGAAGAGGAAGTGAACCAGGTCCATGCCTAGTCAGCAGCTTAGCCCTTGGACCTACTGCGCCTTTGGTTCACTGTTTATTGGAGCTGTCATCTGATCTGGTGGGCTTTAAAAAAAAAAGTCCCTATTCCTGTCAGTGTGTGAGCAAATCACCACGCACACACTGATAGGAAGGGAGATAGTTTGCAATGAGTTGTGGATTACTACTGCAATTTTGATGTGGCAGTAATATGCATGTTCATTATTTACCTCCATTGTGGTGGTAATTTTTTTGTGGGAACCTTGCATTGGAAGCCATGCATCACAGCTATAACACAGACTTTCTGCATCAGCTCCTAACTGTAACAGTATAGATATATGTGAAGTAGAATCAGGAACAGCAGAAAAGCAGGAAGATGAAACAGGAAGTCTGGTGATGGAGACAGAAGAGTCATAGAGGCTGTGAAAGATGGACAGAGAGAGAGAGGTAGCTTTGCACTAAAACTGTTGTAAGGTTGAAATAAAGTTAATTTTTTAATTTCTGATCTAAACAGCATTAAGTTGAAACACTAGCATTGACTGCATTGTAAATCAGTGAAGAGGCCTAACTTTCTTCCCTTGAGCTGTCTCTGCCTCCAGCCCACTCAGAATTTGAGGTGTCTAAATTTAGCTGCTCAGCTCCGTCAGTTTTTCAAAAACTTTGATCTAGCTGGTTAAGTCCTTGCTTAGCTGGATAGGTGCCTTTGAAAACTGACCCTTAAAGGTTTTGCTTTCAGATACAGAATAGCCCTGGGGACAGTCCATTCTGAATAAGGCACAGTGCCAGTTACAGATAGGTTGGTTTCAAAAAGAATATTCTTGTGGTATTTCATCCAGGAAATGAAAACCGAACCATGCTCGTAATTTGCAGTTCACATTTCTGGCAACATTCCACAACTGGTTTGATAGTGGATCATATTAAATCCTTCCTCCATCTGAAAAGATTTGGATTGATGCCATGTAGTTCTAACATCTCTAGTGGACGTATCTCATGACTTTTTCATCTCAGTTTACGTAACCAGAAATTGTTCAGACTATAATTTGCCCTGTATTTGGAATGAGACTCTTATATTTCTGTTTTGTTTTGTTTTTTTTAAATGACCATTTACCAGTACCTGCAAAACAATGTATGCAGTTTGATATGTTTGAACAGGACTTTTGTGACAAGGGCATCACTCCCAACTCATGTTCTGGAGTTTCCTTTACTATAACTCATGATAGGTTGTCCAGTGTGTATCATGCACCTTCTATAAAGTGCATACTTTTGTAGATAACTTTGTCTACAGTCCTCGAGCCCCATTAACAGGTCAGGTTTCCAGAATACCTCTAATGAATACAGATGAAAGAGATTTGCATATGATGGAGGTAGTAGGCATGCAAAGGTCTCTCATGCATATTCATTAAGAATAGCCTGATAACCTAACTCATTGGTAGCCCTTGAGGACTTGGAGTGAAGATCAAGGGTCTAGAGTGTAGACCCACTCCTGAATGCCATATTGAAATTCCCCACTTCCTCGAGTGGTTGGGACATGTCAGAATTGAGAATGGGAGGAGTCACAGAAAGAACTTGTCAGGTCCAGGTGTTCTGCCTAGGCATGAGTGCTCAATACGATAATATGGGAGAAGGGAAGAAGAATTATAGCAGTGTGGTAAGATACCCTCCAAAGAGCACACACAACTGCTGCATATGAGATGGATCTGTTGGGTATTAAAAACACTGGATACAAAGACAAACAGGAAAACTGAGGTGAAATGTATTTGTCAGGTTTGTAGTGGGATATACTCAGTGTGTTTATTCTTTCAAAAAAGGTGCCGGTACTCAAATGCTGGGCAACCCTTCAAGGGTGGGGTTATCACTGAGGGACTCATCCCACAATAGCCAGAACCCCTACAACCAGTCACAGAATCTATGACAAGGCAGAATTGGTGTGTAGAGCCTGAGCTCTTTCATTAAAATTTGGGGTCCATGGGTCAATTTTAGCAGACAATAGAAAAGGTGCCGATACTCAGTACCCCCAAGTACCCCCTCAAAAAAAGCCCTGGATATACTGTTTGTATAAGGCCTGCATTGCTGAACTGAGGCCTATGAACCAAACTCTGACTAGGCCAGGAACCCAGAAGCGGAGCCAGGTTGACAGCGCGGGGGGGGGGGGGGGGGGAGCGAGAGCGGACTTCCGCCGGCACATGTTTTCAGTGCAACACGATGAGAAAAAATAGGCGCTGGCAGAACTCTGGGGGAGCGGCCGCTCCCCTGGCGCCCCACCTAGCTACGCCACTGCAGGAACCATCTTATTAGAACAACACTGTCATGGCTTTTACAAGACATCCTGCAACCTTAGCCTGAATATGTTAAAACCCCAGTCTTTGTCAGTTTCAAGGCTGCATGACCAATGGCCATCCATGTGATATCTCGGTGCTAGTTTGTCAGCTCCTTGGTCTTGATGTTCTGCCACTCCATGGTGCAGCTGACCTCTTATTCCATAGGCTTCTTATCACAGTTCTATTTGTAGATGTTTCTTGGGAGCCATAAGGGAAGTGTGAGGTGCCGGAGGTTTGGATGCCTTGTAGTATAGTGAAAGAATTTAGTTGCTACTGTTTGTTTCAGCACCAACTACATGAGGAGTTTTCTACAACTCACCAAGCCCATTCATCACAGCAATAGTGTTTGACCAGGCAACCTTCCAGGGCTCCAAACCCAGCCATTATGCCTAACTACTGTGTGATGGCTTGAACTTCCAATTGTCATAGCTGTGAACACTGTCTTCATAGCATCCCCAGCCCTAGTTGTACCAGGAACCAGAAGGCCTGAGCTGGGACTTCTACTCAGTGCACAGCACAGGTACTGAGCCACCAGACAGGCTTGGAAGAGTGCTGCTATAGAGCTGTGAGCGCTCCTATTTGTCTGTGCTCAGCCTCATCTAACCTATGAAGAGGAAGAAACCCCACATAGTCCCTGGAATTTCTCCTTGGATCCATTCAACGGGGATAGCCTTGTTTGTAGAGATATTGTCATGTATGTAACAGTGGTTGAAATGTTAAATGTGGTGGGAACTGAGAGCCAGGGCTTAAAATTCAAGAGGATAAACCAGTATCACAGCACCAGGGACTCATAAATCAACTAATTCTTTGAGCAAATGTAGCATATAGGTGGAGGATGAAGCCTTTTATTTAAAATACAAAAAGTAATTTTTTCTTGCAATGTTCAGAATATCTTCTGCTTGACAGTTTTCCTCTAAAATGCTGAAACCAATCCTGAGAAATTCTACTCCTTCCCTTCCCCTGTCCCAAATGCTCTGGTTTTCAGGATATCAGAGGTGGATATACATGAAATACATTTACACACATCCAGCTAGTTCTTAGATCCCACAGAAGAAATTATCTCTCATTCTTGTTCATTGTAGATACTTGGGAACCAAGCCCAGCTGAGATGGGGCTTGGGGAATATTTTGGGACCTGTTCTTCTAACACCCTGCAAGTGTGTTAGAAGGCTACTGTAGGGGCATGAAGGTTCTTCACAAACCCAACAAGCCTGGGATAAGCACAGATGATTCTTAGCTGTGGGGGAGTGAGGGGTAAAGTCTGGGATAAGCACAGAGGATTCTTAGCTGTGGGAGTAAAGTGAGAGGTAAAGCCTGGAATAAGCACAGAGGATCCTTAGCTGTGGCAGAAGAGTGAGGGGTAAAGCCTGGGATAAGCACAGAGGCAGGGTCGGTGCTAGGGTCTCTGGTGCATCCCTACAAACTATCAGACCTTAAAGGCAATACGTTCCTTAATGGGAAGCCAGTGTAATTTTTCACAAAGGGGCTTGGCAGATTCAAATTTTGATTTACCAAAGATCAATTTTGCTGCTGTGTTTTCTGCGGTCTGCAGTTTCTTGATTAGTTGTTCTTTACATCCTGCATAGATTCCATTGCAGTAGTCTAAATGCAGGGGTGTGCTGGTCAATTTTTAACAACAGGCTCTTTCTCCGGGACGTAACCAGCTCTGCAGTTGGAAGGGCCAGGGGTGGCCGAGGGGAGGGGGGAGCAACACTTGTCTCTCTCTCATCCCTCCCTTCGTGCAGGCACGCTAGGCATACCTTTGGTGGCAGCCAATAAATGGACTGCCACCACTCCCAACGTCTTGCTCTGAGCAGCATGCTGGAAATCCCAGCCTGCTGCTCAGAGCTGGAAACAAGGAGCGGGGAGCAGCAGCAATCTATTTACTTGGCTGGCAGGGCTCAGCATCCCCACCAGCAAAGTAAAAGAGAATTCAGCAGGGGGCCCAAGCCCACATTTTGGGAGCCAGTTGTTAAAGTAGCCATGGAGGGCCCAACTTTAACAACCGGCTCCCAAAATTCTTAAAAACTTAACAACCGGCTCTTGCGAGCCTGTGAGAGCCTGCTCCAGCACACCACTGTCTAAATGGCTTAATACCATTGATTATATTAAGTTGCGGAAAGCATCTCGAGGAAAGAAAGGTTTTATACGTTTAAGCTTCCACATTGAGCAGAATATTTTCTTTGTGGTGCAATTTACTTGGGTTTCCAGGGTCAGGTACCGATCGATTGTGACGCCAAGTAGTTTTAGGCTATCCGAAATAGTTGGGGATGTTTAGAGTTGTAGGTTTAAACTTGTTGTGCTGAGAAGATAGGATGAGGCCTGACCTTCCTCACGCCAAGTTACAATGGAGGAAAAGATCCTTAGCCCCTTCTTGCACCTCATTTTATAGCTCCCTCTAAATACAAGCAACCACTTCCTACTATTGGAATTGGAGGAGTGGCCTAGTGGTTAGCGTGGTGGACTTTGGTCCTAGGGAAGTGGGTTCGATTCCCACTGCAGGCACGGGCAGCTCCTTGTGACTGGGCAAGTCACTTAACCCTCCATTGCCCCAGGTACAAATAAGTACCTGTATATAATATGTAAGCCGCATTGAACCTGCTATGAGTGGGAAAGCACGGGGTACAAATGTAATTAAAAAAAAAATTTAGCATAGCCCCTGTTACATCACTCACAGTTCCTAAAGTCACTAAATGAAAGGCACATTTTGGTATCCTCCTACACATATGTTCACAGTAAATATATGAGGACTCTAAAAGTGGAAAACCGTAAGCTGAGTACAAATTCCACCACAGAGCTTGATCACCAATGTCATCTGAAGCTCCATGCCTACTGCCTAACAAAGAGAGTGCTCCTGCCAGGGAAGCCCTCCCTTCTGTATTTTGTTGTCCTTATGCTCTGTGCATCCAGCTCCCTGCATTCTTGATGAATTGTGCATTCTAAGGAGAGAATTTCACTGAAGTGATAATGTATTTGTGAAGTGCAGGCTGAGGTTAATGTGATATGCAGGTGCCTATAAACATTAAACAAGATTGGAACTTAAAAATTAGGCTTGCTTTTCTGAAGTAAGCTGAAAAATCTGTAATGCTTTTTATAGCTATTCTGCATGCTGTTTTAGATTCTTTAATTTGTAATTTTTCAATTTGTATTTTGAATTTATTATCATTACTTTTTATTTAAAAAAATTTTTGTAGGGCATTTCAATCAAAATTTTAATCGCGATTAATCATATGATTAAAGGTATGCTATGCTAAGCTACTGGAATCTTATATCCCACAAACTCCCTTTTTCAGCTTCAATGTGGGTTACATATACAAAAGATTCATAATAAAATACAAAAAGTAATAAACATTACAGCCTCGTTCATTCTATACACGTTATTTATTTCTTTTTCTCACTGCAGCCCCTTGTGACTCTCAGCAATGGAGGATTAAGTGACTCGCCCAGAGTCACAAGAAGCTGCAGTGGGGAAAAAAAACAACATACATTTAATCATGCGATTAATCACGATTAAAAATGTTATTGAAATGCAGCCCTATTAAAAATATCATATTAGCCAGTCTCTTCATATCTTTATTCAAATACAGCCTCCAAAACTCCACAGTCCTGCAAGTTAAGCCTCACCAGTGATCTGTACAGGGGCTTTAACACCTCCTCCTTCTACTATTGGCCTATCCTAGAAATAGTGGATTTTCCCCAAGTCCATTTAATAATGATCTATGGACTTTTCCTTTAGGAAGCCGTCCAAACCTTGTTTAAACTCCGCTAAGCTAACCGCCTTTACCACATTCTCTGGCAACGAATTCCAGAGTTTAATTACACGTTGAGTGAAGAAAAATGTTCTCCAATTCGTTTTAAATTTACTACATTGTAGCTTCATCGCATGCCCCTTAGTCCTAGTATTTTTGGAAAACGTAAACAGACGCTTCACATCTACCCGTTCAACACCACTCATTATTTTATAGACCTCTATCATATCTCCCCTCAGCCGCCTTTTCTCCAAGCTGAAGAGCCCTAGCCACTTTAGCCTTTCCTCATAGGGAAGTTGTGCCATCCCCTTTATCATTTTTGTCGCCTTCTCTGCATCTTTTCTAATTCCACTATATCTTTTTTGAGATGCTGCGACCAGAATTGAACACAATATTTGAGGTGCAATTGCACCATGGAGCGATACAAAGGCATTGTAACATCCTCATGTTTGTTTTCCATTCCTTTCCTAATAATACCTAACATTCTGGAACCTTTTTTAAAAATCGGTGTTACATTGGCCACCATCCAATCTTCCGGTACCACGCTCGATTTTAAGGATAAATTACATATTACTAACAATAGCTCCGCTAGTTCATTTTTCAGTTCTATCAGTACTCTGGGATGAATACCATCTGGTCCAGGAGATTTACTACTCTTCAGTTTGTAGAACTGCCCCATTACATCTTCCAGGTTTACAGAGAATTCATTAAGTTTCTCCGACTCATCAGCTTCGAATACCATTTCTGGCACCGGTATCCCACCCAAATCTTCCTCGGTGAAGACCGAAGCAAAGAATTAATCTCTCCGCTACGGCTTTGTCTTCCCTGATCACCCCTTTTACTCCTCAATCATCTAGCAGTTCAACCGATTCTTTTGCCGGCTTCCTGCTTTTAATATACATAAAAAAGTTCTTACTATGTGTTTTGACCTCCAATGCAATCTTTTTTTCAAAGTCCCTCTTAGCCTTCCTTATCAGCGCTTTGCATTTGACTTGACATTCCTTATGCTGTTTCTTATTATTTTCAGTTGGTTCCTTCTTCCATTTTTTGAAGGATTTTCTTTTAGCTCTAATAGCTTCCTTCACCTCACTTTTTAACCTTGCTGGCTGTCGTTTGTCTTCCGTCCTCCTTTTTTAATACGCGGAATATATTTGGCCTGGGCTTCCTGGATGGTGTTTTTGAACAGCATCCACGAGTTGCACTTGTAATTCATAATAAATGGCAATTAGTGCTGATAGTTGCTTGTTAACATCCAATTGACAGCGCTGATTAGCTAATTTACCAATTAAGTTATGCACATTGTTATATAATATGCATCAATTTCCACACAGAAATTAAGGTGTGATATATAGAATTTGGGGGTATGTGTGTATTTGTGTATTTTCTAGAATACATTTGTACATTGCAACTTCAACTCTGCTCTGCCCAAACTACACCCTTATTTTTTATTTATTTTATTTGTTACATTTATACCCTGCTCTTTCCCGCTCGATAGCAGGTTCAGTGCGGCTTACATAGTACGGGTTACAAAGTATCATAAAAAAGAACACAGCTGTAGAATGGTAGAGGTAAGATGTGGTTGCTTAGAATAGGTTGAGATAAGTGAAATGGGTAGGGGAGGTAGAGGTAAGGGAGGAAGGGGTGGTGTGGGATGGGCTCATAGATTAAGTCGGGTCATTTGGGTAGGCTTGCTTGAAGAGGTAAGTTTTTAGCAACTTCCGGAAGGGTAGATGGTCACTGATTGTTCGAATGGGTCTAGGTAGGGCATCCCAGAGTTGGCTGCCTATGACGGAGAAGTTGGAAGTGTAGTAGGTTTTGTACTTGAGACCTCTGCAGTTGGGAAGGTGTAGATATGTTCGAGAAGATTTTGATCCGTTTCTAGCTGGTAGGTCTATAAGGTTGTTCATGTAGCTTGGAGATTCTCCGTAGATAATCTTGTGAATCAATGTTAGAACTTTGAAGTTTATTCGTTCGTTGATAGGGAGCCAATGGAGTTTTTCACGGAGAGGTGTTGCGCTTTCAAATCATGATTTACCAAAAATGAGTCTAGCTACTGTGTTTTGGGCGGTCTGGAGTTTTTTCTTGATTTGGGCCTTACAGCCAATGAAAATGGTATTGCAGTAGTCAGCATGGGTAAGGACAGTGGATTGTACCAAGTTTCGGAAAGGTTTTAGAGGGAGATAAGGTTTCACTCATTTCAGCACCCACATCATGTTGAACATCTTCGTCATGGCTTTTGCTTGAGTTTCCAGAGTTAGGTGGTTGTCTAATGTTACTCCAAGGATTTTTAGATTGTCGGATATGGGGATTATGACATCAGGAGTGATCAGGGTAGTTGGGTGGAGTGTAGAGTATTGGGATGAGAGGATTAGGCATTGTGTTTTCTCTTTATTCATTTTCATCTTAAAAGCGTTAGCCCAGGAAATTAAGATGTTCATGCCAGTGGTTATTTTATCGGAGATTTCTGCTAGGTTTGATTGGAAAGGGATGAATATGGTAACGTCATCTGCGTAAATGAAGGGGTTTAGTCCATATTTGGATAGGGACTTGGCCAGGGGGATCATCATAAGAATGAAGAGGATCGGGGATAGAGGTGATCCTTGGGGAACTCCGCATTTTGATGAACACGCAGATGAGATAGTTGTGGTTTATTTAACTTGGTAGGATCTTGTGGTGATGAAACCTTTTATCCATTTAATGGAAAAGCCTACCCATAATACGCGTATACGTACATGTAACTGGACCCTCCTCCAATCCCCTTTTCCCATGAGATAGATTTCTGGGAGTATATGAACAATTTTAATTTGTAGGGTCTGAAGGAGCAGGGGAAGATTGTCCCTGAGGCCTTAGCATGTACAAAGCAACTGTCTACCCACCACTCTACACCTTCTGTCTCTCTGTTTTCTCTCAACAAAGTCCATGGCACACTCAGCGGTTTAACTGAAACCTTACTTTACTGGATGCAAAATATGGATTATAATAATTTTATAGCAATTGGATTCTTCAAAGGTAATAACTATTTAATACCCTTCTCTTTAATTTGTGGAGTGAATTTATGATTCCTCTTCTAATTTCCCTTTTCTTCTGTCATCACTATTCACAATTATTTCAGTCCCTCTGGTCCTGGATGCCATCTGGACTTCAGGACTGGATTACCAGGACCCCAGACTTCACTTCCAATTCAGAAGATAAGGAAGAAGCAGAGGATGAGGATGGGTGTCACAACTGTCAGGAATGGTGAGCCTTTGGACCAAGGCCGGAGCTTTGGCAGACAAATCACCTAGGCTGGCACAGGCAGGAATCAGAACAGACTGGACTAAGATAAACTAACAGACTCAACACAGGCAGGACAGAGGTAACTAAACACAATGGACTAAACAAGGACCGGATCCAGACGAGACAAGGAAAAGAAGGCAAAGGGGCCAGAACTGGAACCCAGACAGGACAAGGCAAAACTCGGAACTGGATTAAAACTGGGACTGGGACCCAGAAATGGAAGACAAGACAACACACGGAAGTAGATTAAAACTGGGTCCAGAAAAGGGCAAGACAAGGACAAGGCAAGAACTGGATCCGGACAGGACTAGACTGAAAGAGACAAAACAGAGCACAACTAGACAGGCAAGACAGGGTAGGAGCTATGCAACGGAATAACAGAAGCAAGACAAAACACAAGGCAGGAACAGGATTCAGGCTTGACTGGAACAGGATTCAGGATTCTCAAACAAGCTTGGCTGGAACAGGATTCAAGATTCTCAAACAGGCTTGGCTGGAACAGGATTCAGGATTCTCAAACAGGATTCAGGATTCTCAAACAGGCTTGGATGGAACAGGATTCAGGATTCTCAAACAGGATTCAGGATTCTCAAACAGTCTTGGCTGGAACAGGATTCAGAATTCTCAAACAGGATTCAGGATTCTGAAACAGGCTTGGCTGGAACAGGATACAGGATTCTCAAACAGGATTCAGGATTCTCAAACAGGCTTGGCTGGAACAGGATTCAGGAATGGGCTTGGCCTGGCTTGACTGGAACCGGATTCTGGAACAGGCTTGGCTTGGCTGGAACCGGATTCTGGAATGGGCTTGGCTTGACTGGAACTGGATTCTGGAACAGGCTTGGCTTGGCTGGAACCGGAGTCTGAAAGGGACTTGGCTTGACAGGTAACAGGATACTGAAAGGGACATGGCTTGATAGAGCAGGGACAGAAACTAGCTCAAACACATAGCAGGGGCAGAACCTGGCTCAAACACACAACAGGAACAGAACTTAGCAGAAACAGAGCTCAAGAGCCAGGAAGCAAACATAGCAGGTAAAGGATTAAGCAGACTAAGGGAAGACAAACAAACAAACAAACAAACAAACAAACAAAGAAGCAATGTGCTTTCCAGCATCCATAGCACCCCAACCCAACCCAAGAGGCAGCTCAAGGCTTTATTTTCCCCCATGTATGTTCAGTATATTTCCTTCCCTACTCCCCTTACTCCAGCATCTCCTCTTACCTTCCAATCCCTCGCATAGCCCAGCATCCCCCTTGCACTCCAACCCCTCCATAGTCCAGCATCTCCCCTTGCACTCCATCCCTCAAATGTCAGCCCCTTACCCTCTATGTCTCTCATAGGTCAGCATCTCCTTTTTCCCTCCATCTCCCCTCCCTCTCTATGCTTCCTATCTCCCACCTGTGGCCAGCATCTCCCCTTTCCTAGCCCCCTCATGTCCATCATCCAGCATCTTCCCCTCTTTCCTTCCTCCTGTACTCCTGCTACTACTGCCCTCCCTCTTCAGGGGCTGAAGGGACAAGAGGATTCAGTACCAGCGCAGGGTCTTTAGCCACAGGTTCATGCTTGAGCACTGCCATGTCCATTCTGTCAGGAGGGTATGGGGCGCAGTTGTGGGTCTGTTGTTAAAAAACCTGCGGCGGTGCTGAATACACTAGTCCCTTCACCCCAGAAACAGGAAGGGTGGCAGCAGCTGCAGCAGCATCATCAGGGTGAAGGGAAAAGGAGGGCGATTAAATGCATCTCCACACCCTAAATGTTGCCACCTTGGGCAGGCATCTAGTCCACCCAGTGGAAAGACTAGTCTTGACAGGGAATCCAGATAGAAAACACCTAGGGGCATAATTTTGTATGCCGCTTCTAGGGCACAGGAAAAATGACCTCCCATTGCTTGGGACTTAGTAACCCCTGAGTCACTTAGGGAGCAATTCTATAAATGGTGCTCAAAAATGGGCCCTGGAAAAGATTGGCACTAAGCACTATTCTATAAAGGGCACATGCTGATTCTCAGGGTGCAGACTTGCATCTGCTCAGGGGCAGACTGACAGTGATCTGGGCTCCCAGGCAGAAGGGGTCATTGGGCTCCTACCCAGGACCCTGCCACTGCTGCTGACACCACCTCCACCTTTGTTTCCAGCAACCCCCTTGCACACTACTGCCCCCCAGGCCTACCTTGAAGGGCCCTGATGGTCTAATGGCCTCTTTGGAGGGTAGGAAAATACTCCACTCTTTTCTGCCCGCTGCCGCTGCTCTACCTGTCGCTGCTGCTTCTTAATGGCTGCCAAGACTTCATGTGGCAGTCTCGCAGGTCTTAACAGTTTCGTGAGTCTGCTGCAGGAAGTCTCAGCATTCATTTTGAAGATGCAGCAGAGCCGGACAGAGCAGCGCAGTGGGCAGGAAAGAGTGGGGTTCTTTCCCGTCCCCGAAGAAACGACTAGAGCATCAGGGCACTTCAAGGTAGACCTGTGGAGAGCCCACTGAGGCTTGGGGGGCTGTAGTGTGCAGGGGGGAGAGAGGAAATACGCCCACCAGATCCTCTGCACCCTTGGGCACTGCCCAGAAGCCCGTATGGTCAGTCTACCCCTGCTGAAAACTGGTGTAAATCCTGATGCCCAAGCTGGGTATGCTGATCCATTATTCTATAACACTGCACAACTTTTTGGAACACCTCTGACCTGCCTATGTGCCTCCCATAGCCACACCCCCTTTTGAGTTGCATGCTATGGCTGGGATTTAGGTGCCCAGCGTTATAAACTAGTGCACAGCCAGATGCATGTGTGAATCCTAATCGGTGCCAATCAACAATAATTGGTTGTTAGCATCCAATTATTGATAGTTAACAGCTTGTTAGCCAATTAAGTTGACATCTCAGGAGCGTACCCAAATTTGGGTGTCATATATAGAATCTGGGGTTTAGTGCCATCGAGTCACTTCACACACTTACACACACGTATACCACCTGCAATTTTACACAAGAACTTTTCTGTGTATAAAACAGATGGAAAAACCTATATAAAATTACGATGTTTTGTGTTTTTCTCATGCCCTCTTAACCTGTCCTGAACTACTGCTTAAGCCACTATTACCATGTAAATACTTGGTTAAGTATTGGGGAAATCAATATATCTTCTATTTTCTGGAGCAATTAGTGATAGTTTTGGAAGAGAATGATAGTAATTTCCAGGCTGTGGCCTCAATAATTCCCTCTGCTCCTAGCCTTGGAGAGTGAATTTCAGGCCTTTCCTTTTTATCTGTTTTTCTCTTTAACGTCTTGTCACAGAAGGTAACGTTCGCTTAGTCATACTACAGCTGTATTTAGTTTTGAGCATTGCTTATTCTTTGATTTTTGCCCCAGAGATGATGGCTTAAAGGTCAGCAAAAGAACAAAGCATTATGATTTTAATTGTGGTAACCTTTATTTCTTAGCGGGCCGATGTTCAACCACAGAATATCTGGTTAAAATGATCTGGATATCTTATCAGGTTAAATTTAACTGAATATTCAAACTATTTGTATTTCTATATGTGCAATTTTGTTGTCCACTTAGGTGTTAGGTGGAATAGAAAAAGGAAGCGTTGATGCCTCCGTATAAGACTGTGCTGAGCACTCCCCCCCCCCCCTGGGCAGCGCACCCCTCTTCCACAAGCAAGGGGGTGCGTGGAGTAGACACGCACTGTCAGTTCTACCAGTCCCTTGTCCCCTCAGACATCAACTTCCTGTTCCAGGGCAGGGGACCGGCAGAGCCAACAGCACACGCCTGCTCTGTGCACCCCCTTGCTGTCGGCACCTGGGGCGGACCGCCCCCACCGCCCCACCCTAGGTATGCTAGAGATGCTGAGACCTCATTTAGAGTACTGTGTACAATTCTGGAGACCACACTTTCAAAAGATATAACCAGGATGGAGTCGGTCCAAAGGACAGCTACTAAAATAGTCAGTGGTCTTCACCATAAAGCGTATGAGGACAGTGTCCAGCTTATAATCGAACGAGAATAACGCCCAAGTTCCGACCTAAATCGGGAGATGGGCGTTCTTCTCACAAAAACAAATAAAGCGGTATAATCGAAAGCCGAACTTTGGACGCTTTCAACTGCACTCCGTCGCGGATGCGGACAAAGTTGACGGGGGCGTATCGAAGGCGTGTCGAAGGCGGAACTGGGGCGTGGTTATCGGGCGAACAGAGATGGGCGCCCTTCGCCGATAATGGAACAGTTTTGAGCTAGAATTTAGGACACTTTTCCTGGACCCTGTTTTTTGACGAATAAGGCCCCCAAAAGTGCCCTAAATGACCAGATGACCCCCAGAGGGAGTCGGGGATGACCTCCCCTGACTCCCCCAGTGGTCACTAACCCCCTCCCACCACAACAAATGATGTTTCACAACTTTTTACTTTCACCCTCAAATGTCATACCCTCCTCCCAAGCAGCAGTATGCAGGTCCCTGGAGCAGTTGTTAGGGGGTGCAGTGGACGTCAGGCAGGTGGACCCAGGCCCATCCCCCCCCTACCTGTTACAATTGTGCTGCTTAATGCTACTAGTCGTCCAACCCCCCCAAACCCACTGTACCCACATGTAGGTGCCCCCCTTCACCTCTTAGGGCTATAGTAATGATGTAGACTTGTGGGCAGTGGGTTTTGAGGGGGATTTGGGGGGCTCAACACCCAAGGGAAGGGTGCTATGCACCTGGGAGCTCTTTTACCTTTTATTTGGTTTTTGTAAAAGTGCCCCCTAGGGTGCCCGGTTGGTGTCCTGGCATGTGAGGGGGACCAGTGCACTATGAATCCTGGCCCCTCCCACGAACAAATGCCTTGGATTTATTCGTTTTTGAGCTGGGCGATTTCATATTCCATTATCGCTGAAAAGCAAAAACGCCCAGCTCACACCTTGACGAATAAAACATGGGCGTCTTTTTCTTTTAAAAAATACGATCCGCCCCGCCCCTTCACGGACCCGTTCTCGGAGATAAACGCCCATGGAGATAGGCGTTTCTGTTCCATTATGCCCCTCTATGTATCCTTTGGAGGAAAGATGGGAGGGGGAGATATGGTGAGATGTTTAAATACCTACATGGCATAAATCAGTGGCATAGGCACAACCGGGGTGGGGGTGTCATGGGGGCACCCCACCAAAACTGTAGCACCCCTTTTCCTTTGCTAGCAGAGATGCCGAGTACTCACCAGCCAAATAAATACAATGCCTCTGCTCCCCTCCTCAGCTGTGTTTTTCTGCAAATGTTGGCGGCATGTCTTCAGCCGCCAACGCAAGGACTTCTCACACATGCTCTGATTATGCATGAGATGTCCTGGCACCACTGACGTTTGCAGGAAGGAAGCAGCAGAGAAGAAGGGGAGCAGAGTCAGTGTATTTATCTGGCTAGCAGGGCCTCGGCATCCCCACCAGCAAAAGTATGGTTAGCGTGTACGGAGGGGGAGAGGGGGGAGACAGAATTACATTGCCCCACAGACACCCCCAAAATTGGAAGGCTGGCTATGCCTCTGGCATAAATACACAGGAGTTGAGTCTCTTTCAATTGATAGTTAGCACTGGAATGAGAGGGCATAGGATGAAGGTGAAAGAAGTAACCTCAGGAAATACTTCTACACAGAAAGGGTGGTAAGTTCATGGGATGGTATCCCGGTGGAAATGGTGGCAACAAAGACTGTATCTGAATTCAAGAAAGTCAGGGACAAGTACATAGGATCTCTAAGGGAGAGGAAAGGACAATAGATGGCATGAATGGGCAGACTGGACAGGCCATCCAGCTTATAATCAAACGAGAAAAACGCCCAAGTTCCGACCTAAATCGGGAGATGGACGTTTATCTCACAAAAACGAATAAAGCGGTATAATCGAAAGCCGATTTTGGACGTTTTCAACTGCACTCCGTCGCGGATGCGGACAAAGTTGATGGGGGCGTGTCAGAGGTGTGGCGAAGGCGGAACTGGGGCGTGGTTATCTGCCGAACAAAGATGGGCGCATTTCAGCGATAATGGGAAGAAAGTATGCGTTTTTAGCTAGAATTTAGGACACTTTTCCTGGACCCTGTTTTTTCACGAATAAGGCCCCAAAAAGTGCCCTAAATGACCAGATGACCACTGGAGGGAATCGGGGATGACCTCCCCTGACTCCCCCAGTGGTACCTAACCCCCTCCCACCACAAAAAAATGATGTTTCACACATTTTTATTTTCACCCTCAAATGTCATACCCAGCTCCCTGGCAGCAGTATGCAGGTCACTGGAGGAGTTGTTAGGGGGTGCAGTGGACTTCAGGCAGGTGGACCCAGGCCCATCCCCCCCTACCTGTTACAATTGTGCTGCTTAATGCTTATTAGTCGTCCAACCCCCCCAAACCCACTGTACCCACATGTAGGTGCCCCCCTTCACCCCTTAGGGCTATAGTAATGGTGTAGACTTGTGGGCAGTGGGTTTTGAGGGGGATTTGGGGGGCTCAACACACAAGGGAAGGGTGCTATGCACCTGGGAGCTCTTTGACCTTTTTTTTTGTTTTTGTAAAAGTGCCCCCTAGGGTGCCCGGTTGATGTCCTGGCATGTGAGGGGGACCAGTGCACTACGAATCCTGGCCCCTCCCACAAATAAATGTCTTGGATTTATTCGTTTTTGAGCTGGGCGCTTTCATTTTCTATTATCGCTGAAAAACAAAAACGCCCAGCTCACACATTGTTGAATAAAACATGGGCGTCTATTTTTTTCGAACATACGGTTCAGTCCGCCCCTTCACTGACCCGTTCTCGGAGATAAACGCCCATGGAGATAGGCGTTTTCGTTCAATTATGCCCCTCCATATGGTCTTTATCTGCCATCTTTTTTCTATGTTTCTCTGTAAAGTTGGCACCAAACGCAACTGGTTAAGAACTAGATAAGTTTAACTGGTCAACTTTACCCCAGATATTTTACCAAGCAGACTTAACCAGACAGAGCTGCTGATTCATTCTTTGATTTTATTTTGGAAACAAAACAGTAACTTTTATAAACTTTCACATAACAGGAGGGGTTGATTTATTTATTTATAGCATTTATACCCCACGTTATCCCAAACAAGTTTGGGTTCAATGTGGCTGACATCAAACTATAAAGCAAAGTACAATAAGGATTAAATAAAAGTAAAAGACAATAAGAGGTATAACATCATAGCAATAGAATGACTCATATGAAAATAACAAATGAGCCAAGAGAATTAAAATGGTCAACAGTGGGAAGGAATTTACTAAATTTATGAAATGGTAGGTAATCAGAAATATGCCTAATTGAGGGGTCCTTTTACAAAGGCGCGCTGAAAAATGGCTTGTGGTAGTGTAGGTGCGAGTTTTGGGCGCACGCCGATCCATTTTTTAGTGCGCCTGTAAAAAAGGCCTCTTTTTGTTTTCCCCGAAAATGGACATGCAGCAAAATCAAAATTGTCGCACGTCTATTTTGGGTCTAAGACCATACTGCCAGCCATTGACCTAGTGGTAAAGAATCTGGGCGGTAATGACCTATGCGTGTGAAATGCCACTTGGCGCACGTCTGTTACACGCGCCAGAAAAAAATATCTTTCAGACGTGCATAGTGGACACATGCCAAAATTGAAATTACCGGGCGGTAACTCCAATTTGGCGTGTGTTTGGCGCGCGTAGGCATGTACGCTGCTTAGTAAAAGGGCCCCCCCCTGACTTTGGGAGGGAATTCCATTGTTATTCTGTGACCTTAGTGAATGCAGCTCCTTTCCCCTTAAATGTTTACCTGACTGGGGAGGAGGACTACAGGTTGAAGAATCAGGATAGAATTCTGTGTTAGGAAGGTATTTAATGTTATTAAACTTAGAATTGTTATTGATATCTACATTGCCCTCCACTTCAAATCTCATTGATAGAAGTGGAATTTTAAATTTCTATTTTTTTTTTGAACCAAGCATAAAAAACAGTATTTCATATTCTTTACAACACAAGTTTAATGTTAAAAGTCACATCAATGAATAGTAGTACATCAATAAAAATAAATGTAAAAATATTCCTGGACAAAGTTTTAGAAGCATATATAACACTATATCAAATTTAACATATATTTAATCATCCCAAAAAAGAAATGAAAAAAAGGAAATGCAAGAACTTTATTGCCTTCCCAGTTATACAAAGAACCATGGTTTTAGGCTATAAGTCTCATCATCATATCCACCCATTTCTGCAAAACCTCTTTTTTTTCATTATTTTAGCAAATTATTTTCTATTTTTTTTAAATGTATTGTCTACACCAGTGTCACCTATGATAGCATAAATGGAATATCGTTTCCCATTTATAATATAAAAATCTCTTCCCCACAAATAAAAAGCAAAAATAATGCTTAGTTCACAAGTCATTCAAGTCTCCACTGAAATCTTCAACATAGTGGTCCACAATTTACATCCAAACAGAATTCAAGGTTGGACCATTCTGGGGTCCTTTTACTAAAGGGTTGCCATGCAGCAACGAGCATGCCACGTGGCAACCTGGAACTACTGCTGGCACAACATGGCCACCGGCGGCAGTTCTGTCCCTAGCACTGCCAGAATTTTTAAAAAATTAATAGAGCAGGGGGTTACCGGTGGTGATTGGGCAGTGCCGTGTGCTGCCCGGTTATCACCAGATTACCACAGGAGCTGGTAAGTGCTCCCCCAGAAATGGCCACACAGCGTGTGAACTTACTGCGCAGCCATTTCTTTTTTCCACCTTTTTATCTGCAGGGCCCAGTGGCATAGCTACATGGGGCCAGGGGGGCCTGGGCCCCCATAGATTTGGCCCTGGACCCCCCTGCCGACGACCCTCTCGACCCCCCTCCCCCGCCGTCGCTGTGGGCTACCTTTGCTGGCGGGGGACCCCAATCCCCGCCAGCCAAGGAGGTTCTCTTCTTCCCGCAAAGGCTTCGTTCTGTTTCTGTGAGTCTGATGTCCTGCACGTGCAGGACGTCAGAAACAGAACAAAGCCTTCGCGGGAAGAAGAGGACCTCCTCAGCTGGCGGGGATTGGGGTCCCCCACCAGCAAAGGTAGCCCACAGCGAGGCCGGGAGAGGGTTGGCGGCGGGAGGGGGGTCATGAGGGTCGTCGGCAGGGATCGTCAAAGTTGGTGCCGGCGCTGGGGGGGGGGGGTCGATAATGGCTAGGGGGGCAGCAGCACCAGGGGGGGCTAAAATGTGCCCCCTCACCTTGGGCTCTGGACCCCCCTCCTGCCGAAGTCTGGCTACGCCCCTGGCAGGGCCCCTTTTGCTGTAGCTTAGTAAAAGAGGCCCTCTATGCATTATAATCAATGTTGATTATCAAATTGCTCCACCAAAGCTCAATGCTGAATTTATTTTGTTTTCATTTTTCCATCCACTTGGATAGTAATTTCATTACTTTTGGATAACTAGCATGACTGATGCTGAGTGTGCATTATTTTGAAAATAAAATTACAACCAGTTCGAGGGGAAGTTACATAGAGGGGCATAATCGAACAGAAACGCCTATCTCCATGGGCGTTTATCTCCGAGAATGGGTCCGTGAAGGGGCGGACCCAAGCGTATTTTCGAAAAAATTAGACGTCCATGTTTTATTCGCCAAGTTGTGAGCTGGGCGTTTTTGCTTTTCAGCGATAATGGACAATGAAATCGCCCAGCTCAAAAACGAATAAATCCAAGGCATTTGTTCGTGGGAGGGGCCAGGAGTCGTAGTGCACTGGTCCCCCTAACATGCCAGGACACCAACCAGGCACCCTAGGGGGCACTTTTACAAAAACAGAACAAAAGGTAAAAGAGCTCCCAGGTGCATAGCACCCTTCCCTTGTGTGTAGAGCCCCCCAAATCCCCCTCAAAACCCACTGCCCACAAGTCTACACCATTACTATAGCCCTAAGGAGTGAAGGGGGGCACCTACATGTGGGTACAGTGGGTTCGGGGGGGGTTGGACGACTAAGCATTAAGCAGCACAATTGTAACAGGTAGGGGGGGGATGGGCCTGGGTTCACCTGCCTGAAGTCCACTGCACCCCCTAACAACTGCTCCAGGGACCTGCATACTGCTGCCAGGGAGGTGGGTATGACATTTGAGGGTCAAAATAAAAAGTTGTGAAACATCATTTTTTGTGGTGGGAGGGGGTTTATGACCACTGGGGGAGTCAGGGGAGGTCATCCCCGATTCCCTCCAGTGGTCATCTGGTCATTTAGGGCACTTTTTGGGGCCTTATTCGTGAAAAAACAGGGTCCAGGAAAAGTGCCCTAAATTCTAGCTAAAAACGCATACTTTTGTCCCATTATCTGTGAAATGCGCCCATCTCTGTTCGGCAGATAACCACGCCCCAGTTCCGCCTTCGCCACACCTCTGACACGCCCCCATCAACTTTGTCCGCATCCGCGACGGAGTGCAGTTGAAAACGTCCAAAATCGGCTTTCGATTATACCGCTTTATTCGTTTTTGTGAGATAAACGCCCATCTCCCGATTTAGGTCGGAACTTGGGCGTTTTTCTCGTTCGATTATAAGCTGGATAGTAACATAGTAGATGACGGCAGAAAAAGACCTGCACGGTCCATCCAGTCTGCCCAACAAGATAACTCATATTTGCTGCTTTTTGTGTATACCCTACTTTGATTTGTACCTGTGCTCTTCAGGGCACAGACCGAATAAGTCTGCCCAGCACTATCCCCGCCTCCCAACCACCGGCTCTGGCGTGTAGTGGCTATAAACCTATACCATCATCTTATCCAGGAGTGTATGTGTAAAAGATTTCTCCATTCAAGGCAGGATGTCATGCGAGGAAAATGAAATATAAGGCTTCCTTGTTTGAGACATTTACAGAGGGAGGACACCCAGGCTTCTCCTAGCGCCTCCTACACTTGTCTTTTTACCTCTAAAGCTCCTAGCAGAGATAGCAAGGGATTTGTAACCTAACTATGGCATCATCTGGACATGATTTGGATCTCTCTTGACTCTTTTCAGCTTTATCTTTGGATGAACACGTTTTGTGTTATAATTCATCTTTGTCCACTATCTTGGACACTGTGGGGCTCATTTTCAAAGCACTTAGACTTACAAAGTTCTGTCGGTTACTATGAAACTTTGAGAGTCTAAGTGCTTTGAAAATACTTATTAACATGGGCTGCCGTTAAGACAGGTCATACTATTTTAGCACAGGGTCTCATTGTGTAAAATAACCCATTTTAATAGTAGCCCACTTTCCCCCTTAATAGCATTAGCTAGATCGATTAGGTATGGCTGCTGTTCTAAAAGAAATGCAACCAAGAAACATGAATGGAAGAATTCAAGTTCAAAGGACGAGGAGTTGGAATTTCTTGCTATCAGAGAAAATTGAAAAAGATGAATGCCGTAGAAAGACTTTTCATTCTATACACGAGGTGATGTAATTAGTAGCTTCCTCTGTAGGTCCTATAAAGGCCCATTTTTGATAGATTGTAGAGACTGAAGTTGAGACATTCAGGTCAGGATATGCTTGATTCCCTCTGTATTTTACAAAAGGTTCTGGCGAACATGGAGGCTTTTGTAAAACACATATATGGACATGCAGGAGTGCCCACGTCTTTGCTGCCAAGCACAGCGGGAGCATCCATTTTACAAATGCACATGTGGAAAAATGAGTGGCATGATCCTGGTAGCAGATGCAATGTAGATGAAAGTGGTCTAGCACTAAGACATTATGCATGGAGTATTTAGGGGCCCTTTTACTAAACTGCAGTAGGCCTACTTACCATGCACTAAAAGAGCACTACTGTGGGACACGCTGAAGCATCCCGCTGTAGTGTTCTGCTTAGCACGTGCTAATCTCACACTTGAAAATATTGTTTTCATTTTCCAGCATGGGAGGCATGGAGAGTAGGTGGTAATGGAGAAATGCGGGCACATTACCGTGCACTACCTAATTAGCACAGGAATAGCGCAGGACCCCTTACCGCCACCTAAATAGGTGGTAGTAATATTCAACCCCAGTTTATGACTCCAATTGACCTGATGCAAAAGATAAGGACTGGATTGCCTCTGCTGAAATTTGTAGAGGCAGGAAATGAGGCCCCGCCCCTTAGTACCTTCACAGTCCTCACAATGGTCTTCCAAAAAGGAGTCTTTCGCCAAATTAGGGTATTAATACGTGGAGACTCCAAAAAATGCCACAAGTGAAGATATACATAGGGGCCCTTTTACTGAGCTATGTAAGGGCCTATGCACGTACAGCACACGCCAACAGGGCCGTGCCGATGCGGTAAGTGAGGTAAGCGCCGCAGGGGGGCGCCCACCTCTGGAGGGCGCCGCCGCGGTGCTTACCCTCGCCCCGGCGCCCCAGCCCAATCGTGGACTTCAGACTTCCCTGCTGCCCTCACAAGCGTAGCGCTTTTGTGAGGCAGCTCGGGCTCTCCCTCCTTCCTTACTTGGTTCCCGCTCTGGCTCCCCGATCGGCAGCCCCCCCCGCCCCCCCCCCCCCCCCGCGTGTTTTAACCTTTACTCTCCGACGTGGCAGCGATGTCAATCAATGAAGAACGTAGAACAGACTCGCTTCCAGCTTCTCTCTTCACAGTGTCCCGCCTTCAGCGTCAGCGATGATGCACTTCCTGTTCCCGCGAGGGCGGGACACTGTGTGAAGAGAGAAGCTGGAAGCGAGTCTGTTCTACGTTTTTCATTGATTGACATCGCTCCCACGTCGGAGAGTAAAGGTTAAAACACGGGGGGGGGGGCTGCCGATCGGGGAGCCAGAGCGGGAACCAAGGAAGGAAGGAGGGAGAGCCAGAGCTGCCTCGCAAAAACGCTGCAGCCTGCCACATGTAGGGGGGAGGGCAGGGGAGAGGAGAATTGTTGGCCATGTATGGATGCAGGGCAGGGAGAGAGAAGAAATCACTGGACAGGAGGGGAGAGAATTGCTGACATGGATGGAGGGGAGGGCAGGGAAGAGAGGAGAATTGCTGGGCATAGATCGAGGGGACAGGGGAGAGAGGAAATTATCTGGAGATAGATGGAGGAGAGGGCAGGGGAGAACGGAGAGTTCCTGGACATGGATGGATGGATGGAGGGGAGGGCAAGGGAGAGAGAAGAATTCTGGACATGGATGATGGGAGATGGGAAGATGGGATCCTGAGATGGGAAGGCGGTAGAACAAGAGGACATGAAATGAGATTGAAGGGGGGCAGACTCAAAAAAGATGTCAGGAAGTATTTTTTCACGGAGAGGGTGGTGGACGCTTGGAATGCCCTCCCAAGGGAGGTGGTGGAGATGAAAACGGTAACGGAATTCAAACATGCGTGGGATATGCATAAAGGAATCCTGTGCAGCAGGAATGGATCCTCAGAAGCTTAGCTGAAATTGGGTTGCGGAGCAGGTGGGGGGAAGAGGGGTTGGTGGTTGGGAGGCTAGGATAGGGGAGGGCAGACTTATACGGTCTGTACCAGAGCCGGTGATGGGAGACGGGACTGGTGGTTGGGAGGCGGGAAATACTGCTGGGCAGACTTATACGGTCTGTGCCCTGAAAAAGACAGGTACAAATTCAAGATAAACTCATATCTTGGGCAGACTAGATGGACCATGCAGGTCTTTTTCTGCCGTCATCTACTATGTTACTATGGATGGATGAATGGGGACAGGGGAGAGAGGAAATTTTCTGGAGATGGATGGAGGAGAGAGCAGGGGAGAACGGAGAGTTCCTGGACATGAATGGATGGATGGAGGGGAGGGCAAGGGAGAGAGGAGAATTCTGGACATGGATGGATGAATGGGGACAGGGGAGAGAGGAAATTTGCAGGATATGGGTGGATGGATGGAGGAGAGGGAAGGGGAGAATGGAGAGTTGTTGGACATGGATGGATGGAGGGGAGGGACGTCAGGAAGGAGATGCACATGGATGGAGGGGAGGGAAGAGAGGAGAAATGCTGGACATGGATGGAGTGGAGGGCAGGGAAGAGAGGAGAAATGTTGGACAAGGATGGGGGGAAGGAAAGATAAAGGAAGGAGATGCACACGGATGGAGTGGAAGGGAGAGAGGAGAAATGCTGGACATGGATGGAGGGAAGAGAAGACAAAGGTTGTAGATGCACATGGATGGAGGGGAGTGAGGAGAAATGCTTTATATGGATGGAGGGGAAATTGCTGAATTTAAAGGCTGGATTGGAACACTTTGAGGGCAGATGTTGAAACTGGAGAAAGGATAGGGTGGTAGACAGGACGCATAAGGACACAGAAAGATGGTGGACATGATGAGAGAAAAAAATATCAAATGGAAAGAAGACACTGGGACCAAAGCTAATAGAAAAACTAAATGCTCTGACAGCAAAGGTAGAAAACATTTTTTATTCAAAATTTATTAATTGGAATATGTCAGCTTTTGGAAATGTACATCTGTGATATTTTGCATGTAAGTTTCAATGTTTCTAGTATTGCTGCATGCTGAGTCTGACTTCTTGTATTTTGCCTTCATATCTGTTAAGCCATGTGTTTTTCATGTGTGATCAAGATGCAGTATTCTGCTAGCGTGAAGTATTTGCAGCCCTTTTTGTTTTATTTTGGTTTCACTAGGTTGTGTACTGGTGTTTTAGAGCCCAGTGTAATTATAGTGCTGCCTTTCCACACATAAAGGTTGTAGCTCGTCCTGTCCTTGGAATTAGTGCTGTTATGGTTTGGTAAGGCTATGAGTGTGTTTTGCACAAGTTTGTATATAGTGTTTTGCAGTGGAGAGATTGTGTGTTGGCCTTACTAAGTTGGCACCAAAACACCAGAAAGGGTGTACAGCGTAAATCATGACACACTACCTCTTGAAGGATCTACATATGGTCGTTAATAAAAGGAGCTCATTGTGAACACTAGCCACCCTAAAAGGGTGTTTTTTGGCTCTACACGTATCATGATATTATGATCCCTTGTTTCATATTGTTGACGGTCTGCATGTTCCGTATGGTGGTATATTGGTGTATTAGGGTCTTCCCAGTGTAATATTTATGGTACAGTAAGGTTCTGAGTGTGTTTTTGCACAAAGTTGTGCATAGTGTTTTGCAGTTGAGCGATTGTGTTTAGTATATGCTTTGAGCAACCACTTTATTCTTTGACATATGATACATATCTAATATCTAAATTTAATAAAAGGTATTAACTGTGACTTTTATTTTTACTTATTTTTTTTCTGTGTGTTGTCAAACACTTATGGAGGTAAGCTCCGCCCCTGGCCCACCCCTAACCCCGCCCCCTTTAGCCTCCCCAAACAGTTGGGCCACCGACCGCCTATGGCAGGCATGGATGGGAGGGCAGAGAGACAGGCATGGATGGGAGGGCAGAGAGGCATGGATGGGAGGGCAGCAGCAGGGCCCAGGGAGAGGACAAATTGCTGGAAGTGGAGGGGAGAGAGGAGGATTGCTAGCTATGGATGCAGCAGGGAAGGGCAGAGAGGGACAAGGATGGACATGGGGGCCCAGGGAGAGGACAATTTGCTGGAAATGGAGGGGAGGGGAGAGAGGAGGATTGCTGGCTATGGATGGAGGAGGGAAGGACAGAGAGGGACAAGAATGGACATGGATGGGAGGGCAGGACCCAGGGAGAGAGAAGAAATTGCTGGAAATGGATATAGAGCAAGAAATGAAGAAGAAAGGAGGAAAGTAAAGAAATAAATTAGCCCTGGAAATGGAGTTAAGAGGACAGATAGCAGCAGATAGACTCAGATACTGGGCCAGCATGATCGGAAAAAGAAAGTCACCAGACAACAAAGGTAGAAAAAAAATCATTTTATTTTCATTTTAGCGTTTGGAATATGTCCTCTTTGAGAATTTACATCTGCTATCTTATTTTGCAATGTATAGCAATTTGTTTCTAAGAATATTGCTGACAATTCCTGTCAGTGTGGCAAGTGGTGAGCGATCATTTTCACCGTGGGGGGGGGGGGGCGCCAACTGATAGTCTGCAGGGGGGCGCCAGAGACCCTAGGCACGGCCCTGCACGCCAAATTGGCAGTACTGCCTGGCTAGTGTGCGAGCCGGGCAGTAATTCTGAATTTGGTGTGCACGGAATCCCACGGAAGAAAATAATTTTCTACCGTGGGCTGCTTACCTGACGGTAAACAGCAGTTGGCATCCACTGCATGCTTACCATGTGGGTAGCACATGAGACTTTACCATTAGGTCAATGGGTGGCGGTAAGGTCTCAGGCCAAAAATGGACACGCGCTGGTTTCAATTTTAGCATGTGTCCATTTTCCGGCCCCTTAAAAAAAGGTCCCTTTTCCTAGATGCAGTAAAAAAAAATGGCCCAGCGCGCTCGCATGACCGCAGGCCGCTTTTTACTGTGGCTTAGTAAAAGGACCCCATGTAGTGATCTGTTGGCGGAAGATGAACGGTCTCTGCCAAGTCAGAAAAACAGAGCACAGTATCATTCTCAAAAAACTAGGTGCCTCTAGCGTTTAGCGTGCGCTAAAAATGGTAGCGTGCCTTTGTAAAAGACCCCCTCAGTAAACAAATAAGTCTTCAACACTTTACAAAATAAAACAATCACTTTTGAAACAGCATATTTCAATGGGAAGATCATTCCATAAGTGAACCGCTAAATATGAAAAAGAATGAGAGAAAAAAAGCCTTAAATCTCACATTTTGGGTTGTAGGATAGGCTAAAAGCAGGTGATTACAACTCCTAGATGTTGTAATAGACTTAAGCACTTTGATGAACTGATATAAACCCTCTGGGCAAACACCATCTAATATCTTAAAAACCAAGCATAACACCTTAAAAGAAATCCTAGCCTGCAACGGCAACCAGTGTAGCTCTACCAATAATGGAGTCACGTGATCTACTCTTGATTTACAAAATATTAATCTGGCTGCTGAATTTTGAATTAACTGAATCTTAGAAATCAATTTTGAAGTCATTCCCAAATACAGAGAATTTCCATTATCTAGCAAAGCTAAAATCGATTGTTTGTTTGTTTGTTTGTTACATTTGTATTCCACATTTTCCCACCTATTTGCAGGCTCAATGTGGCTTACATAGTACCGTAAAGGCATTTGCCAAGTCCGGTAGAGAAATACAAAGGTGATATTGTAGTCGAATAAAGGCACGTGTGTTTCAGGTACAATGGGGATCGAGGAGAGGAAAGGTTGTGTGGTGTCCATTACGAGCTTTGGTTTTGCTGTGTTGCAGAGTGTAGGTATTTATGTTGGATCGGCGGGGTATGCCTTTTTGAACAGATTGGTTTTTAATGATTTCCTGAAGTTTAGGTGGTCATAGGTTGTTTTCACAGCTTTAGGCAATGCGTTCCATCGTTGTGTGCTTATGTAAGAGAAGCTGGAAGCATAGGTTGCTTTGTATTTAAGTCCTTTGCAGTTTGGGTAGTGGAGGTTTGGGTGTGTTCGAGTTGATCTGGTTATGTTTCTGATTGGTAGGTCTATGAGGTCTGTCATTTATCCTTGGACTTGGCTGTAGATAATTTTGTGGGTAGTTGCACAATGATCCTGCAAAAAATATGAACGCAACAACCGAAGTTGTTTTAACTTGAAATACACCTTCTAAAATAACCTACATGGTGTATTAACGCCACCTGCCATCAGTCTGCCCATAGCTACTGGGACTCTCTCCAGTGTCCGAGACATATCTATAATCCCTCTTCTGGATACTTATTACAGATCACTTAGGGATACTTTTACTAAGGCGTGCTAACAGATTTAGTGCACACTAATGATTAGCACACGCTAAATGATATGACACCTATTATATTCCTACAGGCATCTTATCATTTAGTGCATGCTAATTGTTGGCACGCTGTAAGTATGTTAGTGCACCTTAGTAAAAAGACCCCTTAGACTGTGGAAATGAAACCTAGGACTATCAGTAACACCTGGCCTGGATTCTCTGAGGGGAAAGGATTCTCTACTTAATGGCCCAGTGTACACTGTTTCCAGTTCAGGGAATTAATTCAGGCAAGAGTAGGGTGTAAATAAAAATCTTTATTGAATAGATTTAATCAGAGTTAACAGCTAATGACAACAGGTTTTGATTCTGTTTCTTCCATGCACATCTGGGATATCCTCTTTCCCTTCCTTTTGGATCCTGAGTCTCCTATGGATCTTTCTGGGCTCCCCGATTCCCTAAAGATCCTTTTGGTACCCATTACTCCTTCTGCTTGAATCTTTCCTCTGCTTTCTTCTTCTCACCTTCTAAATTCTTATGGACCTTTGATTAAACACCACTTGGATAGCTCTCTTCTTTTCTCAATTCCAAAACCAACTTTGACATGTAACAGGTTGATGCAGCATCATAAGGACTCTTCAACAGGGTTTTCTATTTCTACTGCAACAGCACTCACAACCAGAGACAGGCTTTCTCTTCAGACTCCTTTTTCCTTCTTATTGACGAATCCTCCAAGCAGGCCAATAGGTAGCTGTTTCTTCCTACCACTAGCTTTCATTGAGAGATGGAGACAGACCTCCTCATTTTCTCACTCCCAACCTTCAGCCCCATCTACAGATGACTAGAATCTCCCCATGGTCACATTGACCATCGCTGTACTGTACCAGTGTAGTCACCCCTGAAGAGAAGTACCATAGCAAGATGATTCAGTACACTCTACACTCACCTCTACAATGCTCTCTGCTGGAAGAAGCACAGACCTTCATAAGGGATACAAAGGGTGGCAATATGAGGAAGGTGGGAGACAACCAGGAATTGAGTATAGTCTGCACAGACAACAGTCAAGTAGACAGGCTGGGTAGACCAAGAAAATGTTATTTACCAACAAGTACATCTTCACCTCTTCCACCTTACGCCCTCAGATGACCATCAGCATGCTTTTTATGATTCTCTGATAATATTGTCTTTGCTCATTCTGTTTGGACCGGAGGAAGGGAATGTTAGCTTCAACATATTGTGGTGGTCAGACCATGGTCCCAGGGCTTAGAGCCCTCTGTTCTCCATTGGGAATGGTATAAGAGTGCTTCAAGAGGGAATATGAGCTCAGGAGGGAAGAAGGAAAACATGGGCTGGAATCCTAGGAAAGGATGGAATTATAGAGTCTTTTAGAAACGGGAAAGGCACTTCAATAGGAGGAAGGTTCCAAATACTCCAAACCCTCTAGCTGCCACTCACAGGTGGGAGGGCCAGGGGGAGGGGTTGGAAGCCCAGCCCAGAGAGAGAGAGAAAAGGCCCCAGACACGGAGAGGAGAGGGAGAGAAGGGAACTCCCTCCCAGCTTTGATAGAGGACCCCACAGCAAGGCCCTGTCCAGGAAGCGGGTTATCTAGCCCGGGACAAGGAGGACCCTGAAATAGATGCTTAACCAGGAAGCAGTGAACATAAAAGGCTTGCAGGGAGTAAGCGGGTTAACTAGCCCTGGGTGAGTAGGACCCTGAAATAGGCACTTAGAAACGGTTGAACTGGATGGTGTAAGCCCCTGGAAGTAGGGGCAGCAGCCTGAAACTGGAGGTGGGAGAGGAATAACTCTGGTGCTGAAGAAGAAACTCTGCACAGAAGAGAAGTTTTATTTGAGCCTTTGAAGGCTTCTTTGGCTAAGGACTGTGTTTTATTCATAAAGCAGCCTAGGGGAGAGTACTGCAAGGGAGGAGACTGTCCCAGCCCTTATGGTTGAGAAGTAAAAAGCCAGGGCTGTGTGTTGAGGAGTTTGTGTTGAGAACTGTTTGTTAACTGTGAAGAAGACTGAAAGGAACATACTTGCCTCAGAACTGTAAATGAAAAAGTGGAAAAAGAAAGTAATAGGGTGTGGGAGTGAGAGCAATTGTTCGAAAACCCTGGTGGAGATGAGCCTGGGGGGCCAGAACTTGCCTAAAGGAGAGGAAGCCCAGAGAAGAGACTGTACAGACAGATTTATACCAACTTTGGATGGATAATGCAGGGTTAATGGGGCAGTGCAAGCCAAGTCTGTGTTTGAATGTTTGAAGCCCTAATAAAACCTAGTGACTAATAATAAGGAATGGCTCTTGAGAACTGTGTTTTATGGAAGGAAGAATAGTTGCAGCTAAAAAGAAAATATTGAAAGGCAGCTAATCGGAGTCGGAAGCTTCCTGAATGCAGTATTATCTGATATTTATGTGATTATTTTTAAACCTTTATTTCTAGACGATGATTACGTTGCTTTTTGATAGCAGGTGGAAGCTTATGGAGAACTGCTCACTTTTTTGCCCAGAAGGGGTTAATGTCATAATGAGACACATATGTGAAAAGTCCAAAAAAGGCACCTATTTTATACAGAGGACTCTATGCACCTTTATAAAATAGATTTGTACAATGACCCTTAGTCATACAGAAATCTTGGTATGCAAATTTACACCTACTCTGAAGAAGGTGTAATTGTCTGTGTGTACTCTATGCACCTACTTGCTTATTTTATGAAATATGTAGATACATTGCAACTCTGCCCCAGGTAGGGCTGCCAACTATTTGAAAGAGAAAAGCCCACCATCTGCCGCTGCCCATGCTGCACCCCTGTCCTGCCTATGCTCCCCACCAAATAGCTGCAGTGATAGCAGCAGTACAGACTTTAGTGCCTGAAGGTCACCTCAGGAGGGGAAACTACAAGAGGTTGTGCTCTTCAACCCCCATTGAGCAACAATCCTCTCCTCAGTCTCCCAACATACACATGCTCACCCGTACAATGTTAAATTCAAATATATATTCTATCTCCACAGAACACCACAGCTCCGTCCCCAACAATGGGAGCAGAGCACAACTAGTACATTTCACCATAAAATTTGCCATACGAGAAAACATTTCCGATTCTAGTGTTCTCTCAGTAACAGCAACATAAACCCCTCTCAGTATCAGGCATGTTGTGAAGTAATACAAAACTCTATAAAAATGTCACTCAGGACCTAGAACAGATTTACCATGCTAGAAGTAACTTCCAAATCTCACACAAGGAGCCTACTTAGGGAAAGGCAGCACCCTACATATTGTAGTTGGCGCTAGAACATCAATACATTCATTAAGAAAACCGAACAAGGTGAATTACTACAGATTGCTACATAGCATGATTTTTTTTATCAGAATACCTGGCCTCGTCGCACACAGAACACCCTCACTTAGAGAATAAGTGATCACAAATAGGAACATGTACAAAAATTAAACTGAAACCCCAAGAAGCCAGCTTGTATCGGAAGGAAGAGAGACAGTTTGTAACATCTCATTGAGATCATCCAGTAACCAATTTACTGCTTCCGTAGAGATGGATTTGAGTAGGTATTTGGGGCATTAGTCCAGGGAGCAGTTGGCTCGGGAGCATTTCAACAGCAGTGATCTAAATGCATCCTCAACTGTTATAAAGACTATTTGAATCTATTGCAGGCCTTTTCTGCATCAAGTGCAATATACACACTTTTTAAAATATGTAATGACTATATAATGTTAATAACCTTCTCCTGTTGCCTGAGATTAGTATACCTTTTATAAAACTGGTTTGGTCCAGATAGATGTGCTTAGGTAATATATAAAAGCTTTTATGTCAGAACTTTAGCAAATATATTTATATCACTGTGTAGGAAAAGTCAGACAGTGGGTGTTCTCCTCTGTTAACCTGATACATTGATTTTAGCAAGACATTACTATTCAGTGCATTATTAAACACTTTTACCAACACTGAACTCTGCGACTGCACAGAATTTTATACTACACGTCCGGTAAGCCATCCTTTCCAGGCTCTTTCCCATTAGTAAACTACTGATGATCACTTCTATAATTTTCCCTGCCAATATTAATCTGTTCAGAAATTCACTATCGACATCTGTTACCCTAAGCAGTTTAGCAAAGTGGATATATTGGTCAATGTTATTGCAAAGTAGAGATAACTCTGCCTCAGAAAGATTTCTATAGAGCTCTGGAAGCCTGATGAATGTCTCCATAACTTTTACAGACCACACCACACTGTCCTTCCTCACAGTTTCTTTAATGTTTCTATTTATTAATTTGGATTCTGCCTTGCTCAAGGTGAGTTCCATTCAGGTACACTAAAGCTCTGTGGTCTAACAATTTGCTAGCCCTCGTCCTGTACTCCAGAAAATACTCTCAGTTAGCCACAGGAGATACTCTGTTTTCTTTTTCTATTTCTAGTGCATCAATCTTTTTTTTTTTCGTACCTCTATCAATTTTCTGTATTTTTGTCTCCCACCTGTTTATGTTTCTTTTGTGAGCTGCCAGTTCCAGATATAAAGCCTTTACCTCCAACTCTTTCTTTTCTTCCTTCTAATGAATTAGCTTTCCTCACATAAAAACCTTCCCTGCATCCTACAACAGATCAGTATGAATTCCTTCTTTGTCGTTAATTTCTATATATTGTTGCCAAGCACTGCATAAAGCCTACTGAATTTCCTTCTTTTGAAGCAAACTAACACTGGCTTTCCAGGATCTGTGCCCAAAATGGATCTGACCTAGTTGTGACTCTCATACAGAGATCACAGCATGATCAGATGTAATAACTGTACATATGCCCTCTGTGATAACCCCCCCCCCCCCCCCAAAAAAAAAAAGTCCAACTTCAAATAGCTTTGGACTTTCTTTGGGAAAAATGTATAACATCTCACTCCAGGGTTTGCGATTGTCAAACATCTATTATATCAACATCTTCACACATTTTCTGAGTTCTTTCCCATCTTTCCATATGATTTTTGTGTTTGGCTTGGATCTAATCAACTAAGGGGCCCTTTTACTAAGCCGCGTAGGCGCCTACGCGTGCCCAACATGTGCCCATGGGCGTAGTTTGACAGTTTCATTGGGGGGGGCAAAGGATGGCGCGGGGTATATTAGCATATTCATTTGCATATATATATATATGCAAATGAATATGCTAATATACCCCGCCCCATGTTAGGCACGCGTAGGCGCCTACGCGGCTTATATATATATATATATATATATATATATATATATATCTCCCCTGCCCTCCCCTCCTCTCCTGTCCAGCGATCTCTTCTCTCCCCCTGCCCTCCCCTCCTCTCCATGTCCAGAAATCTCTTCTCTCCCTCTGCCCTCTCCTCTTCTCCACTCCATGTCCAGCGATCTCTTCTCTCCCCCTGCCCTCCCCTCCTCTCCATGTCCAGCGATCTCCTCTGGCACAATGACACCCCCCCCCGGCACATCAACCCCCCCCCGGGTGCATTCTTAGCTGCTGGGAGCAGCCACGCGGCTGTTGGCTCTGCTGGCTCCCTGCTCCCTCTGCCCCAGAACAGGAAGTAACCTGTTCCGGGGCAGAGGGAGCAGGGAACCAGCGAAGCTGACAGGCGCACGGCTGTTCTCTGCATCCCTCCAGCAGCATGCACCCGGGGCGGACCGCCCCCACCACCACCCATTCAGGTGGCGGTAAGGGCTCCCACGCTAACCCAGCAGTAACCAGACAGCAAGAGGCGCTGCACAATTACCGCTGGTTAAAAACCAGCACTACAAAAATAGAAATATTTTTGAAGCACTGGAAATACAGTGTGCTGGGGGTGGGAACTACCACCGGGCTCCTGCAATAGCCCAGTGGTAGTTCCGGATTGCCACCGCATCAGCCCTTTAGTAAAAGGGCTCCTAATATTTTTAAATGGCCATGCACTAGTAACAACATTAGCATGTGACCATTAATACAAAAAATAGAAAATTAGCCATTTTACAGCTGCAGTGGAAAAGGCCACTTTTTACAGCAGCTTGGTAAAAGCACCCCTGAATGAGTAAATAACAAGATGATGTGTGAACATTTCATAGTGCCTTGTTCTTCGGTACAGAAATCTGAACATGATTATAACATTTGTTCTGTGAATTTCTACATCATTAGTACGTAATAAAAATTTGAACAAGGAATACAACAAGGCAAACTCCCACTGAGGCGCACCACTGGGGTACTTTTGTTCTAGTTGAAAGATTACAGTAGAGAAAATAAGACAGATGTCAGATTATTGAGAGGGAAGCGTCTGGCAGAACTAGCAGAAGGATGACATGTAAAGCATTATACGGTATGGCTGGGAAACAGGGTGTTGGTGGAAAATGTTATCCACTGATATCAAAGTTCTGTTTATTTGATTAGCCGGTTAAGGTAAAACCATCAAAGTGGTACGCAATTATAATAAAATCTCACAGAAAAAAACAAACATTAAAAAGCAGATTTAAATAACTATAACAAGGATGTTCTGTGGGATGCTGAGTTAGTTTGTGTTATGAAAAATGAAATAGAAAAATAGATAAAAATATATTTTTTAAAGGGGGTTTCTCTCTATGCAGCATCTTTAAGAGAGAATGAGGCTGTAGATCTCTTTTTACCTCATTACTTCCATAGTATGTGCAAAGCTATTATGTGTCCTATGAGAACCTTCAGCCTCCCCCCCAAAACCCCCACCTAATTAGCTTTCATTACACCTACCTTGAAATTGATAAACTCTGCAATTATTATTGTCCTAAGACCACCCCTTCCAGAACAAACCATAAAAATGCATAATTGGGCAACTGGGCACTACCCCCCAGATTCTATATAGTGCGACTTAAGTTGCTGTCATGGTTGTTGCCGCGCCCTTATGTTCAGTCCTACTGTTTCTCTGTATCTAGCTCTGTGTAGGGTTACCTTATGTCCGGATTTCTGCGGACATATCCTCTTTTTGAGGGCATGTGCAGGCAACCAGGCGGGTTTTGCCAATCTGCCCATTTGTCCAGAAATCTGGACAAACGGGCAGGCTGGTGGGCGGACGGCCTGCCCGCCAGCCTGCCCGTTTGTCCAGAAATCTGGACAAACGGGCAGATTGCTAGCCTCCCCTCCCCTTACTTACTAGTGCCCTGGTGGTCTAGTGACCTCTTCTGCCTTCGGGGCAGGAAAGAGCCCCCTCTTTCCTGCCCGGAGCGCTGCCCTGCATGCATCTTTCCTGTTGGTGATCCTTGGCGCCGATTCAAAATGGCCGCTGAGAGTTGAAGTGACCTCGCAAGACTTCAATTCTCGGTGGCCATTTTGAATCGGCGCCGAGATCACCAACAGGAAGGATGCATGCAGGACAGCGCTCCGGGCAGGAAAGAGGGGGCTCTTTTCTGCCCCGTAGAGGTCACTAGATCACCAGGGCAGTAGTAAGGTAAGGGGAGGGGGGTGACAGGGAGAGGGCCACAGGATATGTGACGGGGGAAGGGAAAATGTGACAGGGGGCGGAGTGAGGATGTGACAGGGGCGGAGCGAGGGTGTGAAAGGGGGCGATGCAGGGTGTAAAGGGGCGGGGTGGGTGTGTGGTGGGGCGGGGCATGTGTCCTCCTTTTTGGGGGACAAAATATGGTAACCCTAGCTCTGTGACCTCTCCAGTCTGCCTTTTTCCCTGTTGTTCTTCCTGTAAGCCAAGCCTCGCTTTGGTCTCCCTGCTTCTGCTTCATTTCCTGTTGTTGTTCTTCCTGTAATCAAAGCCTTGCTTTGGTCTCCCTGCTTCTGCGTCATTTCCTACTTGTGACATCATCAGCAACTCCTTTATAAGCACCTGGGAACTATCATGTTTTGCCTTTGCAAGGGGTCTCTTAATTTGCCTCTGTATAGGTCATATCCCTGCTTGGCTTTGTTCCTGAATCTTGCTCCTGAAGGTCTGTTCTGTGCTTCCCTGAGTCTTGTGTTTCAATGCTTTGTTTTGTTTCTGTGAGTTTGCTTTTGAACCTTGATCCTGAAGGCCTGGCTCTAGAGCCACACCCGGTCCTTGGTGTCTGTATCTGTTTGACTTCCCTTGGCTTCTGCTTTTAGTCTAGCCCTGCTTTTGACTCTTGCTATAGTTAAGCTCCATGTTTAAGCCAATCTCTGTGTTTAGCCAAGCTCTGTTCCTGTTTTCCCTGTTCTGTTTCCTGTGTGTGTAGTTCTTGTCTGTTAATTCTGAGAGTCTGTAGAAGCCAGCATTGTCCCTGATTACCTCACTGCTATGCAAACGTGTGTCTGCTGCCTCTCAATCTGCCTGGCCTTTCCCTTCCAGCTGTGGATAGTGGTAAGCACATTGCTTCATTGTTTGTTTGTCTTCCCTTAGTCTGTTTAATCATTTGCCTGCTATGTTTGCTTCTTGGCTCTTGAGCTCTGTTTCTGCTAAGTTCTGTTCCTGTTGTGTGTTTGAGCCAGGTTCTGCCCCTGCTATGTGTTTAAGCTAGTTTCTGTCCCTGCTCTCTGTCGAGCCATGTTCCTTTCAGTATCCTGTTCCCAGCCAAGCCAAGCCAAGCCCGTTCCAGCAAGCCAAGCCCATTCCAGAATCTGATTCCAGTCAAGCCAAGCCCATTCCAGAATCCGGTTCCAGCCAAGCCAAGCCCGTTCTAGAATTCGGTTCCAGTCAAGCCAAGCCAAGTCCGTTCCAGAATCCTGTTCCAGTCAAGCCAAGTCAAGTCTGTTCCAGAATCCTTTTCCAGCCAAGTCGTCTGTTACAGAATCCTGTTCCAGCCAAGCCTGTTTGAGAATCCTGAATCCTGTTCCAGCCAAGCCAGTTTGAGAATCCTGTTTGAGTATCCTGAATCCTGTTCCTGCCTTGTGTATTGTCTTGCTTCTGTTATTCTGTTGCCTAGCTCCTGCCCTGTCTTGCCTGCCTGTCTAGTTGTGCTTTGTTTTGTCTCTTTCAGTCTAGTCCTGTCCGGATCCAATTTTAATCTACTTCCATGTGTTGCCTTGTCTTGCATTTCTGGGTCCCAGTCCCAGTTTTAATCCAGTTCTGAGTCTTGCCTTGTTCTGTCTGGGTTCCAGTGGTGGGATCAACAGTGAAGGGTCAAGGTGATGCTGCAGCTAGTTCTCCTTCCTCTTTGGACTTGTCTTTCCTCCCGTTAGTATTCACAGCAGAACTCCTGCAAACTTTGTAATGACGTTCTACATTTTCCATGGGCTACTGCAAAACTTGAATGACCCCTGATCTACTTTCAAATTACAATGCCTCTGCTTGTACATAAACCCATAATCTTGCAGAGTCCTGAACAATCTCTTTTCTGTTTCATCTAGCTCCAGTTGGGAAAAAAAAAATCTACCCATGGCTTCCACGCAGCTTGTACATGTATATGAAAGCCATAGTACACATTGCTCTGAGAATGCGCAGAGTAGCCATGCTTTGCGATTGGCTGTTCTGCGCATGCTCAGCTGACCGACTGGATTCCCCCCCTACCAATCTGCTCGCTGTTTTTGCAAGCAGCTCATTTGCATCTTTTTGTGTGTGCATGTGCATCACTCGCTATTTCCACCTCGGTAATTTTTACCGAGGTGGAAACAGCAATCGGTGCTTCATCGGGACATTTGGTGCATCAGCCCCTTGGTAGCTTCATTGTGTGCCCCCTAGTCCTAGTATTTTTGGAAAGAGTAAACAAGTGATTCAAGTCTACCTGTTCCACTCCATTCAGTATTTTATAGACCTCTATCATATCTTCCCTCAGCCATCTTTTCTCCAAGCTGAAGAGCCCTAGTCGCTTTAGCCTTTCCTCATAGGGAAGTCATTCCATCCCCTTTATCATTTTTGTTGCCCTTCTTGTACCTTTTCTAATTCCACTATATCTTTCTTGAGATGCAGTGACCAGAACTGCACACAGTATTTGAGGTGCGGTGGCACCTTGGAGCGATACAAAGGCATTATAATGTCCTCATTTTTGTTTTCCATTCCTTTCCTAATAATACCTAACATTCTATTTGCTTTCTTAGATGCCGCAACATGGGTGTTTATGTGCCTTTATAAAATAAGCACCATCCCCAGTATTACACAAATTTCAGCTGCACCAAAGAAGGTATAAACATATGGATGCACTCTTTGAGGCTAATTCTATATATAGGTTGTCCAAAGTCAGATGCCAGGATGCTGTGCACTATCCTCTAAATTCTATAAACGGTGCTTAAAATTGCATGCACAATTTAATTGAATAATGAGCTAATTAGCACTGATTATTGGGTGCTAATAATCAATTATCAGCACTACTTTGCCTTAATTGAAAATTACGTGCACATTTTTAGTTGGCAGCAAAAAGGGGGCAAGGTCATGGGAGGGTCAGGGGCATTACTAGAATTTATGTGTGCTGTTATAGAATAAGGGGGATCTGCGCTTAATTTATACACGAGGATTTACACCAGGGTTTACTTGGTGTAAGTCCTTGCATCTAAAGATAGGCGCTGATCTGGGCACTAACCTCCAGATTCTATGTAGTGCGCTTAGATTTAGGCGCCGAAATTGGTGTGGATTCTATAAAACCATGCATAACTTAATTGGCTTAACAACCTAATGAGTGCTGATAACAGCACTTAAGTAATAATGAGCACTACTTGGCATTGATTAGAATTTAGGTGCACAACTCGCTAAGTGTAGTCTGTAATGATGTGCGCCAAACTTCTAATGTGTGCAGGCAAAAGGAGCGGGGAAATGGGCATTTCATGGGCATTCCAAAATTTAGGCACCTAGTTATAGAATATTGCCCACTGCGCCCAGAGCCGCCGAGAGACTAGGCCGGGCCCGGGGCAAGGCCGCCCCCCCCCCCCCCCCCCCCCCCCCCCCCCCCCCCGCTGCTGCCGCCCCTCATCGCTCCCCCTGCCGCCCCCTGTCGCTCCCCCCTCTACTGCCACCCCCTGTCGCACCCCCGCCGCTGCAGTCCCCGGTCTCACCTGCCTGCCTCCACGGCTCCGGGCCCCCTGCATTCAAAGCGGCAGTCACAGATTGCATCTCTTGAGTGGCAGACCGCTTCTCTTCTGGCCTTCCCTCCTTGTGTCCCGCCCTTGTCTGATGTAATTTCCTGTTTCCGTGAGGGTGGGACACAGGGAGGGAAGGTCCGAAGGGAGGCGATCTGTGACTGCCGCTTCGAATGCAGGGGGCCCGGAGCCGAAGAGGCAGGCAGGTGAGATCAGGAACTGCAGCGCCGGTGGCCTGACCCCGGCGCGGGGCCCCCCTTGGAGGCCCGGGCCCAGGGAATTTTGCCCCCCCCCCCTCGGCGGCCCTGACTGCGCCTACATCTATGCACTGAGATTTACACCAGGTTTTTGTTGGCATAAATGGATGCACACAGATATCAGCACTGAAATATCAACTAATCATATTCTATAATCTGCGCCTAAATCTAGGTGAAAATTATAGAATACGTTTAGTCAGCACTGATTTCAGCGCTATATATAGAATCTCCTCTTAAGTGTATTCTATAAATGGTGTATAACTTTCAGCACATGCCGATCACAAAATTATCACGGAACACATTCAGGCCTTTTTTGCTATGGTAAGCACGTTAGTGCTTACTGCAGCTCAGTAAAAGGACCCCTAAGTTTCTACCTGAGGCAATGGAGAGTTAAGTGACTTGCCCAAGGCCTCAAGGTATATCAGTAGGATTTGAATCCTGGTCTCTTTGGTTCCCAGCCTGCTGCTCAAGCCATTAGGCTACTCCTTCTCTCCAATTCAGAGGAATTGAAACAAAATCTTAGTGAACCTAGAAGATGTAACTGGTCAAATCAACAAATTAAAGAGCAGCAAATCACCTGGACCAACTGGTATATACCCCAGAATTATACTGAAAGAATTTTTTTTAAAGGAAATTGTAGTCATAATGCCAATTTTGGAAAAGGGTTCTAGGGGTGATTGAGGAAATTACAGATCAGTTAGCCTGATATCAGTTGCAGCCAACATGGTTGAAACTCTTATTAAATAATAAAAATTACCAGAACACATAGATAGACATAGTTTAACGGGACAAACCCAACATGGATTTTGGAAACAGAAGTTTTGTCTTTGGTCAATACTGGTCACAAGTGCCTGGCAAGATAAAAGTGAGCCCGTTAATAGTGTATCTACATTTTCAGAAAGCATTTCACAAATTGTTTCATGAAACACTCCTGAGAAAATTAAAAAGCCATGGGACAGAAGCCAATGCCCTATTGTGGACTGAGAACTAGATAAAAGAAATCAGAAAGTAGGGTTAAAAGGACAATTTTCTCATGACCACAAATTGCCATACTAGGTCAGACCAAAGGTTGATCTAAGCCAGCATCCTTTTCCAACAGTGCCAGTCATAAGTACCTGACAATAGAAACATATTTTCAAAGCACTTAGACTTACAAAATTCCACAGGTTACTAAGGGGCTTATTTTCAAAGCACTTCGGCTTACAAAGTTCCACAGGTTGGGACTAGATTCTATATATTGCACCCTGAAAAATCCGCGTAGAAAAAAATGCGCCTAAATTTTATAGAATAGGCTTAAATTCCACACAGTATATAGAAGACGCTAAGTGCCTCTCCATGCGACAAAATTGGTCGCGTCCATGTTGTACTTGGTGTAATCCCGACAACTATATTAGGCGAAGAACATTCTATAACAACGTGCATAGATTTTAGAAATGCCCATGACCCGCCCATTCCATGCCTTTAACCACACCCCCTTTTCAACTATGGGACTTGGAATTTACGTGCACCACATTACAGAATACACTTAGCGAGTTGTGCGCATGAATCGTAATTTAATGCCAATTAGTGCTGATAAGTGCTTGTTAACATCCAATTGATAGCACTGATTAGCTAGTTAACCAATTAAGTTATGCACATTGTTATAGAAAACGCTTCAATATGTGTGTGGAAATTACATAAGAACATAAGAGTAGCCATACTGGGTCAGACCAATGGTCCATCAAGCCCAGTATCCTGTTTCCAAACAATGGCTAAACCAGGTCACAAGTAATTATTAGCAACATTCCAAACTACGAATCCTGTGGCAAGCAGCTGCCTCCCCATGTCTGTTTCAATAGCAAACTATGGACCTTTCCTCTAGGAACTTGTCCAAACTTTTTTTAAACCCAGATACACTAACTGCTGTTAACCACATCCTCCAGCAAAGAGTTCCAGAGCTTAACTATTCATTGAGTGAAAAATTAATTCCTCCTATTTGATTAAAAAGTATTTCCATGTAAGTACCTTGAGTGTCTCCTAGTTTTTGTACTTTTGGAATGAGTACAAAAATCTATTTACTTCTACTCGTTCTACACCACTCAGGATTTCGTAGACCTCAACCATCTACACCACTCAGGATTTTGTAGACCTCAACCATATCTCCCCTCATCCATCTGTTTTCCAAGCTGAAGAGCCCTAACCTCTTCATCCTTTCCTCATACGAGAGGAGTTCCATCCCCTTTATAATTTTATTCACTCTTCTTTGAACTTTTTCTAATTCCACTATATCTTTTTTGAGATACGGTGACCAGAACTGAACGCAATACTCAAGGTGCAGTTGCACCATGAAGCGATACAGAGGCAGTATAGTATTTTCGATCTTATTCGCTATCCCTTTCTTAATAATTCCTAGCATCCTGTTTGCTTTTTTGGCCACTACCGCACACTGAGCAGAAGAGTTCACCGTATTGTCTACAACGACACCTAGATCTTTTTCTTGAGTGCTGTCCCCCAAGATGGACCCTAGCATCAGGTAACTATGATTTGGATTATTCTTTCCAATGTGCATCACCTTGCATTGTCTACATTACATTTCATCTGCCATTTGTTTGCCCAGTCTTCCAGCTTCCTAAGGTCTTCCTGCAATATTTCACAATCCACACATGTTTTAAACAACCTTGAATAGTTTTGTATCATCTGCAAGTTTAATCACCTCACTCGTCATTTCCAATTTCCATATCATTTATAAATATGTTAAATAACAGGTCCCAGTACTGATCCCTTTGGCACTCCACTGTTCACCCTCTTCCATGAGAGAAATGACCATTCAACCCTACCCTCGTTTTCTATCCAATAACTAGTTCCTAATCCACACCAAAACCTTGCCTCCTATCCCATGACTTTAATTTTCTCAGGAGTCTCTCATGAGGAACTTTATCAAAAGTGTTCTGAAAATCTACATACACTACATCAACCGGCTCACATTTATCCACATGTTTATTCAGGCCTTCAAAGAAATGAAGCCATTTGGTGAGGCAAGACTTCCCTTGGCTGAACCCATGCTGACTCTTGTCCCATTAAACCATGTTTGTCTACGTGTTCTGTAATTTTATTCTTTATAATAGTTTCCACTATTTTGCCCGGCTCCAACATCAGACATACCGGTCTGTAATTTCACGGATCACCCCTAGAACCCTTTTAAAAAATCGGTATCACATTGGCTACCCTCCAATATTCAGGTTACTATGGATAATTTTAATGACAGGTTGCATATTACTAACAGTAGATCAACAATTTCATGCTTGAGTTCTTTGTGTACCCTTGGATGTATGCCATCTGGTCCAGGTGATTTACTACTCTTTAATTTGTCAATTTGGCTCAGTACATCTATAGAAATTTGGGGTAAGTGCTTTGAAAATGAGCCCCTTAGTAACTTTAGTTTTTTAGGAAGTAAACAATTGATTTGCATTTACCCATTCCATTCCATTCCACTCAGGATTTTATAGACCTCAATCATATCTCCCCTCAGTTGCCTCTTCTCCAGTTTGAAGAGCCCCCAACCTCCCTATGCTTTCCTTATATGAGAGTCATTCCATCCACATAATCATTTTGGTTGCCATTCTCTGTACCTTTTCTAATTCAGCAATATCTTTTTGAGATGTATTGACCAGATTTGCACACAATACTGAAGGGGAAGTTGCACCATAGAGCAATACAGAGGCATTATGATTTTTTTTTTAATTTATTCTCTATTATTTTCCTAATAATTTCTAACATTCTGTTTGTTGTTTTGGCTACTGCCACACACTGAGCAGAAGATTTCATGTATTGTCCATGATGACCACCTAGATCCTTTTTCTGGGTTGTTTTCCTAATGTGGAACCTTGCATTGTGTAGCTATAATGTAGATTTTTCCCCACATATATCACTTTGCACTTATCCACATTAAATTTGATCCACCATTTGAAAACCCAGTCTTCTCATCTTCCAGCATTTCTAACAATCCACAAGCAATTTAACAACTGCATAATTTTGTGTTATCCGCAGATTTAATCACTTCACTTGTTCCCATTTCCAGATCATTTATAAATATGTTAAAAAGCATTAGTCCCAGTACAGATCCCCGTAGCACTCCACTATTCACCTTCCTCTATTGAGAGAAACTGGTGATTTAACCTTATTCTCTCTTTTTTTTAATCTTGTAACCAGTTCCCAGTTCACAACAGGACATTGCCTCTTACCCCATGGCTTTTAATTTCCTCGGGAGTCTCTCATGAGTGGCTTTGGTCAAAAGCTTTTTTGAAATTCTAGATACACTATTATTTTATTTCATTCATTTAAACATTTATAGCCTGCCTATTAACAAGGCGAGTTACAAAAATGTATACATATTCATTAGTAAGTCATATATCCATACACACATGTAATCATCAAATATAATTAAAAGGTACAGTTATGTCATCTTTATGAAACAAGACATTTCAACATCTAAATCCCAAAATATGCCTTCGCAAACAACAGTGCCAGCAACTGTTTCTTTAAAACATCAAGAGTCTTAATAAGCGAAGCCTCAATGGCAACTCTTTCCACCCCAGGGGTGGACTGACCATACGGGCAACCAAGCAGTGCCTGAGGGCCCAAGGCTGTTGGGGACCCAGTGCTTCCCTCTCACATACCCGATGTGCAATGTCCTTCTTCTTCTTCAGGACCAGGACCAGGATGCCCCCATCTCCTCCCCCTCCTGTATTCCTGTCCTCGAAGACCCCACCCCTTCACAGGCGGGAGCATCAGCAGCTAAATCGGCCATCTGCTGCTAATGCCGGAACTTTCCTCTGCCTCAGCCCGCCCCCTTCTGACATCACTTCCTTCTTCCATAAGCTCAGGCTGCGGCAGAGGGACGTTCCAGTGTCAGCTGCAGATGGCCAATTTAGCTGCAGGATCAAAGGAAAAGGTCAGTGACAGGGAGAGAGGGAGGCAGCAGGACCAGTGGGGGGGAAGGTGGCAGCAGGACCGGGGAGGGGACCCCAATGGTCCTCACTGCCTGGTAGCCCAGATCACTCTCAGTCTGCCCCTGTTCCACCCATAGGGATGGCATACGATAAAGTCATCTTGCAGTCACAGAAAGATTTGCTCATTTCAGTGGCAGAATAAGCAATTGTTGGCACGTTCACTGAACGCAATTCCCGAGTAGGTATATAAAACTGCAATACTTTTTTAAAATAAGCAGGCACAGACTCGTGTAAAATCGAAAAAACCAATAGCAACAATTTAAAACAAACTCTATATGCAACTGGTAGCCAGTGAAACGCCTTCATCACTCTGCAACAGATTCAAAATGACTCAAACTACAGATCATACGAACTGCAGCATCACTGTCTACCTTTATCAATAAGTTAACTCACGCCTTCAAAAATCAAGCATGTCATCTATGTGTTCAGTAATTTTGTTCTTTATAGTAGTTTCTATCAATTTGCGGAGTATTAACATCAGGCTCATCAGCCGCTGGAGGCACGCCGCCGACTTCTGTATTAAAGAAGTAGTGCAAGGAGAAGGGAAGCAGCTCAGGAACTATTTCTTTGGCTGACAGGGCTATGGCATCCCCAGCTGCAGTTCTGGGGAGGGCCTGAGCCCAAAGTGGAGGGCCCCAGGTCCCCCCCATGGCTATGCCACTGTGACAAAAACCATTGATCATTTTGCTAGCTGTCCTCTGGACATTCTCTACCCTGTTCATATCTTTTTGATGTACGGTCTCCAGAACTGTACATAACACTCTAACAGCCTCTTTTTTATCAAGCCTCGCTATCGGCTCCTGTGCTGTAGTGCCGACAAACCCCATTCACTTTGAATGGGCTTCATTGGCATTGCTGCGAGGCTCGATAAGAGGCCCTAAATGAGTTCTCACCAGAGACTTATACAGAGGCATCATCACCTTCTTTTTCCTACTGGCCATCCCTCTCCTTTTGCACCCAAGCATCCTTCTAGCTTTTGCTGTTTGTTGCCTTTTCTACCTGTTTGGCCACCTTAAGATCATCACATACAATCACACCCAAGTCCCACTCCTCTTTTGTGAACAAAAGTTCTTTCCTTCCTTGGATTTTTGCATCCCAAAAGCATTTTCTAGCATTAAAGTTTAGCTGCCAAATTCTGGACCATTCTTCAAGCTTTTGCTAGGTCCTTCCTCATATTATCCACAGCTTCAGTACACAATTTCCGATATAGAATTTTTGTGCTTAGTACCAGGGGCGTAGCCAGACACCCAATTTTGGATGGGCCTGGGCTCAAGATGGGTGGGCAGAACTCCACTCTGTCCCACAGTGATTTGGTTTCTCCCTCTCTCGTCTGCATGCCATATGGTCTCTCAAACATCTCCCCTCCCCCACATTCCTTTTAAGCCTTCCCTCTGATGCAACTTCCTGTTTCCGCATAGGCAGGAATACATCAAAGAGAAGGCTGTGGAGCCAGTACGAGCAGTATGTATCAGTTACTGCTCGCTGCAGGTGAAGATCTGCTATTTACTAGGTATGCAGGAGGGGCAGTTGTTGGAAGTTTTCGGTTGGTGGGGCTTGGGAATCCCTGCCAGCCACATCATAGGTGTGTTGCTACTGGGTGGGCCTGAGCCCAAAGTGGGAGGGCCTGGGCCCACCCTTGGCTACGCCACTGCTTAGTACATATCATCCCAGTGCCTAGCTTTAGGAGATCTATAGAGAATGACCTATCCTACTTTTTATTTATTATTCACATTTATAGATGCTTAAGTCAAAGTGGTTTACAGTAAAATCATACAAAATAAATTAAAAAAAAAACCCCAGCTACATGCCATCACTTTATCATGTCAAGAACTTGCAGAAAACCTGCGCCTTTTTAACAGCTAGCTTTACATAAATGCCTTCACAGACAACGAAGTCTTCAATAGCCACTTAAACAGCAAAATTTCAGTGCATAATCTCAATTGACCTTTTAATGCATTCCACAGCTGTACCCTAGCCACAGAAAAGCACCAGATCTAGTCTCACAGTATCTGAGACACTACATCAGCTGACAGACGCATCGTTGTCTCTGACCTCAAACTCCTGCCAGGATGGTACACATAAAAGGTATCTTTCAAATATTTTGGTGCAGATCTACAGATAGTCTGATGCACATAACAAAGATCCTTAAATTGAATTCTACTGTGCACTGGTAACCAGTGCAACTGTCTCAAAGTTGGGAGTATTATTATTATTATTATTATTAGCATTTGTTGAGAAGCGGGGATAGTGCTGGGCAGACTTACACGGTCTGTGCCCTGAAAAGGGACAGGTACAAATCAAGGTAAGGTACAGGGCCGGGCCTGGGACAAGGCCGCCCCCCGGCCCCCCCCCCCCAGCTGAGGTCGCGTCGCGCTCCCCCCACCCGAGGTCACCGGGTCCCCCTCCACCCGCTGAGGTCACGTCGTGCTCCCCCACCCGAGGTCGCCGGGTCCCCCTCCACCCGCTGAGGTTGCGTCGCGTCGCGCCCCCCCCCCCCCACCCGAGGTCGCCAGGCGAGGGCGGGACATGGAAGGAAGGAGTGGCCTGTCCTGCTGCTGCTGCTTGCTTCGAAGATGAAGGCGCTTCAGGTTAGTTCTGGCCGGAGCGACGGAGGGCGGGCGGTAAGGTATACACAAAAAGTAGCACATATGAGTTTATCTTGTTGGGCAGACTGGATGGACCATGCAGGTCTTTTTCTGCCGTCATTTACTATGTTACCAGACTCACGCAGCGCTGAACACCTGATACAAAGAGACAGTCCCTGCTCAAAAGAGCTTACAATCTAAATAATACAGACAGACAAGACAGTTACGGGTGAGGGAGTAAAGGGAGCTAAAAAGCAGCAGTGAAAAGGTGGGTTTTCAGCATAGATTTGAAAACAGGTAGAGATGGAGCTAGACGTAATATGTGTTGCCTGAGTTACACCTGTTACTAACCTAGCAGCAGCATTATGGACTAACTGCAGTGCCCTAACCCTGGTCTTTGCCATGCTCAGTTTGTTTCCTTCCACTGTTGTCCGTAAGTACCAATTATCTGTATTTTTTTGCATGCAAGTGGGGTATAACTGATTATAGAATTGCTCATTTAGGGTCAAATTCTATAAAGTTGCCCACACAAATATCTGACTAGCGCACAAGTTATAGAATAGTGCCAGTTGCACACCCAATCATAATTGTTAAATTAGATGCCAACTGGCCTTAAGTACCAATAATAGCCCTTAAGTGGTATTAATTGCTGCTAATTGGCACTAATTTCTGTAAACTGAGCGCCCCTTTTACTAAGCTGTGGTAAAAAGTGGCCTACGGTAGTGTGGACATGTGAAATTGGCGCACACTGGCAGTGGCGTACCAAGGGGGGGTGGTGGGAGTGGTCGGCCCCGGGTGCATGCCGCTGGGGGGTGCCGTGGCACGTGCCTGTGGGCTCCAACTTCGCGAACTTTGCTCATTCGCTGCAGCTTCCTCTGCCCCGGAACAGGTTACTTCATGTTCCGGGGCAGAGGGAGCTGCAGTGAACGAGCGAAGTTCACAATGTCGGAGCCCACAGGTGCGCGCCGCGGCACCCCCCCCCAGCAGCGTGCACCCGGGGGGGTCATTTCGCCGGGGAGGGGGGAAGGTGTCATTTCGCAGGCGGGGGGGGGGGGGGGCGCATTGGCGATCCGCCCCGGGTGTCATCCACGCTAGGAACGCCACTGCACACTGGGCCATTTTTTACTGCAGCTGGGAAAAAAAGGGCTTTTTCTAATGGGGCACTAAAATTAAGAGTAACGTGCGGGTATTTACTGCCTGAGCCCTTACCAACACCCATTGACCTAGTGGTAAGGGCTCACGCACTACTTGCATGGTAATTATGCAGCGTGCGCCAATGTGGCCGTGCTGCCGATTACCGCCAGGAACACCCCCTACGGTAGAAATAGAAAATGATTTTCTACTGCAGGAAACAGCACACAGGGCTGCCGAGAGACTAGGCCGGGCCCAGGGCAATGCCGCCCTCCGTCGCTTCCCCCGCCGCTGCAGTCTGCGATCTCACCTGCCTGCCTCCACGGCTCCGGGCCCCCTGCATTCAAGGCGGCAGTCGCAGCTCGCCTCTCTTCTGGCCTTCCATCCCTGTGTCCCACCCTCGTCTGATGTAACTTCCGGTTTCCGCGAGGACAGGACACAGGGAGGGAAGGCCCGAAGTGAGGCAATGTGTGACTGCCACTTTGAATGCAGGGGGCCCGGAGCCGAGGAGGCAGGCAGGTGAGACCGGGAACTGCAGCGCCGGAGGCCTGGCCCGGGGAATTTTGTCCTCCCTGCCCCCCCCCCTTTTGACGGCCCTGACAGCACATGACAAAACTGGAATTACCGCCGGGTGTCCATGCTACCCCGGCAGTAGTGCCAATTTAGCACGTGCTACCCTACCTGTGCATTAGCCTTACCATTGCTTAGTTAAAAGGGCCCCTCAGCACCTAAATGCTATAGGACTAGATTCTATATATGACAAATAAGCCTACATTTCCGCACGATTTATAGAGAATACGCCGAGTGCCCGTCTGCACAACTAAATTTAGTCACAGGCAGTTACATCAAAGTAAAACTTGGTGTAAATTCTGATGCCTAAATTAGACGCAGATCGTTGTATTCTATGAGAACACGCATAGGTTTTAGAAACATCCATGGCCCCGCCCCTTTTAACTATGCACCTTAGAATTTGTGCGCGTTACTTTACAGAATACGTTTAGCCATTTCCACGTGTAAGTTCTAATTAATGCCAATTAGTGTCAATAATTGCTTGTTATGTGACAATCATCAGTGCTGATTGTCTTTTTAAGTAATTAAGTTGTGTGCACAAATCTAGAATACAACTTGATTTGCACGTGCAACTTAAGTCGCACTATATAGAATCTGGGGAATAGTGCATAACTACAAATGGAGTGTGCCCATGGGTGAATCAGGAGTAGGTCTTGCAGTTGCGCTCATAAAGTATAGAATACTAAAAAAAAATTTTTTTAAAGAAAATTATAGAATACCATCACTTACACGTGCACCTGCCAACGTTAGGCGCAACCATTTACTTCAGTGCTTGACATGGTGTAAGTGCTCGCACATAAAGTTAGACAAGCCCATGTTGACTTACGCTCTATTCTACAGCAGCAAATTCGTGTGCAATTGCAGTTACAGAATTGTTGATGGCGCTCATGTTTTTTGCACCTAGTTTTTTGCACACTTTCTTGAATCTACCCCTTAATGTGCAGTAACTGCAAAACCTTAGTGCATTTTAGTAAACAAGTGTTTGGTAATATGAACAAGGGCAGGCTCTGGAGCTAGTGGGTTAAGGTGAACAAAATAATATTTTATTGTTGGGGAGAGGTCCTCTTCAATTCACTGATGGGGAAAAAAGTGAACACAAAAACTAGACCTTTCATACATGTGTCCTTCTATGGCCTGCTCCTGCAGGACCACAGCATACAAGATATGCTGCTGGGCCCTAGTCTCAATCGTTAGCAGTTCACTGAGGTCAGCCTGCTACCAACCGGGTCAAAGATACCAAACTGCAAGGTTCCAAGTCAAACTTAGCCTACCTGACTGTAGCGGTTGCAGTTCATACATAGGTGGTAAAGGCCTATGCAGTGGAGTGTCACTGCTTCCCTCTGGCCCTGCTTAACCTAGCTGTACCCTGAGCTTTTATACTTCCTAGGCCATGCCTTCCTGGCTCCACCCCTCCTGTGTCACTTCTCCCTTGGGCGGGACTATGGGTTTTAAGGTGGCTCTGGCACTGTGAGGCAGTATCCTTAAGGGGAAGTAGCAGTGTCCTATAGACTCACTCACAAAGGGCTTTGAAGTCAACCATAGATGTCAGGTATAATAGGGTAGAGCAGTTTAAAACCTAGTTATAGGTGGTATATAAGGGCCCTGTTTACTAAGCCACCACGCTAGAGGCGCGTTAGCTTTTTAAGCACATGCTAAGCATTAGCACGTGCTAACCGTGTAGACACCCATAATTTATTTATTTATTTATTTTTTGTTACATTTGTACCCCGCGCTTTCCCACTCATGGCAGGCTCAATGCGGCTTACATATACAGGTACTTATTTGTACCTGGGGCAATCGAGGGTTAAGTGACTTATCCAGAGTCACAAGGAGCTGCCCATGCCTGAAGTGGGAATCGAGCTCAGTTCCCCAGTTCCCCAGGACCAGAGTCCACCACCCTAACCACTAGGCCACTCCTCCACTCTATGGGCGTATACATAGTTAGCGTGTGCTAATTTTTAGCACATGTTAAAAACGATAGCGCGTCTTAGTAAACAGGGTCCTAAGTTTTTAAAATAAAATAAATAAATAAATAGATAACTTCTGAACTGAAAGCCTAGCATGGTAGAGACACAAGGAAGCTGGTGGAGCCCAATCCACCAGGCAGCACACTGCACTGCCAGGACAGTGTGGAGATTTTGCACTGCACAGGGCACAACTTTCAGCCATTTGCAACTTCACCAGCTGGAATGAGGCAACTGCAGCAGTTGTACTATGCAGCAGAGCTACAGGCAGCTTGGGGATGGGGTGGGGATGGGATTACTGCAAAGGCTACTTGTGCTTCTTCCTACTAGTGAACAAAGGTCTGGGGTCTGGGGAGACTATCCAGGAGAATAGCCACAGCAGATGGGAACCAGAGCAGGGCCAGGGGCGTAGCCATGGGCGGGCCTGGATGGGCCCAGGCCCAGCCACTTTTGCTCCAGGCCCGCCCACCCTAACTAGCCCCAACCCAGCCAGTGGCGTAGCTCTCCCAAGCGAGGCTCCAATCTTTTCCTGCCTCTTCTGCCCGCTCTCCCCGTCCGCATGGTCTGCTCACTTTACTGCCCCGAAGCACCGTTCTCCCTCCAGCACCGGCGATTCCCATAGCCAGCCTTCTGCCAGCGTGCGTCATCGGGGCCTCTTCTCAGGCGCATCCCACCCTACTCTGCAACTTCTTGTTTTCCGCAAAGATGGGACGTGCGCCTGCACACTGGCAGAAGGCTGACTATGGGAATCGCCGGTGCTGGAGGGAGAACGGCGCTTCAGGGCAGTAAAAATGGCCAGAACTGACCATGTGCAGGGGGCTGTCGGCATCTGGAAGAACACTGCCAAATGCCCTGAGTTTGAAACAGTTCGGGGGGGGGGGGGGGAAGGAGGGTAGCTGGTGGAGAGGAAATGCGAGGCCCGTGCCTACCCAGTCCACCTCCAGGCCCATCTAAAAATTGAACTCTGGCTACTCTACTGGAGCAGGCATAGTGGTTAGAGGTGCTTCTGAGGCTGTGGCAGTAGTCCAGGGAGCCACGCACAGATAAAGGGGAGCACAGCTTGACAGGACAGTGTGTTGTGAAGTTGCCACCCGTCTGCTGATTTGCTCATGCAATGCAGCTCAGTTGCTGCAGCCTCAAACATCCCAGTTGTCATTCTGTTCTCTAAGTTCATTCTGCTCTTATGTTCTCTGGACCGTGTAGACCTGTCTGCCAACATTTTACAGCAGTCAACGCTTTTTTTGACATCAGCCATCCCAAAGTGAAGAGTCAGAGTCATGTGCAACCTACCATGTCAAACGATGACTGGGTGTCTATAAATATACTCAATGGCATTGGTGTGCTCTGACCTCCCAGAGATGTTAACTGAACCAAACCAGGCTGTTCCCTAGAGAAAACAAAAAGGATTCCAAAAGAACAGAAGAATTGCCGTACTGGGTCAGACCATAGATCCATCTAGCCCAGTATCCTGTTTCCAACAGTGCCCAAGCCAGGCTATATGTACCTGGCAGGATTCCAAAAAGTAGCAAGATTCCATGTTCCCTCTCCCCTGGGGTTAGGCAGTGGCTTTCTCCAGGTCTACCTTAAGAACTGTTTATGGACTTTACCCCCAGGAATTTATCCAAAAACTGTTTTTAAACCCAGCTATGCTAGCTGCTTTTACTACAGCCTCTGGCAAGGAATTCCAGAGATGAACTTTGCTTTGAGTGAAAAAATATTTTCTCCTCTGTGACTCAGGAATTAGGGGGGGGGGGGGGGCTCAGGTCTCTGAAGGAAACTGGATGATCTGATATGAAAAACGGTGCACTTGGAACTGAGCCTTTGCTAAAGAGGGAGGAATAGGTAATACACCCTCTGTGACAGGACTATCACTGAAAAAAGATTACAGAGTGCAGTCAACAAGCCAGAGAACAGGGCTGTTCAGTACAAAAGTGATCATGTCAATATACCTGAGTAGCACCAGGCAGATGGGGCCACTGAGCCCGGGGGAGAGGCTTTGTTTATACATTCGCACAGTATGGTTCAGGCTAACAGGCTGCACCACTTTCTCGAATTCTCTCAGATAACAATTTTCTGGAGCAGTGAAGCGAGCAGCAGCTTGTGTAATCAGCTTTTCGGAGCACCGAGAAGCAGCTTTGCTGTTTTGTCCATAAGATACTACAAGGAGTGGCCCCTAAAGCTATATGTATCTCATGCTGAATATATTGACTTCCAGGCGTGGCACTCAAAATCATCTAAACTTACTATTCCCTTCATATAGGGGTTCATGTTCTAAGAAATATTTTACAGCTCCATTCTCATATCAAGCCTCTCAAATTTGGAATTCTCTGTCAGTTTCGGTGAAATCTCAATTACATTACTTATCTTTTTGCAAACTTAGCCGAGATTGGGAGGCGGGGCTGGTGGTTAAGAGGCGGTGCTAGTGGTTGGAAGGCAGGGCTAGTGCTGGGCAGACTTCTACGGTCTATGCCCTGAAAATGGCAGATACAAATCAAGGTAAGGTATACACAAAAAGTAGCACATATGAGTTTCTTGTTGGGCAGACTGGATGGACCGTGCAGGTCTTTTTCTGCCGTCATCTACTATGTTACTATCCAGCTTATAATCGAAAGACAAAAACGCCTATATTGCGACCTAAATCGGGAGATAGGCGTTTATCTCCCAAAAACGAATAACGCGGTATAATCGAAAGCCGAACTTGGACGTTTTCAACTGCACTCCATCGCGGAAGCGTACATAGTTGACGGGGGCGTGTCGGAGGCATGGTGAAGGCGGGACTGGGGCGTGGTTATCACCCGAACAGAGATGGGCGCCTTTCGCCGATAATGGAAAAAAAGTATGCATTTGTAGCTAGAATTTAGGGCACTTTTCCTGGACCCTGTTTTTTCACGAATAAGGCCCCAAAAAGTGTCCTAAATGACCAGATTACCACCAGAGGGAATCGGGGATGACCTCCCCTGACTCCCCCAGTGGTCACTAACCCCCTCCCACCACAAAAAATGATGTTTCACAACTTTTTATTTTCACCCTCAAATGTCATACCCACCTCCCTGGCAGCAGTATGCAGGTCCCTGGAGCAGTTGTTAGGGGGTGCAGTGGACTTCAGGCAGGTGGACCCAGGCCCATCCCCCCCCCACCTGTTACAATTGTGCTGCTACAATAGTCGTCCAACCCCCCCAAACCCACTGTACCCACATGTAGGTGCCCCCCTTCACCCCTTAGGGCTATAGTAATGGTGTAGACTTGTGGACAGTGGGTTTTGAGGGGGATTTGGGGGGCTCAACACACAAGGGAAGGGTGCTATGCACCTGGGAGCTCTTTTACCTTTTTTTTTTTTTGTAAAAGTGTCCCCTAGGGTGCCCGGTTGGTGTCCTGGCATGTGAGGGGGATCAGTGCACTACGACTCCTGGCCCCTCCCACGAACAAATGCCTTGCATTTATTCGTTTTTGAGCTGGGCGCTTTCATTTTCCATTATCACTGAAAAACAAAAACGCATGGACGTCTATTTTTTTCGAAAATACGGTTCGGTCCGCCCCTTCACGGACCCGTTCTCGGAGATAAACGCCCATGGAGATAGACGTTTTCGTTCAATTATGCCCCTCTATGTATATTTTGCAAACTTTTAAAGACAAAAATCTGTTTAGAAAATATGTGCTTTCTAATTAATTGTTGATGCTATGTTTTTCTTTATATTTATTTATTTATTTATTGCATTTGTATCCCACATTTTCCCACCTCTTTGCAGGCTCAATGTGGCTTACATTACAACATGAATAATGGAAATATATAAGAAATTATACATTTAGTCTTGCATAAGGATCTTGGGTAACATGAAAATAACAAAGAAAATATACATTTAGTATAGCATAAGGATCTTGGATGACATGATAGTAATAAAGCAGAATAGTAAAATAACAAGCAGTTATCGTGAGGCAGTTCTGGATCTGTGTGTAGGGGTTCACATTTGTTGATCTTTTTGGTATGCCTTGTCAAAGAGATGGGTCTTCAGTAGTTTGCGGAAGTTAGTTCATAGATCGTTTTTATGTTGCGCGGCAGCGCATTCCAGAATTGTGTGCTCAAGTAGGAAAAGGTTGACGCATGCGTTAGTTTGTATTTTAGACCTTTGCAGTTGGGAAAGTGAAGATTGAGGAATGTGCGGGATGATTTTTTAGCGTTCCTGGGTGGTAAATCTAGCAAGTCTGACATGTAGGCTGGAGCGTCTCCGTAAATGATTTTGTGAACTAGGGTACATATTTTGAACGTGATGCGTCCTTTAAGTGGGAGCCAGTGTAGTTTTTCTCGTAGGGGTTTGGCACTTTCATATTTTGTTTTTCCGAATATGAGTCTGGCTGCAGTGTTCTGGGCTGTCTGGAGTTTCTTGATTATTTGCTCTTTGCAGCCAGCATAGAGTGCGTTGCAATAGTCTAGATGGCTGAGCACCATTGATTGTACTAGGTTACGGAAGACAGTCCTTGGGAAGAAAGGTCTTACTCTTTTTAATTTCCACATTGAGAGAAACATCTTCTTGGTTGTGTTTTTCACATGATTCTCAAGTGTAAGGTGATGATCAATAGTGACTCCAAGAATTTTTAGGGTGTCTGAAATTGGAAGATTCAGTTTTGGTGTGTTAATGGTGGTATATTAATTCAACTATTATATTGTGAGCTCCCAGTTTTGTAGACTATTTTTTTTTAGTTGTAATCCACTCCAAACCTATTTTTAGGTGTTGAGGGGAATATAACATTAAGATAACAACCACTGGCTTGCATGGAATAGTTGGGAACCTGGTCAACTGCCATTGCTGAAATCCTCTTAACCATTAGCACCAGTTGTGGCAATGGAAGGACTGTAATGCCATTAACAGTGTACCCTTTTAAAACTGTATGTTGTTGATTATGTAGAAACATAGAAGAAACATGATGGCAGATAAAGTCCAAATGGCCCATCTAGTTGGCCCATCCACAGCATCTACTATCTCCTCCTCTCCCTAAGAGATCCCATGTGCCTGTCCCACACTTTCTTGAATTCAGACACAGTCTTTGTCTCCACGACCTTCACCAGGAGGCTATTCCACGCGTTCACCACCCTTGCCATAAAAAAAAGTATTTCCATAGATTACTCCTGAACCTATAGAGAGGCATTTTCTATTGCCGTCCAAATAGGACTTTGGATGTTTTGCGCTAAATGTCCCAAATCTGAATAAAAAACAATTGGAAAAAGTTATCTTTTTTTTTCTAATACACCATTTGTAACAAGTTTTTGTGCTCTGTGCATTTATCTTTTCAGATCATTTTCAAAAGCAAAAGTACAAGTGAAAAACATAGAAAATCAAGCCATTGGGATGTAGGAGGGGGCCAGCATTTTTATTAGACCGCCCCCCCCCCCAGATGTTTCAGGAGAGCAATGGGGCACCCTAGGTGGCACTGCTGTTGATTTCATATAAATGCTCCCTTATCTTGTCTGCTGAGCAGAGGCGTAGCCAGACCTCGATTTGGGAGACAGCATGAGCCGAAGGGGGGGCACATTTTGCCCCGCCTCCCCACTGCTCTCAAACCCCACTGTAACCCCACATATCAGGGCTGGTGGGGGTCCCCAAGCCCCACCAGCAGGAGCTTTCCTGCTGTGATATTCACTGCCGCGCTGCCTGCCCCGGCACACATGCTCATTTTTAGTGAAACCACACCAGCCATACCAGAAGACCTTAGGGGGCGCTGAACCCAAATTGGGGGGCCACTGCTGCTGAGCCCTCCAAAACCCACTACCCCAACTGTACACTGCTACAATAGCCTTTATGGGTGAATGGGCACCTAAATTTGTATTTATTTATTTAGTTAATTTATACCCCGCCTTTTGCCGCAGTTTAGCAGCCTTAAAGCGGCTTACAATGAACTAATGAAATAATTACAATGAGAATTGAGAGGGTAGAAGGAACAGAGAAAGGAAGGAAGGGAATATAAATACAATCTTAAAACAAATAGATAAGTAGGCAGGGTTCTGGTGAGTTTTGGAGAGCTCACAGTTTTCACCACAAATGTAACAAGTAGAGGGAGGTATGGTCCTGGGTCCACTTGTCTACAGGGCATTGCACCAGCCACTAGACTACTCCAGGAACCTGCATGCTGCTCTAATTGACCTTTCTATAACATCTGAGGCTGTCACGGAGGCTGGTAAGTACTATTTTTATTCACATTTTGGGGGGGTGGGAAGGGATCAGTGACCACTGGGGGAGTAAGGAGGGTCATCCCTGATTCCCTTCAGTGGTCATCTGGACCAAAGCGTTTAGATTTTTGCCCTATACATTTTTGTTTTGTTCCATTATGGTTGTAAAATGTCCAAGTGTTAGGCATTTCCTAATCCTGCCTTTGAAATGCCCCCGACACACCCCCTTGTGATTTGGATGCACTGCAGACAAATTGCATAGATAGACGTTTGTAAAACAGATTTTGAAAATACCGATTTGGAAGTTTTGAGAACATTTTCATCCAAATGCTGCTTTATGACACTTTTTTAATGTTTTTCTCTTTCAAAAATGAGCTCCGTAGCTTCTTAACTTCATTCTATGCCCTCTCATTCCAGAGTTTTTCTTAATTTGAAAAAGGCTCACCTCCTGTACATTAATGAAATAGAGATATTTAAAAATCTCTATTATATCCCCTCTCTGTCGCCTTTCTTCCAGAGTATACATATTGAGGTCTATAAGTCTGTACTTACATGCTTTATGAGAGACAATAGCAGAGAGAATAAGAGGGGCATTTTCGATATGACATCTAAATCCAATTTTGGACATTTTGCTGAAAAGTCCATAGACCATTATTAAAATGGACTTGGGGAAAATCCACTGCGTATTTCTAGAATAAGCAGCTTAAAATGTATTGTACTGTTTTGGGATCTTGCCAGGTACTTGTGACCTAGATTGTCCACTGTTGGAAATGGGATGCTGGGCTTGATGGACCTTCAGTCTGTCCTAGTATGGCAATACTTATGTACTTATGTAATGTCCAAAATTCAAGTGGTGAACATAGCGATTTTCAAACCAAAAAATCATTTATCTTTTTGTAGTTGTTTAGTGCTCAGTACATTTTTCTTTTGTGAACCTTTTCAGAAAAAAAAATGCCCAAGGGAAAAATACACAAAAACAAGCCATTGGGACCTGTGGGAGGGCAGCATTCATAGTGGACTGGCCCCACAGACATTCCAGCAGAGCAGCGGGGCACCTTAGGGGTGTTGCAGTGGATTTCACATAAAAGGTCCTAGTTACACAACTCATCATGACTCACTTATATTGTATGATAAGCCCTCAAAAACCCACCAAAAACCTACTGTACCCAACTATGCACCACTACAATAGCCCTTATGGGTGCAGGTGTCACCTATATGTGGGTACAGTAGGTATTTGGTGAGTTTTGGAGGGCTCACACTTTCCACCACAAGTGTAACAGAGTGGGATATGGGCCTGGATCCCCTTCTCTACAGTACACTGCAAAGACCACTAGGATACTCCATGGACCTCCTTGCTGCTCTAATAGGACTGGTCATAACATCCAACATTGTCACACAGGCTGGTTTGCACTGATTCTTTCATATCTTCGTGGGATGGGATGGGAGGGGGTCAGTGACCACTGGAGAAGAAAGGGGGTCATGCTTTAATCCCCCCAGCGGTCATCAGGTTATTTAGGGCACCTTTTTGTGACCTATTTGTGATTGATACAGGTCTGGACCAAAACATCTAACTTTGGACATTTTTGCTTCGTTCCATTATGGCAGAAAAATGTACAAATTTTGTGAACGCCCATATCCCGCTCAACTATGCCCCTGACACACCACCCTTGTGATTTGGACACACTGCAGATGAATTGCATAGAAAAATGTCTGAAAATGTGTTTCGAAAATAGTGATTTGGACGTTTTGGACACAAAAATGACCATCAGCCACTTTGTGCAACTTTTTGGATGTTTTTCTGTTTCGAAAATGAACCCCTAAATTAATTCTTTGCTTCACCGAGGAAGATAGAGGAAACATTCCAATGCCAGAAATGGTATTCAGTGCTGATGAGCCAGATAAACTGAAACAAATCTCTGTAAACCTGGAAGATATAATGGGGGAATCTGACAAATTGAAGAGCAGCAAATTGCGTGGACCGGATGTTATACATCCCAGAGTACTAATAGAATTGAAAAATTAACTTGCAGAGCTATTGTTAGTAATATGTAATTTATCTTTCAAATCAAACATGGTTCCGGAAGATGGGAGGGTGGCCAATGTAACATAAATTTTTAAAAAGGGTTTCAGAGGTGGTCCAGGAAATTATAGACTGGTGAGTCGGACGTCGGTGCTGGGCAAAATGGTAGAGACTATTATAAAGAACAAAATTACAGAGCATAATCATAAGCATGGATTAGTGAGACAACGTCAGTATGGATTTAGTCAAGGAAAATCTTGCCTCACCAATCTACTACATTTCTTTGAAGGGGTGAACAAACATGTGGATATTGTGTATCTGGATTTTCAGAAGGCGTTTGACAAAGTACCTCAAAAAGGACTCTAGAGGAAATTGGAGAATCATGGGATAGGAGGTAGTATTCTATTGTGGATTAAAAACTGGTTAAAAGATAGAAAACAGAGAGTAGGGTTAAATGGTCAGTATTCTCAATGGAGAAGGGTAAATAGAAGGGTTCCCCAGGTATCTGTGCTGGGACCACTGCTTTTTAACATATTTATAAATGATCTATAGATGGGAGATAATTACATTTGCTGACAACACAAAGTTATTCAAAGTTGTTAAATCGCAAAAGGATTGTGAAAAATTGCAAGAGGAACTTATGAGACTGGGCATCCAAATGACAGATGACATTTAATGTAAGTGCAAAGTGATGCATGTGGGAAAGAGGAACCCAGACTACAGTTACATGATGCTAGGTTCCACATTAGGAGTCACAGACCAGAAAAAGGATCTAGGGACCCTGTTTACTAAGGTGCATTAGTGTTTTTAGTGCACCTACACTTAGCGCGTGCACTAACCATGTAGGCGCCTATAGGAATATTGTAGGCGCTTACATGGATAATGCGTGTTAAAAATGTTAACACGCCTATAACGCTGCTTAGTAAACAGGGCCCTTGGTGTCATCACTGATAATACATTGAAATCCTCTGCTCCATATGCAGCAGCAGCTAAGAAAGCAAATAGAATGTTAGGAATAATTAGGAAAGGAATGGAAATCAAAACTGAGAATGCTATAATGCCTTTTGTATTGCTCCATGGTGTGACCACACTTCGAACACTGTGTTCAATTTTGGTCACCACATCTGAAAAAAAATATAGTGGAATTAGAAAAGGCACAGAGAAGGGAGACGAAAATGATAAAGGGGATGGAATGACTTTCCTATAAAGAAAGGCTAAAGCTGCTAGGGCTCTTCAGCTTGGAAAAGAGATGGCTGAGGGGAGATATGATAGAGATCTATAAAATACTAAGTGGAATGGAACAGGTAGACGTGAAATCGCTTGTTTACTCTTTCTAAAAATATTAGGACTAGGGGGCACACAATGAAGCTACTAAGTAGTAAATTTAAAACAAACCGGAGAAAATATTTCTTCACTCAGCATGGAATTAAACTCTGGAATTTGTTTCCAGAGAATGTGGTAAAGCAGTTAGCTTAGCAGAGTTTAAACAAGGTTTGGCTAATTTCCTAAAAGAAACATCCATAAGCCATTATTAAGATGGATTTGGGAAAATGCACTGCTTATTTCTAGGATCAGCAGCATAAAATCTGTTTTACTGTTGTTGAGGATCTTGGCAGGTACTTGTGACCTAGATTGGCCACTGTTGGAAACAGGATTCTGGGCTTGATGGACCTTAGGTCTGTCTCAGTATGGCAACACTTGTTTTCTTATGACCAATTTTGTAGCCGCCCCTGAAGGTAATATTGTGTAAAATTAGGGTCTGTGAAAGATGCCAGACTGACAGCTAGAAACTAAAATGTTGCATTTTTTTCCCCAGAGCACTCAGAGTGCAACCCTCCCCACTCACTGCCTTGCTAATGTGTCTCAACCTTATCCTGGAATGCCACCCACCTCTGTTTGTCAGTCTGATCCAGTCCTGGTTTTTATTCTGCTGGTAAATGGGCTGGTAGGTCTGCAAAAAAAACCTGGACAATGAATCTATATACATGAAGTGTGGTGAAAACAGGACCAAATGTGACTGAGTAGCAGATAGGGGGTCTGGCTGGCAGCCCTCTGAAGGGGAGGGAGGTCAGTCTTTCATTCTGCTCTGCAAGACAGGTAGGTTCAATGATGCCTGCTTCTAGTGGGCCCTATACTAAACATCTATCTCAAAGATAAAAGCATCTATGAACTAAAGTTTGTGTTTACGGCAGAAAAGCCACAATTACAGGTACATTACATTCCGTTTCTGTGCAGAGCCTCAGCGCCACAGTGTGATTATGCACTTAGATGGAGTATGCAGTTAACAGAAGTGCATGTTAATGGTAAATATACACAATATTAGCTATAGGCATACTCGTATACAGACATGTATAGTAACATACCAACATAGTGAATGTCAGCAGGTAAAGGCCAGCATGGTCCATCCAGTCTGCCCAACAAAGTGGCATAAGAACATAAGTATTGCCATCAAGCCTAGCATCCTGTTTCCAGCAATGGCCAATCCAGGTTACAAGTACCTGGCAAGATCCCAAAACAGTACAATACATTTTATGCTGCACAGGTTCAACTTCTTCATGATTAAATACTGGTATACTTAGAGGGGCATAATCGAACGCGAACGCCTATCTCCATGGGCGTCTATGTCCAAAAATGGGTACGTGAAGAGGCGGGACAGACCGTATTTTCGAAAATAATGGACGTTTTTCAGCTGGGCGTTTGTTTTTTTTTAGCGATAATGGAAACTAAAAATGCCCAGCTCAAAAACGTTCTAATCCAAGCCATTTGGTCGTGGGAGGGGCCACGATTCGTAGTACACTCGCCCCCCTGACATGCCAGGACACCAGCTGGGCACCCTAGAGGTCAGTGCGGTGGACTTCAGACAATGCTCCCACATGCATAGCTCCCTTACCATGGGTGCTGAGCCCCCAACCCCCTCCCCCAAAACCCACTACCCACAAATGTACAACACTACCATAGCTCTTAGGGGTGAAGGGGGCACCTACATGTGGGTACAGTGGGTTTTGCAGACCTCCCACTTACCAGCACAAGTATTACAGGTAGGGGGGGATGGGCCTGGGTCCGCCTGGCTGAAGTGCACTGCGGTACCCACTAAAAGTGATCCAGGGACCTGCATACACGCAGGCCTCTAGGACTTGTTGCTGCTATATAACATTGGCACACCAGTTGACACCTGAAGACTAATCTCTCCGAAAACGTCCTTTATTGGAATAAGCACGCTTACTCACAGTTAACTGCAGATCAGAGGTTGTGCCCCACTGGCAACGAGTCTCCCTGGTACTGAGATGAGCAGTAGGTCAGAGCTGGCAGAATGCTGTACAATGCCCTCTTTCAGCCACATTCAAGGTAAGAACTAAGTTCTGTAGCGTGGCTAACACGTGAAAGGGATCTAAAACTGGCTTACAAAAATGGCCACTACCTCATGGACTACCGGAAACAAAACAGGGCACACTCTGACCCAGTAAGCAGGGGGAAAAGCACCATGGGAGTAGAGCCTACCAACTACCAACATCGTGAGCATTTGCCACAAGCTAGTGGAATCACGGAGCCCAATACCCAACACCCACCACAATGCATTGCTGATGTGACTCTGCAGTGCCCTTAACAGAAAAGGTGTCACACTCACCCGAGAGCCACATCAGAACCAGGGAAAGGCTGTCACAGGATAGAACACATTCTGCTGTCATGGAGGTGGGTACGGCATTTGAGGCTGGCATAGAGGCTGGAAAAAAAGTTTGTAAAGTGGGTTTTTTTTGGTGGGAGGGGTTAGTGACCACTGGGGGAGTCCGGGGAGGTCATCTCTGATTCCCTCCAGTGGTCATCTGGTCAGTTGGGGCACTTTTTTGGGACCTGTTCGTGAAAAAAAAGGGTCCAAAAAAGGGACCCAAAATCGAGGTAAAAACGCCTTTTTTTTTTCGATTATCAGCTAAAGATGCCCATCTCTCCTCGGCCGATAACCATGCCCCAGTTCCGCCTTCACCATGCCTCCAACACGCCCCCGTCAACTTTACCCGTTTCCGCGATGGATTGCAGTTGGAAACGCCCAAAATCGGCTTTCGATTATACCGATTTGGGCGCCCACGGGAGAAAGACGCCCATCTCCCGATTTGGGTCGCAATATAGGCGTTTTTCTCTTTTGATTATAAGCTGGTTAGGGGCTCATTTTCAAAACAAACAAACAAAAAAGTCCAAAAAACGTCTTAAGGTGGTAGATGGACATTTTTCTGTCAAAGTCCAAGTTGCAATTTTGGACACCCCAATTTTAGATGTTTTGCTCCACAGTTCATCCAAGTTTCAGGGGGGGCATGTTGGGAGGGGGGTGTTTTGGGTGGGACATGGGTGGTATTTTTCTGCAATAATGAAACAAAATGAAAACATCTAGGGCCAAAATTAAGATGTTTTTGGTTAGACCTGTTTCAATTATGAATAAGTGACCATCTAGCTTATTTTCAAAGCACTTAGCCTCCCAAAGTTCCATAGAAACCTATGGAACTTAGCCTCCCAAAGTGCTTTGAAAATATGCCTCCACAAGGTGCTCTAAATGACCACTGGAGTGAAAGGCATAATCTCCACCCCCCCTTACTCTCTAAGTGGTCACAGACCACCTACCACCCTCCCCCCTAACATGTGACAGTGACAATAAATACCAAGCTCTATGACAGCTTCAGATATGATGGCCATTCTTGTTAGAGCAGGAGGCAGGTCCCAGAAGTAGCCTACTGGTCGGTGCAGTGAACTGTAGAGAAGGGGACCCAGGCCCATATCCCACTCTGAGTGGTACGCTTTTGGTGGAACATGTGAACCCTCCAAAAGACACTAAATATCTACTGTACCGACATATAGGTGAGACCTGTAAGCTTGAGGGCTATTGTAGTGGTGTACAGTGAGGTACAGTAGTTTTTTCTCTGTTCCTGGAGGGCTCATCATATAATACTACTGAAAACCAACCTATTCAAAAAGGCATACCACAATGATCCATCCTACACAGTAAACAAGGACATTTCACCAAAACCAGACAAAATCGATCTCTCTACACTTGACTGACACATACACTCTGTTATTAATGAACGTCAATGCAACACCACTTCATAAGGAACCTGTACATTTGACTGTCTAACTGAACCCATACTTCACTCTATCAGCTATGAACTTTAATACAATTCCACTATGTAACCCTCATCCCGGAAATGGCGATCGCCATTACGGCATACTGTAAGCCACATTGAGCCTGCAAATAGGTGGGAAAATGTGGGATACATGCAGCAAATAAATAAATAATAAATATAAGGGGTTATGGTGCGATGTGCACCTGGAACCTTTTATGTGAAGTCCGCTGCAGTGCCCCCTAGACTGCCCCACTGCTCTTCTGGGATGTCTGTGTGGCCAGTCTACTAAGAATGATGGTTCCCAGATACCCTAATGGCTGGTTTTCTGGTGTTTTTATCTTTTTTTCCCAAAAGAAAAATGCACTGAGCATAAAACATCTAGAAAAAGGCAATTTTTGAACCAAAAAGATAGACATTTTTCAGGTTTGAAAATGTCTATGTTTGCCACTCAATTTGTGGACATTTTTAGCAAAACATCCAAAATCAAACTTAGACATTTTATCGAAAATGCCCCTCTTAATCTCAATCTCTGCCTGCCAATTTTGGGACACAGGCCATAGAAGTCTGCCCCGCACCATGCCTACTTCCCAGCTACTGGAGATGCCATTAAAGCCCACTCCAGCCTTCATCCTGATCAGTTTTATGCCATTTACGGGACCCAGACCATAGAAGTCTGCCCAACATTGGTCTTACTTCCCAACATCTGAAGCTGCCTACTCCAGTTATGAGGTCACTAAAGTTTTGCTTTAATTGGATTCCATCCTTTTTCTATATAGTGTTCCTCTGTGTTTATCCATGCCTTCTTGAATTCCATCACCGTTTTTGTCTTCACAGCCTCCTGTGGGTTGCAATGTCAGCTGCAGGCAGGCAGCTGACATTTTAATCACATGTGCCACCAAGCATATGTCAACAGACTAAGGCAGTGTTTTCCAAGTCTGGTCCTGGGGTACCCTTTGCCAATCAGGTTTTCAGGATATCCACAATGAATATGCATTAAAGAGATTTGCATATTATGGACGCAGCATATGCAAATCAGGTTCATGCATATTCATTGTGGATATCCTGAAAACCTGATTGGCAAAGGGTACTCCAGGACTGGATTTGGGAAACACTGAACTAAGGTATGCACTTAACTGGTGTGGGTTTTATATGCCATGCAGATAACTGATTTATACAAATATGTAATATGCAGTTGAACATTGTTGGCACCTATTCAAATTAATTATTTTTTAAAATGGGACCGACTGGCATCTATAGAGTTAACTGGATTATGCAATTAAGCATTATGCATTTACATGGACTCGACTGCATATAGCGATTTACCTAGGTAAAATAACTTGGCTGAAAAATGCACTGCTCAGAATGAATAAAGGTTTGTACAGGTTTCCACAGTACATGTACTTTTGGCTGCAAGAAACAGAGGCATTTCCAGGAGCGCGTTGAAATCTGGGGAGGAAAAGACATGTATATATTTCATTTTCAGGTGAAAACAGGCTGTTTTGGCCTTCCACTCTGCTGTCCACCCAAATAGGGGGATGGACAGTAGACTCTTGCTTTCATTGTACTGACCTTTATACTTACTACAGTGGTGTAGCCATGGGTGGTCCTGGGTGGGCACAGATCCACACATTTTGGGCTCCCCAAGCCCTGCCAGCTGAAGATCTCCCTGAAGGCACCCAAAACCACCTGTGCCCAGATCAGCAGTCGGTAGCTGCTTCCTAAGCTGCCAACGCTGGTATTCTGTGCACGCTTAGGTGCTTATAATTTCTTTTAAAAGTTGAGTTTGGTTGGAGCGCCTCAGGGAGGGAGTGGTGGGGTGGGGCAGATTATCATTTTGATTGGTTGGTATCGGAAGTATCTCAGTATGTTTCTAGTTTCGTTTTTTGTGTGTTATTATACCCCGCCTAGACAACAGGCAAGATAAAATTGGTTAAATAAATTAAATAAATTTAGTGTCCACCTATTTCCTCCTTAGACACACCCAAAATGCTATGCTTCTGACTTACACATTTTTGAAGAGAAACAATACAGGTGGCTTCTCTGTGCATTTACATAAAGTACATCTGTTAAAAGCGGTCACATAGTTTGCGACTGTTAGGGCTGTCTGGAAAATATCCCCCCCCCCCCCACAATGCTTAGTCCACAGGGCCAAAAAATGGGAAACTGCTTTAGTACATCAAGCCCCATGTCAGCAGAAATACTGCACTGATCTATCAAACTGTCACCGTTATTCCAGATGTTTGGAAATAGAAAAGACGCATATTCCTGACACAATATCCTCCATGCGCTCATTCCATCAAACAACCTGTGACCTAGCAGACATGCTGAAAGATTCTGGACTCCTTCCCTTCCACACCACAAGCCAAGAGAACATGAAAATTACCCCACAGCCTCTCTTAGCAGAGGCTGCAGCTGAACTGACAGAAAGCCACCTTGCTCCCCTTTTGTCTTTGTACCTGAAGCAAAGAAATGCTTGGCTTCCCCCCCCCCCCTCCACCTTTGCAAATGCTGCTAACTAGAACCACTTCCAAGCACCACTATTTCTCTGCTATTAGCGTGAAAAGCCTTAATGTGGCACAGTCCTCTGGAAGCTGTTTCCATGGCAGCAGGGACACCTGGTATCCATAGACAGAAGATGCTGGCATCCCACATCTGCAAGAGGTTTAACACTTATTACATCTGTGCTGCACATTTTCCAGCAGGTATTTATTCAAATAATGAAGCCTGGAAGTGTAGAGTCTTTAGAGCAACTTTCAGCTCCGAGGACCTGTGTTCAGTCAGCTTCCAAATACAAGCCACATCAAAATGAGGTCCAGTTTGGTTCAGAGGTCATCCTTTGCTGGGCAGAAGCTTAGGACTAAAAATGGATGAGCAACCAGGAAATGGAAGTGAACACTGAAGCAGAGCGGTGTACGGACCCCAGTAAGGGTGTGTAAGGAAGATAGGAAGAAAATAGGTAGTCATGTGATTAGACAGAGTTTAGGACTTCTGATTAGGGTGAATCCTAGCTGTTTCTGCTTTGTATGTCCTAAAAACTGAGACAAGAAAAAAATAGTTTTAGTATTCCTCTACAGCTGGGATTAGAACACAAGCACAAGAAGATAGAGTTACTCATCCAAGGTCAGAGACTCTGTGACACAGCCAAGGTTGGAACTGAGGCACAAGGAGATAAATTGACTTGTCAGAGTCCCATGGAGAGTTGGTGACACAAGGCATAGGGAGATAAAGGGTCACGTGGAGGGGCATTTTTGAAAGAAACATTGAAGTTGCAATTTGGACGTCCTTGCAAAACGGCGAAATCCAGGGGTGGGGAAACCCGTATTTTCTAAAACAAAAATGGATGTCCATCTTTCGTTTTGAAAATTTGGATGTCCCTAAGATTTGGAAGTCCCTAGACATGGACGTTTCTCACTTTCGGCTATTTTCAAAACCAAAGATGTCCATGTCAAAAACGTCCAAATGCAAGCCATTTTGCCGTGGGAGGAGCCAGCATTTGTAGTGCACTGGTCCCCCTGACATGTCAGGACACCAACCGGGCACCCTAGGGGGCATTGCAGTGGACTTCATAAAATGCTCCCAAGAACATAGCTCCCTTACCTTGTGTGCTGAGCCCCCCAAAACCCACTACCCACAACTGTACAACACTACCATAGACCTTATGGGTGAAGGGGGGCACCTATATATGGGTACAGTGGGTTTGTGGTGGGTTTTGTAGAGCCCACTGTTTCCTCCACAAATGTAACAGGTAGGGGGGTATGGGCCTGGGTCCGTCTGTCTGAAGTGCACTGCAGTACCCACTAAAACTGCGCTGATATGGACCTGCGCTGATATCTGAGGCTGGCATAGAAACTGGCATGAAATATTTTTAAAGATGTTTTTTGAGGGTGGGAGGGGGTTAGTGACCACTGGGGAAGTAAGGGGAGGTCATCCCTGATTCCGGTGGTCATCTGGTAATTTCAGGCACCTTTTTGTGCCTTATTCATTAAAAAACACATCTGGGTGAAAACGTCCAAGTGTTCGTCAGGGACGTCCTTGTTTTTTTCGATTACGGGTCAAAGACGTCCAAGTGTCAGGCACGCCCAAGTCCCGCCTTCACTATGCCTCTGACACACCCCCTTGAACTTTGGACGTCCTTGCAATGGACTACAGTTGGAGACGTCCAAAATTGGGTTTCGATTATACCAATTTGGACATCTCTAGGAGAAGGACGTCCATCTTCCGTTTTATGTCAAAAGATTGATGTCCTTCTCTTTTGAAAATCAGCCCAATAGAGAATCAGTGGTAGAGCTGGGCTTAGAACTGTCACTCATTGTGACCTTGAGCAAGTCACTACAGGGTTAATTTTACAATTAACTTGAAAGTGTAGAACACTATTTTACAAGACTCAGTAGGCACTTATAAAAAAATTGCCATGTGGTATATATAGAGAAAAATAGGAGCTCAGAAAGCACAGCCTTTACTTTTAGGAGATGCACAGAAAGCCATTCCCAGGGGAGCGGAGTGGGGCACAAATCGTCAATCTTAAAAGACACAGGCATGTGCCAAACTATACAGGCATGTACATGCACAAAGCAGATTTAAATAAAGACACATATGTTATCTTTATAAAACAGCTGCAATGTATGTGCCTTCCCTACCTATGCAACCTGTTATCAAATTACCCTCTTTCAAGGCAATCCTCTAAATGGGCTACGATAGGAGTTTTATCTATAAAGGACAGTGGCCGCCTACGTTCCATTCTAGAATCTGAAATTACACAAGTCATGTCATGTCGGAAAAATTGTAAGCCACATTGAGCCTGCAAATAGGTGGGAAAATGTGGGATACAAATGTAACAAATAAATAAATAAATCATTAGAGTTACAGATGAGATACACACAAGCACGAGCACTGACTCCAGCCACACGGGTGATGCAAATGTGTGTGCGCCTCAGATCCAGTGATACACATGCAGAGGGGAATTCAATAAATGGCACTAAAAGTTCCATTCCAGAATCATTAGCATTACAGGTGAGATACAAGCAAGCACGAACACTGGCTCCAGCCATTGGGGTGATGTAAATTCGTGTGCGACTGGGTTGCAGTGATACGCTTGTAGATAGGATTTCTATAAACGGCACATATGTTCCATTCTAGAATCATTAACATCTGTAGCATTATAGGTGAGATACACACAAGCACGAGCACTGACTCCAGCCATAGCGCTGATGGAAATGTGTGTGCGCCTCAGTTCCAGTGATACACATGTAGAGGGAATTTCTATAAACGGCGCTAAAATTTCCAATCTAGAATTATTAGCGTTACGGGTGAGATACACAGAAGCACATGCGCTGACTCCAGCCAAAGGGATGATGCAAAAGTGTGTGCACCTGAGTTCCAGTGATACACATGTAGAGGGGATTTCTATAAATGGCGCTAAAAGTTCCATTCTAGAATCATGAGCGTTACAGATGAGATTCACAAAAGCATGAGCACTGGCTCCAGCCACAGGGGTGATGTAAAATGTGTGAGCATCTCAGTTCCACTGATACACATGTAGAGGGGGTATCTATAAACGGCACTAATAGTTGAATTCTAGAATCATTTGCGTTATGGGTGAGATACACGGAAGCATAAGCACTGACTCCAGCCATAGGATTGATTTAAATGTGTGTGCGCCTAAGCTCCACTGATAGGGGATTATTTATAAATGGCACTAAACGTTAGGCACCAAAAACCTGGGTGGTAAACTAATATTCTGTAAGAGCAGAGTTGCACCCCACATCTGTAATAGAATATTAGCATAAGTACACAGTTACGTGCTGAACTTTAGGCGTGACCACTTAAACAATAATGCTTTTCTGAAACAAAAATAGTTTTAAACTGTAAGCCAGCAAAGTAGTATATACAACTGGCAGCTCATGGATGTGAAAAAAGGAAAGCAGAGGACTAGCTTCTCAACTCACTTTCACAGAGGAAAACATGGAATCAGCCCTGCTGAAAAACAAGCTGATTTAAATGCTGGCTGAAGAGGTCAAAGGTGACTGTAAGATTCTGCGAAACTTTAGGCATGACCACTTACACTATGTCTGTAAAGTGCGTGCATGAATGGTTGGAACGTTCCGGACACGCTCGTGCCCCTCCCACATTAATGCCCCTTTGGAGTTTTGGGCGAGAGAAGTTAGGATCTCAGTTTACAGAATAGAGGCATAAGTTAGTTACATGCACAACTGCTAATGAATGCCAATGAGTGCTTGTTCACATCAATTATTGGTACTTATCTCCAATTAAGTGCAATTTAGCCCCAATTAGCTACCTATGTTATGCGTATAACCCTATTTTTTTAACTGGATGCACAATTGCGCAACTAACTTTAGGCACCCTTTATAATGGAGGAGCCTAATGGTTTATGCAGAGGCCTGAGAACCAAGGGAAATGGGTTCGATTCCCACCACAGCGCCTTGTGATTCTGGGCAAGTCAATTAACCCTCCATTACCCTAGGTACAAAATAAGTACCTGTATATAAAATGTAAACCGCTTTGATTGCAACCACAGAAAGGTGGTAAATCAAATCCCATCCCCTTTCTCTTTGGGGAACAATATATAGCATCTACTGATTAGCGTGCGCTGAATGCGAAGGAGCCCGTTTAATTCCCATAGGCTTCTTCGCATTTAGCATATGCTAATTGGCAGCGCCGCTTTGTTAAAGAAGCCCTTAGAAATCACTTATCCTAATAGCAGAAATCATCTATTTGTCCAATAGATCTTCAAAAAGTCCTAAACGTAGATAAATACCAGTATCACAAAAATTTCTTGCACATAAATATTGGCATTGCAAAAATTTGGGGCCAGATTTATATATGGTCCTCAGAAAAAAATTCTGCCTAAGCGTATTCTATAAGCAGTGCCTAGATTTAGGCAAGGTATTTTAGTATACACTTAGCTAATATCCCAGCTCTTAAAAGTACGCACCTCCATTTATACCAATGAAAACGTGGCGTAAATCCCAGCACGTATATTTAGGCACAGAGGGTCATATTCTATAACAACACACGTAAATTTTGGAACACCTACAGAATGCCCATGAAATGTCCATTTCTCCATCTATAACCATACCCCTTTTTACCTGTACATGTTAGAAGTTAAGCGCACTGCATTACAGAATACGCTTACTGAGTTATGCACGTAAGTTCTAATTATTGCCAATTAGTGCTCATTATTGCTTGTTAAGTGCTGTTATCAATTCTAATTAGCTTGTTACGCCAATTAAGTTACGCGAGTTGTTATAGATGGCATCCCCATGCACATTTCTGGATAAGTTTTAGCTTAAAAAGGGGGTTTGTTGCGGCGGAACTCTGGGGCTCATTCTGTGGATGGACGCATCGTGCAGAAATGACTTATACACTCTCCAATTAAAGTGCAAATAAAGAGTTTAATTTACCCAATACGAATCTACAAGAATCTGTAGTATTTTATTCTGTGAGCAGTCTGTGGTGATCAAGTAAGCAGGCTGCAATACCGAAGCAATACAATTACACGTGCAGATACCTTATTTTACTGCTTGAACCTCTTTGCAGAGCTATCACCTCCCCTTCTGTCTTAAAAGTTTCCTGGCTTTTAAGTTTCAAACTAGAACCTGGGGGATAGCCGATTATTGCTCAACAGTGCTTCATCAAAACAGGAAAGTTACACATTTAGGTACTGTAATGCTTGCAGGAAATAAAAAGAAAGAAACTGGAATTAAGGTGGGAATTCATCAAGCAGTGGAAGGGCCTTTGCGCAAGCTTTTGGGCCTTAACGCACACTAAATGCAAAGAAGACCATTTTATACGTATGGGCTTCTTTCATTCCCTTAGCGCACATTAAGACCCTAACACTGCTTGAATTCTCCACCTAAATATTATTAGAGCCTACTGCAGAAGAATTAACTAACCCTTCTACATCTCCTCAGACCTGGCAATCAAGTTCTAGTATGTGGAGGAGCCTAATGGTAGTGCAATGGGCTGCAAACCAAGGGAAGTGGGTTCAATTCCTTCCCACTGCAACTCCTTCTGACTCTGGGCAAGTCACTTGACTCTCTACTGCCCCAGGTACAAAATAAGTACCTGTATATAATATGTAAATCACTTTGATTGTAACCACAGAAAGGTGATATATCAAATCCCATCCCCTTTCCCCTTTAAGTCTTACTTGCCTGCATTGGGGTCAGATAGCTAATGTAATGTTAGTAGGCAGTTGCTTAGTATGTACTCAGAATCTGGATGATCTCTTATACATACACAGTATTTATCTGGTCCAGAATAGGGCACAGACTGGAATCCTCCAGGAGGCTGTAAACAGTTCTCTGACATGTGCTTCTTTTCTCCACTCTCACAATGACAATCAAGTCTTTGAGTAAACAAATACAATGTGACAGAGGCAGGTACAAGACAAGAGACAACAATTAGCACTTGAATTATTTATACTATCTCTGGTGCTTTATATTCCTAACTCTTTTGGCCAGAGAGAGAGACCAACTCTCCTCATGAATCCTACTACTGTGGGTCGCAGGGCAATGCAGCTAAGTATTATCTCCACTTACAGTTTTAGCTGTTAGCTGTGATGAGCTCTGTCCAGATCAGGTTCAGCTGGGATGTTTGCTCCTCAGTCATGAATACTGTAGATGGAGGTGGTAAAGATCCTTCAGCCCAGTAGATGAGATAAGTCCAGGTCACCCTGCTGGAAAATACAAATGGTCCCTTCAGTTTCTCAGAAGGAATGTAGAGGATTCCCTGTTCCCCCAGGCTTCTGTCTCCTGTGTACTCCCAGATTGCTCTTTGACTTATGATAACAGCTAGGGTAACATAATATAAAGCTGTAGATCTCTAAGAGGGGCATAATCGAAAGGGGCGCCCAAGTTTTCCTGAGGACATCCTCGCAGGACGTCCTGGTGAAGGGGCAGGGAAACCCGTATTATCGAAACAAGATGGGCGTCCATCTTTCATTTTGATAATACGGTCGGGGACGCCCAAATCGCAAAATTTAGGTTGACCTTAGAGATGGTCATCCTTAGAGATGGTCATCCCCGATTTTTGCTGATAATGGAAACCGAGAACGACCATCTCAGAAATGACCAAATCCAAGCACTTTGGTTGTGGGAGGAGCCAGCATTCATAGTGCACTGGTCCCCCTGACATGCCAGGACACCAATCGGGCACCCTAGGGGGCACTGCAGTGGACTTCATAAATTGTTCCCAGGTGCATAGCTCCCTTACCTTGTGTGCTGAGCCCCCCAAAACCCACTCCCCACAACTGTGATGTCAGATTAAAAGGTAGAATTACATTGCTTATAGTAAAGGCTCTGGGAATTTATGTAGACACCCCTACCCAGTTGACTGACTCTAAATATCTTGTGCTTCTGTTTAATGCAAGGTTTTGTTTAGGGTTAACAACTGCACAAATCCTTTGACTGCATTGCACACCCAGAAAATTAAGGACCCAATGCTCACAGCAAATCAGGCTTGTAATGTTTCATTTAGACTGGTTTTAGCCAGCCTAAATTAAACCTTTTTTTGCTGTTAATGCATAGAGGCTTTCTGCCACTGCTTTACCGTGCAGAGAAGCAGTGACCAAAAGTATTATGTTAATGAGCTCACTTGTAATAAAATCAGCTCATTAGCAGCTAGAGCTCTTCAACTTGGAGAAAAAATGGCTGAGGAGAGATATGATAGAGGTCTATAAAATAATGAGTAGAGTGGAACGGGTAGACATGAATCGCTTGTTTATTCTTTCCAAAAATACTAGGACTGGGGACACGCAATGAAGCTACAAAGTAGTAAATTTAAAATGAATTGGAGAAAATTTTTCTTCACTCAATCTGTAATTAAAATCTGGAATTCTTTGCCAGAGAATGTAGTAAAAAAAACGTTAGCTTAGTGGGGTTTAAAAAAGGTTTGGATGGCTTCCTAAAGAAAAAGTCCATAGACCATTATTAAACTGGACTTGGGGGAAACTCCACTGCTTATTTATAGGATAAGCACCATAAGTTGTATTGTACTGTTCTGGGATCTTGCCAGGTACTTGTAACCTGGACTGGCCACTGTTGGAAACAGGATGCTGGGCATGATGGACCTTCGATCTGTCCCAGTATGTTCTTGTGTTCAATTTTGTGCAATGCTCAGAACAATGGTACACAGGGCCCGAAAGACTAAAACCTACCAACAGCTCCTGAGCTGCATTGGCTTCTTTCTGCATTGGCCTCTAAGTTTGCACCTGAGGAATAGAGGGTTAAGTGAGTTGCCCAAGACCACAAGGAGCATTAATGAGATTTGAAGCCTAGCTTCCCTGATTCTCAGCCTGCTTCTCTAACCATTAGGCTAGTCCTCCATTCCACTGCTAAAAGAAAACCAGTAACTATAACTTATCATTGTTCAGCATCTACTAGTCACTAGAAAACACTGGTAACAAAGCTCTTAGTTAACCAGAATATGGAGAATTTTCTGCTTCCAAAATACTCAGAAAATAAGAGGGTGGTGATATGTCAATTTCTAAAGTTGTGAACATTTTTTTTAATTGGTGTTATTAGATTCATCTAAATTTGAGAATACTTCCACCATTGGTTAAATGGAATATTTCACTCCTAGGTGTAAATTTGTAAATGAAAATTTAATCCTTTGTATTAGACTTATTCTGGCATTATCTCTAAATTTCTTTGAACTGCTCTCTCCCCCTCCCTGTCCTAAGGAAGCCTTGTCTGAAACTGTTCCACAACCCATTTTGGGTTTTTTTTCTAAAAAATTAAAGATTGCTAGATCAACTGCTATATTTATTTTTCCTCCTTGAAAAAAATATTACAAGACTAAGGCTTTTAAACAATCTCCTTTTGTTTCAGGTGGCACATCTCAACAAAGAAATAGAGAATCTCTTAATGACTACATCTACTTATTTTAAATTTCAAAACCACATTAAAACCTTCTTATTTAGGAAATCTGTGTTATAATCTGATAGTTAGAAAGTGTCAGAATTATTGTTCTTATTTTGTATTTTCTGGAAATGTCCAGCATCTTCTAAACGGTGATCTGCTTAGAACTGCGAGGTATTAGTGGAATACAAGCTATATTATTAATGTTAAAATCTCAGACAGAAGGGTGCAAACTGCACCTCATAAAAGAGGCACTTCTAGAAGTGGGCACATCCTTTTAGGTACCCCAGTGCTGTGTACCCAGAGTCTATTCTGCAATGGCATTCGGGCACCCAGATTCCATTATACAATACTAGCATAACCCAGTATCAGCGCCACTGTTCTCTCTAAGCTGAGCGGGAGTCCTCCACCTACAGTGCTGATAGTGTGTGTGTGTGTGAGGGGGGGGGGTGCTGTTTCACTATAACATTTTCAATAGTGAGGTGACAGGCAAGCTCTGCAGAACTCCAGGGAACCTGCCTGTCCCTAGTGATTGAGAACACAATATTGAAGCACCGCCCAGTTGGAGGACTCCTGCCAGGTCGGGTTTTCAGGATTTCCACAATGAATATGCAGAGATATATTTGCGTACAATGGAGGCAGTGCATACAAATAGATATTTATTGGGGAAATCCTGAAAACCTGACTGAATTGTGGTTCTCACCAGGTTGGATTTTCAGGATTTCTACAATAAATTTGCATGAAATATATTTGCATACAATGGAGGCAGGCCATGCAAATAGATCACATGCATATTCATTGGGGAAATCCTGAAAACCTGACTGGATTGCAGCCCTTGAGAACCGAGGTTGGACAACCCTGGCTTAGAGGGAACAGTGATCAGTGTGCCTAACTTCTAGACCAGGGGTGTCCAACCTCGGCCCTCACCAGGTCGGGTTTTCAGGATTTCCACAATGAATATGCATGAGATCTATTTGCATACAATGGAAGCAGTCCATACAAATAGATCGTATGTATATTCAGTGGCGTACTAAGGGGGGGCGGTGGGTGTGGCCCGCCCCGGGTGCACGCCGCTGGGGGGGTGCCGTGCGCCGGTCAGCTTCGTTGTTTTCCATGCTCCCTCTGCCCCGGAACAGGTTACTTCCTGTTCCGGGGCAGAGGGAGCATGGAAACAACGAAGAAGACCGGCGCGCGGCACCCCCCCCCAGCGGCGTGCACCCGGTGGGGGGTTCTTTCGCCGGGGTGGGGGGGTGATGAGGGGGTTCACGCTGCACCAGGGGGGGCGCTGCACCCAGGGGGCGGGGCGCATCAGCGACCGCCCCGGGTGTCAGCGCCCCTAGGAACGCCACTGTGTATATTCATTGGAGAAATCCTGAAAACCACATCTGGATTACTGTAATGTCCTAGTCTTTGGCATTAAAAACCAATATCAAAATAAACTACAGATCATACAGAACACAGCGTCTAGATTAATGTTCAAACTGAACAGATATACTAGCTTGTCAACATACCTTGTCAAATTACATTGGCTACCCTTGGCTGAAAGAATTAAGTTTAAAGTTGCCTACCTGATCTGATCTACCAGATCCTTCAGGGTGCTACCTCTGAACTATTGATTAATATCTCAACTATCAGCATTGTTCACTCAAGCAGGCTGAAAGAACAATTCCCATAAGGGAATTCAGTTCCAGAAGATCTTCAACTCACTCTTCCCTGTATCAGATATCTCGCTCTGGAACTCTCTCCCTTTGGTGGTTACATTTGAGTCCAACTACCTCAGTTTCTGGAAGCGGTTAAAAATCTGCCTCTTCCCAAAGACTACTACATAACAAACATAAAACCCTTAACTTCTTGATTGGACTACAAGACTATCAAATAGAAAAAACCCACTCTCACACCTTTAGTATCACACTACATAACATTTAACCAACAAGACTGTATCCACATAATGTCTGACCTATAAACAAGACTGTGTTCACTTACTGTCCTCTTAATAATATTGTACCAATTTGGTCCCACCTAAGCTGAACCCTAAACAGGGATATTAGATATTAGCTGTATATAAGACCTGAATTGAATTGAAAACCTGACTGGACTGTGGCCCTCGAGGACCGAGGATGGACATCCCTGATCTAGACACTCACACAATAGCCGTAGACCTAGTGTAACTGTGGTTACCCAAATGTGGCAAGGGCAAGCGTAATTATTGCATTGTATAACCTGTGCAAATACTTGGTAGCCTGGCCCATGTTCTGCTCATGTGAATGCCCCCCTTGCATTTATGCACTATCCCCCAGATTCTATATATGGCACACAAAATTGCACACTCAAATTTTGGAGCATGCCCAATTTAGTTGAGTAACGAGCCAATTAACGCCAATAACTGGGTGCTAACAATCAAGTATCGGTGTTAATTAGCAAGAATTTGGATTTGCGTGTGCATCTTTCTAAGTGCTCTGTTCTATAAAGATGCATGTGCAAATATTTTATTGTGCAACTGAAAAGGGGTGTGGCCATGGGAGCGGCATGGGCGGGTCAGGGACATTCACTAAAGATGCGCGCAGTAATATAGAATTCAGGGGATCTGCGCCTAATTTACACATTTATTTATTTGTTACATTTGTACCCCACATTTTCCCACCTATTTGCTCAATGTGGCTTACATAGTACCATAAAGGCATTTGCCAAGTCCGGTAGAGAACAAATACAAGATTATATTGTGGTCAAATAAGGTCGGTGTGTTTCAGGCACCATGAGGGGTCGAAGGGAGGGAAGGTTGTATATTGTCCAGTACGATCATTGGTTTTGCTGTTTTGCCGGGTGTGGGGATTTACGTTGGATCGGTAGGGTAAGCCTTTTTGAACAGGTTGGTTTTTAGTGATTTCCTGAAGTTTAGGTGGTCATGGATTGTTTTAGGCACCCTCTAGGAGTATTATTCTAGCTGCCCCTTTATAGAATTGCCCTCCTAATGCATAAATCACTATTTTTGAATCTCGAGTGTGCCTTGCAGTTAACATGAAAGTCGTTACCACATGTTATTCCACCACACTAACTGTACTCTACTTTATCTGCTAGGGGGCATTTAACAGGTGGTATCACGCTCTGTGTTAACTGTACAGCTCCCTCACAAAAGTGCTGGGAATGTCCCCAACAGTTACCAGAGATGTTTTACACCTAATATGGTTCAACTTTTGCAGTTAATGCACACTAGGTGCAAATCCTTAGTGCATCTTAGTAAACAGTGGCCTAAGCCTGTATTTGAGAAAATGAAGAGTGAAGTAGTTTACCCAGCATCAGACTGAGAGTGTCATTGGGAAAAGGATTTCAACACGAACTTCCCTAGTTCACAGCCTGCTACTCTTATCACTAGACTACTTTTCATTCTAACAAACAAGAAAGCCAATATACTGAAGTGCAATATTTGTTTTCCAAAAGCAGCAAAGCAAAAAGAAAAGGTGCAGAAAGCCCCAACAATGCACAATAATCTGGAACACACTCACAAAAGGCTTTGCCTAATGCAAGACTATCTCTACTTCAAGAAGTAGGTGAAAGCTTGACTCTTCTCCCAAGCCTTGAACGGAAGAAGTAACTATCTAGTCATACAAGGGCTAACATCAGCTGCACTTACTACAGCTGGACTTGCTTATTACACATGCACCTTTTCCAACTCCTTGTGCAATATTTTCTTGTTACTCACCCTTATATTTTATCTAAATTCTCTCTTATCTGTCTGTCCCACATCCACTTACATCCTATGCTATCTGTTAAGATGTTTTAATATGTGTTGTGTTGACATGTAACTATTATATTCTGCTATAGTCCATACTATTATTTGAATGTTTTATTACTGATTTACTCGTGTATTACCTTTATCTGGTTATTATTGCTATATACTGGCTTGGGTGAATTTCTTTAAAATGGCAGCAAAAACAAACAAACCTAATAAATAAATAAATTACAACATTTCAGTGCTTTGTGTAGGTTTTTTTTTTGTTCATTGCTTCTTTTTCAGAAAAAAAATCATAAAAGATAGCCTTTCTTGATAGTAAATGTTTTGTATGACCTACAGGTCAACATTTCTATATCAAAGTAACACTGCAAATAAAACAGGCACATGGGGGCCAAGTCATGGAGCTTCAACCAGATTTTACACACAGTAGTTACAAAGGCAATTTATAAACCTTCCTCTAGTAGCAGACTTCGGGCTCATTTTCAAAGCTCTTACACACAAACTTCCATAGGTTACAATGGAACTTTGTAAGTCTAAGTGCTTTGAAAATACGCCTGAAATTGTCTAGCAGGCTGAAGGATCATCAGCTTGTGCTGAATGTGTCAAAAACATCTGCGTGCTGGATAACTGGGCAGTTAGATCTCCTTTCTCTGATTCCAATTCTGTTATGGGTCCCTATTAAAGTAGTAGATGCCTTTAAATATTTGGGTATTATAGTTGACGTTCAGTTTACGTTTACAGATCAGACTCTTAACGTGTTGAAAAAAGTTTATTTTTTTGCACTGCACAAAATTAGATTGCTTAGAGCCTACTTTGATTAGGCAACCTTGTATACTCTGATCCATGTATTACTGATATTGTGGATGGATTTTGGCAGTGTGGCATATGCCGGTATTTTAGCTCACAGACACTGCAGAATGCCGCTACTCAGCTATTAGGAATAGCATGCAAGTATGATCATGTAACCTCATTATTTATTTGGCACCACTGGTTATCGATACAATTTAGATCACAATTTAAGTTAATGACCACACTTCATAAAGCACTACATGAAGACGTTCCATCTTATTTTATATCAATGGTGATACCTTATGCCCATGGAAGGACATTGAGATCTGCTTTAGCTCACAGACTGGTACTGCCACCACTCTCATGAGCTCATTGAGGTCTACTGATCAGAGAGCTTTTTTTTGTCTAGTCCCTGTTTTGTAGAAAACTACTACTACTACTACTATTTAGCATTTCTATAGTGCTACAAGGCGTACGCAGCGCTGCACAAACATAGAAGAAAGACAGTCCCTGCTCAAAGAGCTTACAATCTAATAGACAAAAAATAAATAAAGTAAGCAAATCAAATCAATTAATGTGAACGGGAAGGAAGAAAGGAGGGTAGGTGGAGGCGAGTGGTTACAAGTGGTTACGAGTCAAAAGCAATGTTAAAGAGGTGGGCTTTCAGTCTAGATTTAAAGGTGGCCAAGGATGGGGCAAGACGTAGGGGCTCAGGAAGTTTATTCCAGGCGTAGGGTGCAGCGAGACAGAAGGCGCGAAGTCTGGAGTTGGCAGTAGTGGAGAAGGGAACAGATAAGAAGGATTTATCCATGGAGCAGAGTGCACGGGAAGGGGTGTAGGGAAGGACGAGTTTGGAGAGATACTGGGGAGCAGCAGAGTGAGTACATTTATAGGTTAGTAGAAGAAGTTTGAACAGGATGCGAAAACGGATAGGGAGCCAGTGAAGGGTCTTGAGGAGAGGGGTAGTATGAGTAAAGCGAGAAAAGACTCCTTAGTATGATCTGGGCTGAATGTTCACTAAGAAAATGTAAATTGTTATTGAAATTTTATTGTTTTACATCAGCATTTGGCTTTTAGTGCTCAATTACTAGGGAATACTTCTAGAAATCTTTGTGATGTTTTTCTTGTTGGTATGATTGGGTATGGAATAATTGTTACATTCTTTCCTATTTTAAAATTAAATTGTTTTACTGGCTTATTAGAGTTTTTACATGCATTGTAAACTGCTGTGATCTGTTTAAAAGTTTAGTGGTATAGAACATTTAAATGAACCATAAACCAATATGCTTTTTTTTTTTTAAAGATTGCAGAGAGAATCTGCATCGTCCTTTCCCTCAAAGCTAGGATTGTCAAGGTGAAAACTTCAGTGTGGAAGAAGGAACACTGGGTGAAGCAACTACCTTAGTCATATCAGTAATCTCTTAAAAACAGTATTTTTACACAGAAAATAGATAAGCTGAGATGTTTTTCACCAGTCAAATTCACTTTCCAGTGGCCTCTCAAGCAGTCAAAGTTGTTCATGACCCAAAGGTTGATTTATAGATAATGAAAAAATCTTTGCTCTTGGTTGATCAGTGTGGAACCTGGATATGGAGACTGATGTGAAACCTCTGATTCAGACATCTCACATCAACTTAAAATAAAACAAATTCAATAAACTAAGAACATGTTACTAATTTACCGAGCCATTATGCTAATAAAAGAACTCTTCATTATTGCAACTACTGTAACACACCTCAATTTTAACAGACCAAAAACACTCTTTATTACAAAACCCCAAATTATATTTCTTTATGTAAAGACCAAAAATATTCATTATTTTCAGAACAGATGAACTATACATATTCAGATTCCAACATAGGGCATTGATCTTTTAGTCCTGAGATACTAATTCTTTCTTGTCCATGGCAGTAAAGAACACACAGATAGCAGCTGTAACAAATGCCTGGATGCCTTCATATAGCAGCTTAGGTGAAAAAACACTCCTTATGAACAAATGGTAACGCAGAGATGTGACCAAAATGATGTAGACTGTGATGGGAATTGAACGAAGTAATGCATAGCAGAAACAGCCATGGCCTTTTGCAGATGAACTCCTGATCATTTCAGAACTCAAACAGCAAATCAAATGAATGACCCAAAGCAAAGGCCCAGCATAGGTTGCAACTGTTGTAAGGAGGATTGCTGGAATTTCAATATAGTCGTCTAAGCCCACAAAACCAGCATTTGCGTGTGCATCAGTGCTCTGTTCTACAAAGATGCATGTGCAAATATTTTATTGTGCAACTGAAAAGGGGTGTGGCCATTGGAGCGGCATGGGCGGGTCAGGGACATTCCCTAAAGATGCTGGCAGTAATATAGAATTCAGGGGATCTGCGCACATGAGTATTTACACCAGGTTTCAGTCAGTATAAATCTTTGTGCCCAAAGTTGGGTGTGCATGCTGGTACTACATGCTATTCTATAATGGTACCCAAGTTAGACTGCTGTTTATTTATGACATCTGTATCCCATAATTATCCCAAACATAAGTACATAAATACATAAGTATTGCCATACTGGGACAGACCAAAGGTCCATCAAGCCCAGCATCCTGTTTCCAACAGTGGCCAATCCAGGTCACAAGTACCTGGCAAGATCCCCAAAACGTACAATTCATTTTATGCTGCTTATTCTAGAAATAAGCAGTGGATTTTCCCTAAGTCCATTTTAATAATGGTCTATGGACTTTTTCTTTAGGAAGCCATCCAAACCTTTCTTAAACCCCACTAACTTTTTTTTACTACATTCTCTGGCAACAAATTCCAGAGTTTAATTACACATTTACCTGTTCCACTCCACTCATTATTTTATAGACCCCCTCAGCTGTCTTTTCTCCAAGCTGAAGAGCCCCAGCCAATATTATCTTTCCTCATAGGGAGGTCGTCCCATCCCCTTTATCATTTTCTTTGCCCCTCTCTGTACCTTTTCTAATTCCATTTTTTTCAGATGCGGTGAACAGAATTGAACACAATATTCAAGGTGCGGTCGCACCATGGAGCGATACAAAGACATTATAACATCCTCATTTCTGTTTTCCATTCCTTTCATAATAATACCAAACATTCTATTTGCTTTCTTAGCCACTGCCACACACTGAGCAGAGGGTTTCAAATGATGACACCTAAATCGCTTTCCTGGTCGGTGACTCCTAATGTGGAACCTTGCATTACGTAGCTATAATTCAGGTTCCTCTTTCCCACATGCATCACTTTGCACTTGCTCACATTAAACACTACCTGCCATTTAGATGCTTAGTCTCCCAGTCTCATAAGGTCCTTTTGTAATTTTTCATAATCCTCTTGAATAACTTTGTGTCATCAGCAAATTTAATTACGTCACTAGTTACTCCCATCTCTAGGTCATTTATAAATATGTTAAAAAGCAGCGGTCCCAGCATGGAGCCTGGGGAGCCCCACTATCTACCCTCCATTGAGAATATTGACCATTTAACCCTACTCTTTGTTTTAACCAGTTTTTAATCCACTATAGTACACTACCTCCTAACCCATGACTTCTCCAATTTACTCTGGAATCTTTCATGAGGTACTTTGTCAGACACCTTTTGAAAATCCAGATACACAATACGTTTGTTCACCTCTTCAAAGAAATGTAATAGATTGGTGAGGCAAGATTTCCCTTCACTAAATCCATGTTGCCTTTGTCTCATTAATCCATGCTTTTGACAGTGGCGTAGCAAGGACAGGGCGGTGGGGGCGGAGGGGTGCTGGAGGGGTGCAGAGAGCAGCTGCGTGCCTGTTGGCTCCGCTGGTTCCCTGCTCCCTCTGCCCCAGAACAAGTTACTTCCTGTTCCGGGGCAGAGGGAGCCAGCGGAGCTGCTCTCTGCATCCCTCCAGCAGCATGCACCCAGGGCGGGGGTTGATGCACCGGGGGGCGGGGGTGTCGTGCTGCACCCTGGGGGGGACAGACACTGTTGCACCCGGGGGGGGGGGGGGTGCACAGCGGTGATCTGCCCCGGGTGGCAGCCGACCTAGGAACGCCACTGGCTTTTGACTATGCTCTGTAATTTTGTTCTTTATAATAGTCTCTACCATTTTGCCCAGCACCGATGTCAGGCTCACCGGTTTATAATTTCCCAAATCTCCTCTGGAACCTTATTTAGAAATCGGTGTTACATTGACTACCCTACAATCTTCCGGTACCATGCTTGATTTTAAAGATAAATTACATATTACTAACAGTAGTTCCGCAAATTCATTTTTCAATTCTATCAGTACTCTGGGATGAATACCATCCGTTCCAGGAGATTTGCTACTCTTCAGTTTGACAAATTGAGCTATTACATCTTCCAGGTTTATAGAGATTTCATTCAGTTTCTCTGACTCGTCAGCTTTGAATACCATTTCTGGCATCGGTATCTCTCCCAAATCTTCCTCGGTGAAGACCAAAGAAAGAATTAATTTAATCTCTCCGCTATGGCTTTGTCTTCCCTGTTTGCCTGTTTGCCCCTTTTACCCCAACCGATTCTTTTACTGGCTTCTTGCATTTAATATACCTAAAATATTTTTTTACTATCTGCTTTTGCCTCCAAAGCAATCTGTTTTTCAAAGTCTCTCTTTGACGTCCTTATCAGTGCTTTGCAATTGACTTGACATTCCTTATGCTGTTTCTTATTATTTTCAGTTAGTTCCTTCTTCCATTTTCTGAAGGATTTTCTTTTAGCTCTAATAGCTTCCTTCACCTCACTTTTTAACCATTCCGGCTGTCATTTGGTCTTCCATCCTCCTTTTTTAATGCGCAGAATATATTTGGCATGGGCTTCCAGGATGGTATTTTTGAACAGCATCCACGCCTGATGTACATTTTTGACCTTCACAGCCACTCCTCTAAGTTTTTTTTTCACTGTTCTTCTCATTTTATCACAGTCTCCTTTATGAAAGTTAAATGCTAACGTATTGTATTTCCTGTGTGTACTTACTCCAAAGCCAATATCAAATCTGATCATATTATGATCACTGTTATCAAGCGGCCCCAGTTCGGGTTCAATGTGGTTCACATTAAAAGTAGAACATTTGATAACAAATCCAAATTACATTAGTTATAAAGACAGAAACTTATGTGAATACAATGTAATAATAGTAATAGAATGTTAAGATCAACAGGAATAGTACATCTTCAAGACTGAACAGTGAATTAGTTGCCTTAATCAATAAGAGGATGATTTTAATAAGTAAGTTTTTAGCAATTTGCAAAATATGAAATAGTCAGTTGTGTGACGTGGAGGAGCATCTTCAAAAGGGACGTCCAAGTTGCAATTTGGACGTCCTTGCAAAATGGCAAAATCCGTAGATTTGGATGTCCCTAGAGATGGACGTTTCTGACTTTCGGGGATTTTCGAAACCAAAGACGTCCATATCAAAATTTGCCAAATGCAAGCCATTTGGATGTGGGAGGAGTCAGCATTTGTAGTGCACTGGTCCCTCTGACATGCCAGGACACCAACAGGGCACCCTAGGGGACACTGCAGTGGACTTCATAAATTGCTCCCAGGAACATAGCTCCCTTACTTTGTGTGCTGAGCCCCCCCCCCCCCCAAACCCACTACCCACAAATGTACACCACTACCATATCCCTTACGGGTGAAGGGGGGCACCTATATATGGGTACAGTGGGCTTGTGATGGATTTTGGAGAGCTCCTTGTTTACTCCACAAATTTAACAGGTAGGGGGGGTATGGGCCTGGGTTTGCCTGTCTGAAGTGCACTGCAGTACCCACTAAAACTGCTCTAAGGACCTGCATGCACTGTCATGGACCTGAGTATGACATCTGAGGCTGGCTTAGAGGCTGGCACAACATATTTTTAATGATGTTTTTTGAGGGTGGGAGGGGGTTAGTGACCACTGGGGGAGTAACGGGAGGTCATCTGGTCATTTTGGGCACCTTTTTGTGCCTTAGTCGTAAGAAAAACAGGTCCGGGTGAAAACGTCCAAGTACTTGTCAGGGACATCCTTGTTTTTTTCAATTAAGGGTCAAAGATGTCCAAGTGTTAGGCACGCCCAAGTCCCGTCTTCGCTACTCCTCTGACATGCCCCCTTGAACTTTGGCCGTCCTTGCGATGAAGTGCAGTTGCAGACGTCCTAAATCAGGTTTCGATTATACCGATTTGGACGTCCCTGGGAGAAGGACGTCCATCTTCCGATTTATGTCGAAAGATGGATGTCCTTCTCTTTCGAAAATGAGCCCAATAATTGCTTAGGAAGGGAGTTCCATCTCTTAGTACATTGATAGGAGAATTCAGCATTATGAATTGTTTTGTATTGAATTTTATTGCAATTTGGGAAGTGGAGAACAAGGAAGTCTCTGGAAGATTTCAATGCATTGCGCATTGGCAACTCAATAAGGTTCTGCATATAAGATGGAGATATGCCATATATTATTTGATAGGTGAATACACATAATTTAAAAGTGATGCATGCATTTATTGGAAGCCAATGTAATTTTAGTAATAGTCGCTTTAGAGTACTGGGGAGCTCTGAGTACAAAGTGAGCCACCGTTTTCTGGGCAACTTGTATTTTTCTGATTAGTGAGGTTTTTAGTTCTGCATAGATGACATTGCAGTAGTCAAATCTAGATAGAACTAGTGACTGGGTCAGGGATCTGAAACTTGAACTTTTTAATTTCCATAGTGATTTAAAGTCATTGGATACTACTTTAGAGAATACCACTCAGTGTACATTTCTTCAGCATTCAACTTTGGGCACCATTTACTGAATCTAGTCCTATGCCACTTGTGTGCACTCTTACAGAATAAACCATAGGTGTTATTCTGCCACTTATGTGCCTAAGTGTACACCAGGGATATTCAGATCCAGTCTTTATGATCCATAGCCCAACCTGGTTTTCAGTATTTCCACAATACATGTGTATGACATCTATTTGCATTCACTGCTTCCATTGCATGCAGATAGATCTCATCTATATTAATCATGGAAATCCTGAAAATCAGGCTGGGTTGTGGACCTTGAGGGCTGGATTTGAGGACCCTTGGTGTACATCTGCCCATGAAAGTGTCAATATTCTGTACACTTATATGCTAAAGTGGCAAGTGAATGTGGACATCCTGTTGTAGAATTAGGGGAAAAGTGGCATGGGATCTGGTATAATTTTTGACACTTTGGTCTGTACAGACCAATTAGATGCAGAGTATGTGTCTGATTGTGATTACATAGCTTCTGCTAGGGAAACAAGCACAGCGAAGATGACAACAAAAACACACAGAGGAGCATAATCGAACGCGAACGCCCATCTCCATGGGTGTCTATCTCCGAGAACGGGTACGTGAAGGGGCGGGACAGACTGTATTTTCAAAAAAAATGGGCATCCATCTTTTTTTTCGATAATATGGTTGGTGCTGGGCAAATGCATCGGATTTATGTGGATTTGAGCTGGGCAGTTTCGTTTTTCAGCGATAATGGAAAACAAAGGCGCCCAGCTCAAAAACGAACAAATCCAAGGCATTGGGTCGTGGGAGGGGCCAGGATTCATAGTGCACTGGTCCCCCTCACATGCCAGGACACCAACCGGGCACCCTAGGGGGCACTTGTAACAATTAAAAAAAAAAGTAAAATACCTCTGAAGTCCATAGCTCCCTTCCCTTGGGTGCTGAGCCCTCCAAATCTCCCCCAAAACCCACTCCCCACAACTCTAAACCATTACCATAGCACTTATGGGTGAAGGGGGGCACCTAGATGTGGGTACCGTGGGTTTTGGGGGTGGTTTGGAGGGCTCCCATTTACCACCACAAGTGTAACAGGTAGGGGGGATGGGCCTGGGCCCACCTGGCTGACGTCCACTGCACCCACTAACAACTGCTCCAGGGAACTGCATACTGCTGTGATGGAGCTGGGTATGGCATTTGAGGCTGGCATACAGGCTGGAAAAAAAAGTTGTTAAAGTTGTTTTTTTGGTGGGAGGGGGTTAGTGACCACTGGGGGAGTCAGGGCTGGTCATTTAGGGCACTTTTTTGGGACTTGTTCGTGAAAAAAAAGGGTAAAAAAAAGTGACCCAAATTTGCGCTAAAAACGCCTTTCTTTTTTTGATTATCGGCCGAGATCTCTCCTCGGCCAATAAACACGCCCCAGTCCCGCCATCACCATGCCTCCGACACGCCCCCGTCAGCTTTGCCCGTTTCCGCGACAGATCGCAGTTGAAGATGCCCAAAATCGGCTTTCGATTATACCGATTTGGGCGCCCATGGGAGAAAGATGCCCATCTCCCGATTTGGGTCGAAATATGGATGTCTTTCTCTTTTGAAAATAAGGCTGACAGTACATGATGGTATTGTGAAACTTTAATCAAAGCATGGTTCGACGACACAGGCCTGTGTTGCGGTCACTCAGCCTGCATCAGGAGTCAAATGCCACTGACGTAGTTATATTCCAATAACAATAAGCATTATTGATCCAAAACGTTGGCGATCTTGCTAAAAGGTCTCTCGTCTAAAATGTCGATCTCAGAGCTCCAATCAAACACTTTAAATCAAATCTTTTTCCTTGATTTGAACTATTTGATTGGAGCAATGAGAGCAACATTTTAGACAAGAGACCTTATAGCAAGATCGCCAACGTTTTGGATTAATAACGCTTATTGTTATTGGAATATAACTACGTCAGTGGCATTTGACTCCTGATGCAGGCCAAGTGGCCGAAACACGCTTTAATTAAAGTTTCACAATACCATTGCTGACTGTGTGTTTTTCGTTGTCATCTTCATTGTGCTTGTTTGCCATTTGTGCTGATTTGCGAAGATAGGTTCTTCTGTATTATGTTCTGCTAGGGAAGTCACAGAATTTGCAGAAATGTGAAAATGATATTAGCAGTAAAATATTTAACTGAAAAACATCAGCTTGCCATATGCATTTTTGAACTATCACACTGCACCCATAGACCATTTTTACCTGATTTTTTGTAGGTACCCTAGCAACAATGTAGAGCTGATAAGTTACCCAGCTCCAGGAGTGAGACTTTTTGGCCAGCTTTGGTTGCATCTCATCGGTGCCAGAAGTCTCAAAATGCATCTTTATGAGGTTGTCAGAAATCTAGCACTGATCCTAAATCTCTCTGTTGGAACTGGATGACTTTATTTATCATCCTTATATGCCACCTATCTAAAGAACTCTGGGTGGTTTTCAAAAAAATAGTACAAATAATAATCTGGCAGCCTTGCAACACCTATGGTAATTATGGTTTATGGTTCATGGTTTATTATTTATAGTTTATATGTTATGGAAATATGTTTTATAACTCTAGAACTATGATTGCATTATCTTGGCCCCTAGGTAATTGGAACGAAGGCCAGACAATCTTCACTGACTTCATTTCGAACACATGTGCAACCAACGCCAATATACTAATATTAGGAGACATTAACCTTCACCTAGAAGACCCAAACTACACAAACGCACGAGAATGCAAGGATTTCCTCATGGGATCTCAAATGGCCTCCAATGCAAGCAATCCATGTCAAAGGGCATGCACTCGACCTCATCTCACACAAACTGTCAACAGACCAGAACCTAATAATAACAGATATCAAATGGAGAGAGACACCATGGACCAATCACTACAAACTAAACCTATTCTTAAAATGGCGGAAGAAGGGCTCAAACCACACACATGAACACACAACCTATAGCACCAGAGGCCAAAAGACCCGAAAACATTCTGGCTACAGATATACAATAACGAATGGACAACACAAATGGACTCCACACAATATCTCACAGAATGGGATAAAAGATGCAGAAGTATACTAGACAAAATAGCACCCTTACGAACAAGAACCTCACGTAGGCATAACACTATACCACGGTTCAACGATTAACTGAAAACACTAAAAACACAATCCAGGAAACTCGAACGAGCATGAAAAAAAATAAAAGATGAACACACACTCAATGCATGGAAATAGATACAAAGAAAATACAAATACACAATAAGACAAACCAAAAGGACATACTATAAAAACAAAATAGGGCCTGATCACAAAGACACGAATAAACTATACCAACTCGTGAACAAACTACTAGACACTACAGAGGTCACTACAACCAATACAGATATGCCATCTGCAGACAAACTTCCTAAATATTTCAATGAAAAAATTACAAACCTTTGCAACACGCTACCTCAGGACAATACCGATATCGATAACATCATCAATAATCTGGATCCAACCCCCGGAGAATACCCAGCTGACCGAACTTGGTCAAACTTCACACTCCTCACCGTCAAAACAGTCACCCAGGCGATCAAAAGGTTCTCTAACACCCACTGTAAATTGGATACCTGCCCCAGCTACCTAATAAAATCCGCCCCTGACCGCTTCATAACTGACCTCACATCCCACCTAAACTACATGCTTCAACAAGGTCTCTTCCCCAAGGAACATGGCAACATCAGACTCACACCAATACTAAAAGACACCAAGAAAAATACAAACGAAATCACCAACTACCGACCAGTAGCATCTATCCCACTGGTGATCAAATTGACGGAAAGCATGGTAACCAAGCAACTCACTGACTATCTAAACAAATTCTCAATACTACATGAATCACAATCAGGATTTCGCCCCCTCCATAGCACTGAAACAGTACTAATCACTCTCTCAGCGAAATTCAAGCAAGAAATAGCAATAGGTAATAGCATACTCCTCCTCCAATTCGACATGTCCAGTGAATTCGACATGGTAAACCATAATACACTACTAAGACTCCTAGACTACTTCAGGATCGGAGGAAATATACTTAGTTGGATCAAGGGTTTCCTAACCACTAGAACATATGGAGGAGTGGCCTAGTGGTTAGGGTGGTGGACTTTGGTCCTGGGGAACTGAGGAACTGAGTTTGATTCCCGGCACAGGCAGCTCCTTGTGACTCTGGGCAAGTCACTTAACCCTCCATTGCCCGCCGCATTGAGCCTACCATGAGTGGGAAAGCGCGGGTTACAAATGTAACAAAAATAAAAAATAAATATCAAGTGAAATCAAATTCAAACATATCATCACCATGGAAAGCAGACTGCAGAGTACCTCAGGGATCACCATCACTGATCCTCTTCAACCTAATGATGACCCCACTAGCCAAGTCCTTATCCGACCAAGGTCTTAACCCTTTCATCTATGCGGACGATGTCACAATATACAATCCTTACAAACAAGATCCGACAGAAATCACCAACAAAATTAAGCTCGGCTTGAACATCATGGACTCATGGGCAAATGCATTTCAACTAAAACTCAATACAGTTAAAACACACTGCCTCATCCTCTCATCCCAATACAATGTGAACAACCCCATAAATATAAACACCCCAGATTACACCCTCTCCATCTCAGACAGCCTGAAACTCCTCGGTGTTACAATCGACCGCAACCTAATAGAGAGCCACGTGAAATTCACAACTAAGAAAATGTTCCACTCATTGTGGAAACTCAAACGCGTGAAACCATTCTTCCCGAGGGAAACATTTCGGAACCTGATAGAATCAATGGTACTAAGCCACCTAGATTACTGCAATGGAATTTATGCGGGATGCAAAGAACAATTCATAAAGAAACTTCAGATCGCTCAAAACACGGCAGCCAGGCTTATATTTGGAAAAATGCAATTTGAAAGCGCCAAGCCCCTCCGTGAAAAACTGCACTGGCTCCCAATCAGAGAACGTACTGCTTTCAAAATCTGCACCCTGGTTCATAAGATTATCTATGGAGAAGCCCCAGGATACATGATAGACCTCATCGACCTACCAATCAGAAATACAACTGGATCAACACAAACATATCTAAACCTCCACTACCCAAGCTGCAAAGGACTCAAATACAAATCACCTTATGCATCCAGCTTTTCCTACATGAGCACACAACTATGGAACGCACTACCAAAAGCTGTGAAAACAATCTATAACCACCTAAACTTCCGGAAATCACTAAAAACCTACTTGTTCAAAAAGGCATACCCTACCGACCCTACTTAAATACCTGAACCCTGCAACACTACGAAATGAAAGAACGTAATGGATATAACTTAACTCTTCCTCTATACAATTCGCTAATTATGTTTGTTCCACATGAACCGTATTCTACCATAACACCATTGTGTAACTGTTTATACCGGAATTGGCGAATGCCTTTACGGTACTATGTAAGCCACATTGAGCCTGCAAATAGGTGGGAAAATGTGGGATGTGTGCAACAAATAAATAAATTAATTACTTAATTTTATTAATTTAGATTTAGGTCAGGCCTTTTAATTGGTAGCAAGGAAAACAAACTATTGGATCAAATATTTTGCTAACTTCAAAATGGACTTATTTCTTTTCCAACATGAAAGGCATCAGTTGTCAGACCTCCAGAACCAAGGTCCCTACAGGACTTTCCCTGATTCTAGAAACTTTAGTGGCTCTGAAAAGTTGTAAATTTTCTGCCAAAGTAATACATAAAGGGATAGATTCAAGAAAGTGTTCCAAACTTAAAACCTATCCTAATTGTCTCTTTAGCCATATCCATACCATCATTCTGGCGCAATGTCAAAAGACTACATTTCCCGGAGGGCACCAGTCGTTTCCATGGCTACACGGCAGCTCTTTTCCATCCTCACTCCCCTCCCGCTCCTTCAAGCTTGTTCTTGCTCTCTATCGCCCCCTGGTGGTGAAGGCGCGGGTGACGTCAGGTTGTCGCTGGTGACGGGGACGCGGCACGAGCCCTCGGAGTAGCCGCTGCAGCAGCCACCGCGAGGCGAATTGAAGCGGGGAAGGGGAGGGCGAGCGCCAAGAGAGTAACCGCTGCTGAGTGACGGCACTGACACGGGGCTGCGGCTGCCGGAGGATGGAGCGGGGGCAGCGCCGGAGCCCGAGCAACGGATGCAGATAAGCGCGAAAGCAGCAACGGAGAAAAAGAACCGAAATTCCCGGAGGGAAGATGGCGGAGAGGTAACAGCATTCCAATTTCTTATTTAATTTAATCGCAGGGGTAATATTTCTGTGAGCGCCGTTCTGCTGCCCGTTCTGCAGTTGCACTCAGCTTGCTCGGCGGCCGGCGCCCTCACGTTCCGGGGGAAAGGGAAAGAGAAAAAAAAAAGACTCCTAACCAGCAAATCTCTCCAATTCCACCCTGTTTTGTAGCAAAGCCGATAGTTGCCTTCCTCTGGAGTTACAAACATAAAATTATTATTATTCTCGTTGCAAGCGGGGGTCCGTTCCCTCTCCCTATCGCCTCCGCGTCTGCTTTCCTGCAGGCAGGTTAGAGCTTGAATAGAGAAGACGCGGCAGTGTGTGCTTCCCTGTGCATGTATTACTAATATTAATAATAATAATAATATGTGGCACCTTTTTTTTTTTCTGAAGCGGGCAGGGTTGGAGCACTTTAAGCGTGTGCGCGTTACCCCCTTATGCTGCTGCCGTCTCTCTCCTCCCCCCTCGTCGTACCAGGGGATTTAGAGGACTCTTCTGCATCTGATAGGGGATGAATGTTTTATTCTGCGAGTTCATAAGGGAAGGGGGGGGGGGGGGGATCATCTCTTGTCAGCAGCAGGTGCCTTGATGGCAGAGTATGTCTACCACTTCTGTTTACTATCTGGTCCATTGGTAACCAAATGTGTGGACACGGTGGTTATAAATTGATGCTGGAAATATATGTATATATATATATATATATAAAATCTGGATGAGGTGGTTTCATGTAGTGGGCTCAGTGTTGCACAAGATATGTAACCACCTGTTGCAGAAGGTGGGAATGGACCTCTTCCAGAGTTACACAACATGTCTTTATTTTTCTATGTGTCACCCAATGATTTTGAAAGGCACCTGCGAGAATGGAGTAAATGCCATATCATTCACTGAAGAGTGTTTTATGAAAAACTTGAAAACTAGAAGTGGACAAAGCCATGGGGCAGGATGAAATACATCCTAGGATACTGATAGAACTCTGAGAGGTTCTTGTGAGTCCTCTAAAGGATACATTTTTCACAGATCCTTGGAGACGGGAGAAGTTCCATGTGATTGGAGATGGAAAAGTTGTGGAGGCTGCTAAAAGAAAGGACAGTGAAATTTCTAGAACTGATTCAAGATCCAAAGGAATATTGTGCCAGACAAATCTGATTTATTTCATTGGGTGACCGGAGAATTAAATTGAAGGCATGTGTTGGATGTGTTGTACTTAGATTTCAGCAAAGCCTTTGATACTGTTCCTTATAGAATTATGGGAGGCTTATAAATACATTGAATGCCCTGGGGGTGAATCCCAAGGTGGTAAACTTGGTTAGAAATTGGTTGACTGACTTGAACAAGGTAGTGGTAAATTCAGTTCACTTGGAAGAAAGAAAGGTAAGTAGTGGTGTGCCTCAAGGATTGGGCCTGGGACCAGTTTTGCTCAGTTTCTGTGAGTGAGATGGCTGAAGGGATAGGATAAAAATTTGCCTTTTTTTTATGGATGACACAAAACTTTGCAGCACAGTGGACACCCTGGAAGGAGTACACAACATAAGAAGTGATCTACAAATATTAGAAGTTTGATAGTTGAAGATTAATGACACGGAATGCAAAGTGAGGGCATTTTGATTGCAGAAATCTAAATCTAAAGAAGTTGTATTGGATAGGAGGGAGACCGATGTACCTGATATCCTCGGACACCATCATCCTAAGGTCCCAAGATTGCTAAACAGTGCGACAAGACAGTGGACAAAGCCAGAAGTATGTTAGGTGTTTAGAGAGAAGCATAACTAGCACTAGGGAGGAGGTGATAATACCTCTATACGAGTTGTTGGTAAAGCCCCACCTGGAATACTGTGTTCAGTTTTGGAGGCTGCATTTTGCTACAGATATAAAAAGCCCTTGGAATAAGTTCAGAGGAAGGTGACGAAAATGCTACGGGGTCTGCCTTAGAAGACAAATGAGAAGAGACGTGAAGACCTGAATATGCATACTATAGAGGAGAGAAGAGAAAGAGGTGATACGGTACAGACGTTAAATGCTTGAAAGGTAGGATTGGGCAAACAAATCTTTTTCAAAGATGAGAACATTTTATCTGAATTCAAGAAAGCTTGGGACTGGTGTATAGGATCTGTAAGGGAGAGAAGGGGATAGTAGATGGCATGGATGATGACAAAAAAACAAAAACGTGCCTATACATATATATTTTTATTGTTCTTGTTAGTAAATCTTAATATTAAAAAAGGAGGAAAACGATCTCAGCAAGTCAGGAGCAAAGCAGTACCATGACTGTCTTTTTTTGCTTATTTTTTTTTCTGGTTCCAATCATTGGTTAAAGAAACCTCCAAAAAATTGTAATGCACTTTGGGGGGCTTTTACTAAGCTGCGGTAGCGTTTTTAGCTCATAGTAGAGATCAGTTGGCGGTAAAAGCTGAGACGCCCATTATATTCCTATGGGTGTCTTGGCGTTTACTGCCAGTTGATTTCTACCGCATGCTGAAAAGAATACCGCAGCTTAGTAAATGACCCCCTTAATTAATTCAGTACTACGTCTTATCTTCTTCATGTCCAATTACTTGTATTATATCTTCTCCATATTTAATTAACTATTTCATTTTTACTTTTTCAGTTGAAGAGCTGCAGTTATACATACTTGATAATTTACATAGCAGCAACAGTATTGAATAATCTTGGATGTATTTGCATCCTCAAAGAGTCCAAAATCTAATAATGGCTTATCCCCCACCTTTTTTTATAAAGCTGCACTAGCTTTGTAAAAGGGAGGGGGGGTTAGTCATTGGTATACTAAAGTACTTATCTCGTGTATCCTGACAGGGTCCTCTGTTTCACCAAAGCTTTGTCAGGGGAAAAGAAAGTGCCATACAGTATAGAAAATACTGCTCAACAAATGCAGCAAGCAGTATTTGTTATGTATGGCACTTTCTTTTCTCCTGACGAAGCTTTGGTGAAACGGAGGACCCCATCGGGACACACAAGATAAGTGCTTTAGTATATCGATAACTAAGCCTTTATTAGATTTTGGACTGTTTGAGGATGCAAATACATCCAAGATCATTCAATACTGTTGCTTCTGTGTAAACTATCAAATGTGTATGACTGCTGCTCTTCAAATGAAAAAGAAAAAATTAAATAGTTACTTACATATGGAGAAGATATAATACAAGTAATTGGACATGAACAAAATAAGAAGTAGTATTGAATTAATAATGTGCACTATAATTTTCTGGAGTTTTTTTTTTTTTTTTTTACCAATGATTGGAACTGGGAGTCCTGAAGCAGTGACGTTCCGAGGGGCGCTGACACCTGGGGCGGATCGCCGAAGCGCAACCCCCCCCAGCGAAGGGACACCTCCCACCCCGGCAAAAGACCCCCCCCCGGGTGCATGCTGCTGGGGGGGGGGGGGGGTGCTGTGCGCGCCGGTCAGCGTGGTTGGTTTCCATGCTCCCTCTGCCCCGGGAACAGGTTACTTCCTGTTCCGGGGCAGAGGGAGCATGGAAACCAACCACGCTGACCGGCGCGCGGCACCCCCCTCCCCCCCCGCGGCGAGCCCCCGGGGCAGACCGCCCCCACCGCCCCCCCTTGGTACGCCACTGTCCTGAAGGAATCAAAAAGATAGTCATAGTCATGGTACTGCTTTGCTCCGGACCCACTGAGGTTTTTTCCTCCATTTTTAATATTAATGTTTAATAACAAGAAAGAAAAATGTAATTCTTTATGTATAGGCACGGTTTTGTGTTTTGTGATTATCATATCCTTTTGATTTTGTTTGTTTTCTGCAGGATGATGAGACGGGATAAGCCACATGGTCTTTATTTGCCTTCATTATTTTCTATGTATATAACTAGAAGACATGAAATGAAATAACAAGGAGGTAAGCTTAAAAACAACATCCATAAATACTTTTTCACCAAAAGGGTGGTAGATGCCTAGAATGCCCTCCTGGTGGAGGTAGTTGGGATAAAAACAGTGACAGAAGTCAAAAGGTATGGGATAAATACAGAGGATTCCTATCTAGCAAGAGGATGGTACCAAAAGAAAATGACATAGATGGTTGTAACCTTCACATAAAGGCAGGTACAGTTCAAAAGGCATGTTCCTCACAGAGTGGTAGGTATGTCTTTAGCCACCCTGCTGGGCAGACTAGATGGATTATACTTGTCTTTGTCTGCTGTCCATATCAGATATGCATTTGTTCCACTCTTGTACAGGCGGAAGCATTGTGCAGGTCATCTCTCCAGTAGTTTGGCAAGTGTGGCATTGTGTGTGATTTACACTTATTGTAATATTGCTTACAGTGTGAAATTGTGTGTGTACTTATTATACCTTTTGAGGCATTACAGGTGGGCACAGATTTAGGGATAGGTAACTGCCCAGGGGGCCAAATTTTAAAAGAACTAAGGAGCAGATACTCAAAAGTTGCCGTTAAATAATGTGTTCATTTATAGTTGTTGTTGAACTTACAGATTTCTAAACAGCAACCAATGTTCAGAGGAAATCGTATGGAAATTCTTCAAGCAGCTCTGTAGGGAAAGCACCTAGCACATGCACAGAACAGTCTCTTATTAAGTGTCCATATTCTGTGCATGGGAAAAAGGGCCATTATTTTAATTATGTTGCCGGCTCCACTGTCCTGCTGCACTCTCTCCTTTCCCCTGTAGTGCTCTGATGTTGGCTCCACCTTCCTCCTGCAGCTCCTGAAAACTCTCCTCTTGTTTCTTTGCCACTTTGGGGATGAACTCCTCTTCCTCCTCACTGATGTCACTCTTGACATAGCTGACATCATAGGGGCTTTTCATAGCTGATTGCTTTTGTTTCTCTGCCCTTGTGTGAGGGATTTCACTATCATGAGGCTGCTTGTATCTGAGCTGTTCTCTGCTCCCTCACTTGCTGATCAGCTGTTTTGCTTCGCCCTAGCAAAAGCAAAAAAAATGCCAGCAAGTGCTCCTTTACATTTCCCACACATGTGCAGATACTATTAAAATATGGAAGTAGAATGCTCCTCCGAGAAGTTGCCCTCATTCAACGATAGCTTCAGACCTGCCGGAAAATTTTGCATGTTAAAGGTAGGCGCTTCTTTCTGTGCGTCACTCGGAATACTCATTTTTAATACTTATGAGTTCTTTGTAATACATTTGCATAGGATTATCGTTAGCTGCTGCCCCGAATGGTAAAAATCACGCAGAACCCTTTTGTGCATTAGACACTGAATAGCTTGATCACTAGACTTGCTAGAACCAGTCTAAATCAGACGTTGCTAGCATGGTAGCTTTGAGCATCGGGCCCTAAATATATAGGCCAAATGGAAGCCTACTCCCAGTTATTTTAAGGCCATATGCTGCTTCAGAGTAGGAGCACTGTGGTTCTCTGGCCTTTCTCTGTGCCTCTTCTGACTCTCCAATTTTTGGGGTATCTCTAACAGCCCCCTTCCCTTATTGTCTGGGATCTGTTCTCTAGTCTTGCCTGTGGACACCAAAATTTTAATTCTTAGTCATCTGTACCAGACCAGTCCAGACTAATGGGTTGTATCCATCCACCAGCAGAAGGAGACAGAGAAAATAGTTCCAAGTAATCTGCTCCCTTATGGGTATCGTGCAGCCTGGAATGGTCCAGTATTTTCTCTGTCTCCTAGTGGATGGTGGACTGATAGTGCAGTCTCTCTTTGTGACTGGCAGTTAGCTCCTGTCCCAGCTTGTTTCTGGATGACAGGGAGCCAGGGGTGTGCTGGTAGCCCAGGTTTGTGTGTTTTGTGAGACACTCGGTGTCCTAGGTCCCTCATCTGCCAGCTAGGGTGATATCCAGTGGTACTGGTTCCCTTCCTGTTGGCCTTTGCAGCGAGGTGATGGTTGACTGTGGCATGGAGCAACTTTAACTTCCCTGTGGGACTCTTTTCCTTCAGTTGGTTACCAGGTATGACTTGGCTTCTTCTGCCTGAAAGGTAAGCGATTCCTTTTTGTTTGGCTTGCTGAGAGGACACTGATTTATAGTCTGGGGAGCAGACTATATAGACACTGATTAAAAAAAAAAAAAAAGACAAAAAGGGGGAAGGAGAAATGGAAAGACACGCATTTGGTTGTGCCTTTCTTACTTTCCCTTGGCTTCACGGGTCTCAGTATATTTTCTTCATGATGGCGGTTCCTTCCCTGGTGTTTTTGGCGGGCTGTTTCATATGTTCTGCCTGCTACTTCTCTCTGTAGTCTTCTGTGATGATTGGAGCGGTTTTCAGCATCAGCACCCTCTGGATCCTGCTTGTGCTTTCCTGTTGGAGTTTTCAGCGGGCCACTTACCTTTTGCTGCTGTAGGGCAGTTTCAGGGTTCTGTTTGGTCTAGCACGGTGGGGACCGCTCAGATGGGGGGGGGGGGGGGGTGGTATCCGCTGTGGTTCTGGCCTTTGGAACAGCCGACTTCCCTTCTTCGTCTCCCGGTGGAACTTTGGATTCTGGAGGCCCAGCTCGTTTTTTTTTTTCTAGCATGGTTTGTGGTCAAGGGACTGGGGAATCTGGATCAGCTTCCTGCGGCCTAGAGTCTGCGGTTTGTCCTTTTCTGGATAGCTGCGGTGTTTTCTAGGGCACGGGTTTTCTTTTGCCTGCCTATCAGTACTCTCTCCTCTCTTCTCTTCGGTTTGTTCTCGACACACCTTGGACTTTTGAGGGTGCCTATTTGGGCACAGTTTCTCTTGTGCGCCGTTGGACTTTGGAGCTGGTACAGGTGGCTTGGCGTGGCTCCCTGCTAGCAGGCAGTCTGGCTCTTGTTTGGGCTGCTACTCTTACTACTACTACTACTACTACTACTTAACATTTCTAAAGGGCTACTAGGGTTACGCAGCGCTGTACAGTTTAACATAGAAGGACAGTCCCTGCTCAAGGAGCTTACAATCTAAAGGACAAGTGTACAGTCAGTCAAATTGGGGCAGTCTAGATTTCCTGAATAGAGGCATAAAGGTTGGGTGCCGAAGGCGACATTGAAGAGGTGGGCTTTGAGCAAAGATTTGAAGATGGGCAGGGAGGGGGCTTGGCGAATGGGCTCAGGAAGTTTATTCCAAGCATAGGGTGAGGCGAGGCAGAAAGGGCGGAGCCTGGAGTTGGCGGTGGTGGAGAAGGGTACTGAGAGGAGGGATTTGTCCTGTGAGCGGAGGTTTTGGGTGGGAACGTAAGGGGAGATGAGGGTAGAGAGGTAATAAGGGGCTGTGGTCTGAGTGCATTTGTAGGTTAGAAGGTGAAGCTTGAACTGTATACAGTACCTGATCGGAAGCCAGTGAAGTGACTTGAGGAGAGGGGTGATATGAGCATATCGGTCCAGGCGGAATATAAGACGTGCAGCAGAGTTCTGCATGGATTGAAGGGGGGATAGATGGTTAAGTGGGAGGCTAATGAGGAGTAGGTTGCAGTAATCAAGACGAGAGGTAATGAGAGAGTGGACGAGAGTTCGGGTGGTGTGCTCAGAGAGGAAAGGGCAAATTTTGCTGATGTTAAAGAGAAAGAAGCGACAGGTCTTGGCTATCTGCTGGATATGCGCAGAGAAGGAGAGGGAGGAGTCGAAGATGACTCCGAGGTTGCGGGCAGATGAGACGGGGAGGATGAGTGTGTTATTGACTGAGATGAGTGGAGGAAGAGGAGAAGTGGGTTTTGGTGGAAAGACGATAAGCTCGGTCTTGGCCATGTTCAGTTTCAGGTGGTGGTTGGACATCCATGCAGCAATGTCGGATAAGCAGGCCGATACTTTGGCCTGGGTTTCCGCAGTGATGTCTGGTGTGGATAGATAAAGCTGGGTGTCATCAGCATAAAGATGATATTGGAAACCATGCGATGAGATCAGCGAGCCCAGGGAAGAGGTGTAGATTGAAAAAAGAAGGGGTCCAAGGACAGATCCCTGAGGAACTGCAACAGAGAGCGGGATGGGGGTGGAGGAAGATCCCTGAGAATGTACTCTGAAGGTACGGTGGGAGAGATAAGAGGAGAACCAAGAGAGAACAGAACCCTGGAACCCAAATGAGGACAGTGTGGCAAGAAGTAACTCATGGTTGACAGTGTCAAAAGCGGCGGAAAGGTCGAGGAGGATGAGGATGGAGTAGTGACCTTTGGATTTTGCAAGGAACAGGTCATTACAGACTTTAGAAAGTGCTGTTTCTGTTGGGTGTAGAGGGTGAAAACCGGATTGAAGCGGATCGAGGATGGCATGAGAGGAGAGAAAATCAAGGCAGCGGCTGTGAACGGTGCGGCGCTTTCAAGTATCTTGGAGAGGAAGGGTAGGAGGGAGATGGGGCGGTAGTTGGAGGGACAGGTAGGGTCAAGTGATGTGTCTTGCTGTGTCTGAGGCTGTTTTGTGCTATTTTGTCTTGCGGGTGATACTGCCCTCAGCATCTGCGGGCTGCATGCCACTTCCTTTTCCCGCGGACTGCGGTTCCTGTCTGGTTGGTGGCAGCGTCTCATCTTCTGCCAGTGCGGCAGTTTCTTTGTTTCTTTTTTCCAGCAGCACCTCCATTTTTGGGGGGACATAGCTCGGCTTAGGTGAGTCTTTCTTTGTTTCAATTGTCAGAATGAAGAACAGGAAAACGCCTCTATGAATATCCAAAAACAACAAAAAAAAGAGCAGACAACATAAGTATCAGCTCTGGGAGTATATGTAAGAAGATCCCGCATAGGTGATTGTTCAGGAAGAAAACCTTTATTGGCACCAAAATGGACCTGACATAGGACTGTGTTTCAGCGGGATAACCTGCCTCCCACAGGGGTCGTAGAGAAACTCCAAATAAAACAATAACATTTAAAAACCAAATACAGCAAAAGTATTAAAAATGATAAATAAAAAATAATATATGAAAGGGGAACATTAAAACCAACATTACAATGGACTGGAGGAACTTTTAGAACAAATTAAAAATCCAGGTATCGCCTGGTGTGATATTATAAGAAAACTAGCCGTTAAGCCAGTTAAAACGGGCAAGTTTTTGTTCTAAATTTAATAATTCTCACCTCCATCCATCCATGTCCAGCAACCCTCCTTGTCCCCTGCCCTCCCCTCCATCGATCCATGTCCCAGCAACCCTGCAGTCTCCCCTGCCCCTCCCCCCATGGTCCAGCAGCCCTCCTCTCTCCCCTGGCCTCCCCCCCCGTCCACCAACCCCTCCTCTTTCCCTTGGACTCCCCTCCCCCCGTCCACCAATCCTGCTCTCTCCCCTGCCCTCCCCCCATGTCCAGCAACCCTCCTCTTTCCCTTGGCCTCCCCCGTCCACAACCCTGCTCTCTCCTCTGCCCTCCCCCCATGTCCAGCTACCCTCCTTCCTCCGTGCAGGGGGGCCCGGCACAGAGGGGGGTGGAGCGGCGGCGGCAACTTCGGGGAGGGGGTGGAGGTTGGTGCTTCGGCGATCTCGGCGACATCCATTACGTTCGGCCTGTTCTGACCTCTCCGCCCCTCGCCCCACCTCTTGATCTTGGTGACCTCCATTACGTTCGGCCAGTTCTGTACTCTCCGTCCCTTGCCCGCCTCTGACTCCTCCTCCTTTCTGGAGCTGGTGGAGGCGGGGCTTGGACTTTTCCTGTCGCAACGTTCGGGCTCTACTGTGCATTTGCGGGTGAATTGGTCACTTGTCATTTATATTGTTAGATAATATTTCTATATAGCAAATTTTCACTAATATAAATAACCTTTGAGTAAAAAGGAAATAAAAAGGCTATATCTAGCATGTATCAAATGTGTTAAACATTAAATGCTGAAACAGTATTGGTAGCAGAGATAAAATAAATACACAATCTGCAAGAGATGCATTTATTTATTTATTAGTGACATTTATATCCCACATTATCCCAAACAAGTTTGAGTTCAATGTGGCTTACAATCAACAGTATAGGATACTTCCTTGTCATCAAGCAGATGAAGCAATTACGTATGGGTTGTGTCCATCAGCCAGCAGGGGGAGATAGAGAGCACTCAACTTATCACAGTGCCTCATGGCTAACTAGCTCCACTGCCTCTTCAGTATTCTCTTTCTCCCCAAGCAGGGTGCTGCAGCTTCTTCGAGCTCCATCAAAAATCTGCCTGGGGGTGGCTCCTGGCTTGCCAGTTGTTAGCCGGGGTGTTAGAGGCTATAGCAGCTTCACTTTGAAGGCACATAGGTCAGCCCTTTCCCTGCCTTACCCATGCCCCCCTTGGATGTGGACATATTAGCTTGCTTTACCCTGTCCTTTCCCACTCAGTGGATGCAGGCACATTGGTTCGCCTTTCCTTGCCTTTCCTACTTATCTGAGCCTCCGGAGTGATTTTATTTACCTCTTTTGCCTCTGCTTTCCTCACAGCGTTAAAAAAAAAAAAAAAAAATTAAAGTCGCGTCACGCTTTAGCGCAGCGATCTTGGAAAAGTGGTTTTTTCTTGAGATTCTTCTGCAGGACTGGAGCTGTGATACTCGGTTCTAGTGAGGTAAGAGTGTTTTCTGACTCCTCCGGGGGGGGCCCGCGATTGGGACGTTTTTTGGCGCGGAACCGCCATTTTTGAATTTTATCGCTGTTTCTCGGTGATGGCTGTGGAGACTGTAAAGCGCTGTTCTAAATGTGGCAAGCACAATCAGCAGCGGGCTCTGTAATTCGTGCTTTACAGACGTAGAGCCGGCCCGAGCAGGGCGAGCGGCGATCTTTCGCGCTCTGAACTGGCAGCGGTCGCCATTTTGATTTTCCACAATGGCGTGGCCTCCGTTGCAACGGAGAGCTCTGAATCGGGGGGGGGGGGGGGGGGGTGTCCTATGCCAGTGAGGCTAATAATAGAGCTGATAGCCCTGGGCAAAATCCGGTGTGGTCAAGGAGCGGTTTTCTCCCCTGATTTTGTTTAATGCTGCATAGGGCAACACATGCTTAAAAGAGCTCTTCCACAGGGATCTTCGGACCCTCTGCCTGCCCCCTCGGTGGATCCTGGCCTTTTGGAGTTGGCTTTGCCTGTTTCTTATCCTCCTAATAAACGCAGAAGGGCTAATTCCCCTTCTGAGTGTGGCGCACCCCCCTTTCCCCCCCATGGTCTGGCTATGAGGATTTTGAGGGGTCTGGCAGAACTTCTTGGGCTGAGGAGCCAGAGTTGGGTGCAGAATTGCCACAGGAGCTTGATGATCCGTCTGCGGTGAGGATTTTCCACCGCAAGGAGCTGCCAGCGCTTATTTCAGATGCCTTACAAGCCCTCTCGATTGAAGATCCTGGGAGTGGCACAGCCTCCTCTGTTAATCCAAGGATGGCTAGTACCAGAAAGCCTGCTCGAGCCTTTCCTTTGCATGACTCCATCCAAGAGCTTATTTCGGCTCAATGGGCTGACCCCGAGGGACCTTTGAAGGTTGCCAGGGCTATGGGGCACATATAACCCTCTGAGTGAGAACATTTGGCTCGCTTTGCAATGCCTAAAGTGGATTGCCCTGGTCACGGCTTGTGACCCCAAAGAGAACTACCCTCCCTGTTGAAGGAGGTGTTGCCGCTGGACGGATATTCAAGATCGGCACAGGCTTGACTTCAGCTCTGAAGCGGTCCTTTGATTGCAGGTTTCCTCACTGTTACGGGCGTCTGCACATGCAGTTGTTATGCTGCTAGAGTGCCTCACTTGGTATACAGCAGCAGGGGAACAGCCCGGTGTGGGAAGCCGAGACCTTATCTGAAGTGTGCCTCCGCAGATGCGAGTCGGCCTTGTCCTTTTTGGCGACGCCCTTATGATATGGTTCAGAGCTTCGGCTAAACCAAATGGCTGTAGCAGTGGTGGCTCGCTGCACTCTTTGGCTATGACATTGGGCGGCGGGACATGGGCCTCTAAGCAAAGGTTGGTGAAGTTGCCCTTTCAAGCCTTCTCTTGTTTGGTGAGGAGCTGGAAAACGTTGTTAAAGGTCTGGGGATTTCAAACCTCAGCGCTTGCCCGAAGGATAGGCCGAAGCCTTCCTCTAAGGGTCAGGCGGTCCCGCTCCTCTTACAGACCTCGCTTCTGTGAAGCTAGAAGGTGCCGTCCGGGGCGTGCTGCTGGGTTCACTTCTCGTGCCCGCTTTCAGCATTGAAACTCCTTTGCTCGGACAAACGTTCCGCAGCTGACGGTTCAAGCTGGAGTTCAGGGACGACCCTCTCAATGATTGTGCGCCGGCCCCTCCTCGTTTTCCTGTCATCGGAGGAAGACTTTCCCTCTTTTTCGAGGAGTGGGCCAAAATCTCCGCAGATCAGTGGGTCTTGGACCTGATCAGAGACGGATACCGAATAGAATTCGATGCCCCGGTGAGAGACGTGTTTGTGGAGTCCCGAAGCGGTTCTGCCGCCAACGGTCGGCGGTAGAGCAGACTTTGCACAGTCTGTGCCAGATAGGGGCTGTGACCCCGGTGCCTCCCGCCAAACAAAGTCTAGGCCGCTACTTCCTTTACTTTGTGGTGCCATGGAAAGGCGGGTCTTTTTCCCCCGATCCTGGACTTAAAGAGCTAAACAAGTCCTTAAGAGTGCGGCATTTTCACATGGAAACCCTGCGCTCCGTCATTGCGTGTGGTACAGCCAGGAGAATTTCTAACGTCTCTGGACCTGAAAGAAGCTTACTTGCACATACCAATTTGGCCGCCGCACCAAGAAGTTTCTGCGGTTGTGGTGTTGGGAAAACATTTCCAGTTTTGGGCTTGCCTTTTGGCCTCGCCACAGCTCCCCGAACCTTCTCCAAGGTAATGGTGGTAGTAGCTGCCTTTCTCAGGCGAGAGGGTATCCGGGTTCACCCGTACCTAGACGACTGGCTCATCAGAGCAGACTCAGAAAAAGAGTCATCTAGCTACAGCCAGAGTGGTTTCAGTCCTTCAATCTCTGGGCTGGGTCGTCATATGGCCAAATGTACCTGACCCCCTCGCAATCTCTTAGAATATTTGGGAGCCAGGTTCGACACAGCCTCGGGCTATGTGTTTCTTCCCGAGGCAAAGGCGGTGCAAGCTTCAGAATCAGGTCCGTCTGCTCCTGAGGATGCCCCGCCCGCGAGCTTGGGACATTGTCAAGCTGTTAGGATCGATGACGGCCACCTTGGAAGTGGTGCCATGGGCGATGAGCGCACCTGAGACCTCTACAGTATTCTCTACTTCAACGATGGTCTCCAGTATCTCAGGATTATCAGTGCAGACTTTCTTGGCTCCCTGCGGCCCGCCTCAGTATGGAGTGGCGGCTCTCGGACAGCATGTTGTGGCGGGGAATGCTGCTGGCGCTCCCCGATTGATGCCTAGTGGTGACAGATGCCAGCCTGAAGGGCTAGGGCGCATATTGCCAGGGGAAGCATGCCCAGGGTTTGTGGTACGCCCGACGAGTCGGAGTGGTCTGTCAACCGCCTGGAGTTGAAAGCGGTTGTTTCTGGCTCTTCTGGCCTTTCAAGGGACCCTGGAAGGATTGACTGTCCGAGGTGATGTCGGACAACACAACAGCAGTGGCCTACATAAATCGACACAAGGCGGCACTCAGTGCAGAGCTCTAGCCGCGCAGGCCGAACAAATTTGCCACTGGGCCGAGGTGCATCTACAGTCCCTGTCAGCAGCTCACATTGCAGGTCAGAGCAACGTGCAAGCCGACTATCTAAGCAGGCATCAGATCGATCCAGCGGAGTGGGAACTAGCAGACGATGTATTTCTGCAGATATGTGCCAAATGGGGCAAGCCAGTGATGAATCTTATGGCGACCAGTTCCAATGCCAAAGTCCCGTGCTTCTTCAGCAGATGGAGGGATCCTCGCTCTGCCGGGTTGGATGCCTTGGTTCAACCCTGGCCCCAGGGCTTGCTGTATGTCTTCCCTCCGTGGCCCTTGATAGGGCGAGTGCTCCTGCGGATTCGGCTGCATCCAGGAGAAGTGGTGCTCATCCCCCCGGATTGGCCCAGGAGGCCTTGGTATGCGGACCTCCTACAGATGCTGTTGGAGGCTCCCTTTCCGTTATCTCTGGTTACGCACCTGTTGTCACAGGGTCCGGTGGCCATGGAGGACGCCTGCCGCTTTGGTCTTCTGGCATGGCGATTGAGAGGGCGCAATTGAGAGATAAAGGCTACTCAAATAAGGTAATTTCCACTCTCCTGCAGGCCCGTAAGCGCTCCACTTCCGTGGCTTATGCCAGGATTTGGCGCCAGTTTGAAGTCTGGTGTGTTTCAAGAGCGCTTTTCTCCGTTGCTGACTCCTGTCTCGCCGATTCTGGGCTTTTTGCAGGATAGTGTACACAAAGGCTTGGCCTATAATTCCTTGCGGGTGCAAGTGGCAGCATTGGCCTCCCTGCGTGGCAAGGTTGAAGGTGTGTCCTTAGCTTCTCATCCAGATGTGGCACGGTTTCTTAGAGGGGTGCTTCGGCTCCGTCCTCCCGTGCGGGCACCTTGTCCAGCTTGGAACCTGGGGTTAGTATTGAAGGCCCTTCAGGGGGCTCCCTTTGAACCTCTTCGGCGTGCTTCAGAGAAAGATTTGACACTGAAGGCCGTCTTTTTAGTGGCCATTACCTCGGCGAGACGGGTGTCAGAGCTCCAGGCGCTGTCCTGTAGAGACCCTTTTCTGCAATTCTCAAAGTCAGGGGTCACGATTCGGACTGTGCCTTCCTTTATGCCTAAGGTGGTTTCAGCGTTTCACCTAAACCAGCCTGTTTTTCTTCCCTCCTTTCTTGAGGAGAAGTTTCCGGATTCATTTGGGCAGTTGCACCTTTTGGATGTGCGCAGGACTCTGTTGCAGTATCTGCGAATTACAAATTCTTTCAGGACCTCTGATCATCTTTTTGTGCTGTTTGCAGGTCCTCGCAGAGGGTCTTCAGCGTGTAAAGCCACTATTGCCCGTTGGCTCAAAGAAGCTATCTTTTCAGCATATCTGCTGTCTGGCCAGGCTCCGCCTGAAGCCTTTAAGGCACATTCCACAAGAGCGATTTCCTCTTCCTGGGCGGAAACTGGAGCACTATCTCTTCATGAGATTTGCAGTGCTGCAACATGGGCTTCTAAGCTCTTTCGCTGGATGTGGCTGCCAGAAGGGATGCGCGTTTTGGAGCACAGGTGCTAGCGCGTGGTGTGGCTTGTTCCCACCCTATTTAGGGATTGCTTTGTTACATCCCATACGTAATGGCTTCATCTGCTTGATGACAAGGAAGGAAAAATTAGGTTCTTAACATGATAATTTTCTTTCCTTTAGTCATAGCAGATGAAGCCATGAGCCCTCCCTGTATGATTGTCTATATTGCAGTGATTCTGATTTTAGGTGCTGTTCTTGTTTCCTGAAGTTATATTCCTTCCTTGGGGAGTCGGAAAACAGTCTTCAGGATTCTTGTTACAGTTATTTATTATTTTTTTTTTTTTGTTATATTTGTACCCCGCGCTTTCCCACTCATGGCAGGCTCTATGCGGCAGGCAATGGAGGGTTAAGTAACTTGCCCAGAGTCACAAGGAGCTGCCTGTGCCGGGAATCGAACTCAGTTCCTCAGTTCCCCAGGACCAAAGTCCACCACCCTAACCACTAGTCCACTCCTCCACTCCATAGGAGGATGAGTTCATTCCCTCCAGTTCATGTTTTGGGAGGATGAGTTTATTCTCTCCAGGAGGATGCAAGTATTCCCTCCGTTTATACAAAGTGGAGGACGAGTTTATTCCCTCCAGGTGGAAATGAAAACGGTAACGGAATTCAAACATGCGTGGGATAAGCATAAAGGAATCCTGTGTCGAAGGAATGGATCCTCAGGAACTTAGTCAAGATTGGGAGGCAGGGCTGGTGTTGGGAGGTGGGGATAGTGCTGGGCAGACTTATACGGTCTGTGCCAGAGCCGGTGGTGGGGCAGCGGGACTGGTGGTTGGGAGGCAGGGATAGTGCTGGACAGCTTGTACGGTCTGTGCCAGAGCCGGTGGTTGGGAGGAGGGGCTGGTGGTTGGGAGGCGGGGATAGTGCTGGGCAGACTTATACGGTCTGTGCCCTGAAGAGCACAGGTACAAATCAAAGTAGGGTATACACAAAAAGCAGCAAATATGAGTTATCTTGTTGGGCAGACTGGATGGACCGTGCAGGTCTTTTTCTGCCGTCATCTACTATGTTATGTTACTATGAGTTCATTCCCTCCTTTTGTGAGTTCATGCCCTTGTTAAGGGGCCATCGTTCGCTGTGAGGAAAGTTCATGTTATTCCCATTGCGGTTTGCCATACTGCTTTGGAAGCTTCAAATACTGAAGAGGCAGTGGAGCTAGCTGGCCATGAGGCACTGTGAAAAGTTGAGTGCGCTCTATCTCCCCCTGCTGGTTGAAGGACACAACCAGTGCACTTTTTGTAGAAAAAAAGGTGCCGGTACTCATTGTGGGCGGGGTCACCACATATGGCTCCACCCCTGTTGTAACCACACCCCCGTTAGCCACACCCCTTATTCCAGCCATGGCACATATAAACAGACATTGAAAATATTATATTAGTATAGGAGAAAAAAATAATGTGATTTTTATTATAAATAATTTCTGTAAGCTGTTACAGGTCCAGTATCCCCAGTGGGATACTAGACCTGTAACAGCAGATGTAAATTCTCAAATTGGACATATTCCAGACACTAAAATGAAAATAAAATGATTTTTTTCTACTTTTGTTGTCTGGTGACTGTTTTTTCTGATCATGCTAGCCCAGTATCCGATTCTGCTGCTGTCCTCTTAACTCCGTTTCCAGGGCTTCCTTTCCATTTATTTCTTTACTTTCCATTTTTCTTCTTCATTTCTTGCCCTACATCCATAAGTAAAAGCTGGGTCCTACTCCGCAGACTTGACTGTCCAGTGGATCCAGCTTCTGCCTATTTTCTTCATCCATGTGCAGTTTTTCTCCTCTCTTCCTTTTCCCTGATCTCATCTCATTCCTCACTCTTCCCTCCCCTCCATCCATGTCCAGCAACCCTCCCCTCCACCCACGAAGGTGGGGCGCGCTAAGGGAAGCGACGCAAGAGGAGAGGAACCTGTCTGCTGCATGCCTGCCTTGCTGCCTTCACTTTCGGACCGGTTCGCGTGACTTGCAGAGGGGAGGGCAGTGGAGTGAGGCGACGTGCTGATGGAGGGTAGGTGAGGGGAGGGCAGGGAAGGGGGACGGAGAATCGCGACGGGTAATGTTATTACGGAGTGCGGGGCAGGAACGGACGGAGCGGGGGCCTCATGAAAAGGTGCCGGTACGCCGTACCGGTGCGTACTGGCACAAAAAAAGCACTGGACACAACCCATACGTAATGGCTTCATCTGCTATGACTAAAGGAAAGAAAATTATCATGGTAAGAAACCTAATTTCCCATAAAAAAGAAAAATGCATAAGAAAGTAATTTGTTGTAAGAATCCAATTTTACAATACAATATCATAAACATACTTGGATATCTATGGATGTTTTAACATTTAGAAAATCTATTATGAATGAGAAATTGTACATGAAGCAAAGAGAAAGTTAATGGTAAATAGAGTAATAACCAATTCAGGTAATAATTAATTATTTGAGATATGGTTGTTTTTTGTGAGGGTTTGTTTGAATAGGAATGATTTGATGATTTTGTGGGAATCTAGTATTTCCTTGTCATCAACAGCAGATGAATCCATTAACTGATGGGTTATATCTGCCTACCAGCAGGTGTAGATAGAGAACACTGAAAAACCACAGTGTCCTTGGACGGCTAGCCCCTTCTGCCTTCAGTATATCTCTATCTCCCAGGAGGTGTGGACGTCGCTTGATCAGCTCCTGGATTTCTGCCTGGGGTGGCTCTACTTTGCCAGTAGAGCGGGGCTTGTGGTGCCCACTTTGCAGGCATACTTGGTTTTGTTCCTGTCCCTGCCTTACCCCATCCCCCCTCCTCCTGGAGTCCCTCTGTTGCTGCCTGCCTCCAACTTTCCTCACAGTATATAAAAAAAAGGGGGCGCTTTTACAGCATTGCTGTTCTGAGGCTTTCTCCAGAGATTCTGGTTCAGTGCAGCTTGACCGGAGCTCGTTGACTCGGTCTTCTGAGGTGAGAGTGCGCCCAGCTACTCCGGGGAGGTTCCCGCGGACAGCATTCTCTGTGAGGTAATTTTGGTGCGAAGCCGCCATTTTTATTTCTATATGTCCGTCCAGGTGGGCGATGGCTGCTGACAGCGCTGAGCGCTGCTCTCACTGTGGTAACCGCAGGTCAACAGCGGATCTTTGCAGTACATGCTCCTTAGACGCTCGTGCTAGTACGGACATGCCCAGCGGTGATTCTTCCCGCTCAATGGAGCTGGCAGTGGGCGCCATTTTTGAAGCACCGCGTGACTCGACCCTCGCAGTTGTGGAGGAGTCTGAGTGCAGGGGGACACCTCATTTCGAGGCTGCTAGAGGAGCTCTTTCCTCCGCTTCTACTAATTCGGGGGCGGAGGGCCAGGGTCAGTTTTTCTCCCCTGAATTTGTGCTGCTGAGGCATAAGGCCTTTATGTTAAAATGGACTCTGCCGGAGGCGTCTGACACTACTTTGCAGACTGGATTCCCTCCAGGTTTCGATAGTCCAGTGTTGACTGCTGAGTTTCCTCCTTCCCCCGAGCGTTGGACTGATGCTAAACGTAGACGGGTAAATTCCCCGTTTGAGGGTGGCACCTCTCCTCCCCCCCCCTCTGGTCAGGCTGTGGGGAGTCTGAGGAGTCTGGAGGCCCTCATGGACGGATGATCCAGATGAGGGTCCCTGTTTGCCACAAGATTTGATGATCCTAAAGCGGTACGGATTTCCACCGCGACGAGCTGCCAGCGCTCATTTCTGATGCCTTGCAGGCCCTTCTATTGAAGATCCAGCCGAGGGTGATGCCGCCTCTGTATAATCCTAGGATGGCTAGTACTAAGAAGCCTTCTCGGGTTTTTCCTGTGCATGAACTCCATCTAAGAGTATCCTCTGACCCTGATGGGCCTTTGAGGGTTGACAGGGCTATGAGTCAGCTTTACCCTCTGAGTGAGGATCACTTGGCCCCTTTGGGGATGCCTAAAGTGGATGCGTTGGTCATGGCCGTGACTAAAAAGACCACTCTCCTCTCCCGGTGGAGGGAGGGGTCGCTTTGAAAGATATGCAGGACCGGTGGCTAGAATCCGTGTTGAACGGTCCTTTGAAATCTCAGGCCTTTCCTTAAGGGCGGTGATTTGCAGCGCCTATGCAGCCCGAGCCTGTCTTTCCTGGTTACAGCAGGCGGGTGTTATGCCCGAGGATGGTGCGGGTTCCCTCTCTGAGCTAAGCAGATGTCTGTGGCGGTTGCTGTCCACCGCCTTCTTTGGCTGTGGCATTGGGCGGCTGATATGGCCTCTAAGCAGAGGCTGATGAGGTTTCCCTGTTGGAGCCTTCTGTTGGAGTGGAATTGGAGAAGATTATTTAAGACCTAGGGGCCTCTTAAGTCCCAGCGGTTACCTGAGGATAGGCCGCAGCCTTTTTCCAAAAGCTCTGCTTTCCCTCCTCTTCCAGGCCACGTTTCCGCGAAGCTCGCAGGTTTCGCCTGGGGCGCTCTGCTGGGGTTTCTCAACATGCCCGTTTTCAGCAGAGGAACTCCTGTCGCTCGGACAAGCGTTCCGCAGCGGACGGCCAACGGCCAGGAGTTCAGGGGCGTCCTCCACATTGACGGTACGCCGGTTCCGCTCGTCGATTCCTGCAGTAAGGGGTCGTCTTTCCCTCTTCTTTGAGGAGTGGACCAAACTTTTTTTCGGATCAGTGGGGTCCTGGACCTGATCAGAGAAGGCTACCAATTGGAATTCGGTGCCCCGGTGAGAGACGCTTTTATGGAGTCCCGATGTGGCACTGCCGTCAAATGGGCGGCGGTAGAGGAGACCTTGCAAGTCTTGCTGCAGCTCGGAGCGGTTGTTCTGGTGCCTCCCGCCGAACGCGGCTGCGGTCGCTACTCTATTTTGTGGTCCCTCGGAAAGGCAGGTCTTTCAGACCGGTCCTTGACTTACGGAGAGTCAACGAAGTCCTAAGAGTGCGACACTTTCGCATGGAAACCCTGCGCTCCGTATTTCAGCTGTACAGCCAGGAGAGTTTCTCTGAACCTCAAGGAAGCGTATGTGCAAATGCCTATTTGGCTTCTGCATCAGCGGTTCTCCGGTTGTGCGGTTTTGGGCCAACATTTCCAGTTTCAGGCCTTGCTTTTCGGCCTAGCCACAGCTCCCCATGCCTTTCCCAAGGTGATAGTGGTGGTAGCTGCCTTTCTCAGGCGAGAGGGTGTCAGAGTTCACCCGTATCTCGACGACTAGCTCATCAGGGCGGATTCGGCAGATGAGAGTTGTCTTGCCATGACCAGAGTGATAGCGGTTCTTCAGACTCTGGGCTGGGTGATCAATTTGCCCAAAAGTCACCTGACTCCCTCTCAGTCTCTTTTGGGGGTCCGGTTCGACACGACCTCAGGGTTTGTCTTCCTCCCCGACCACAGGTGATGCAAGCTCCAGAATCAGGTCCGTCTGCTCCTGCAGATGCCTCGCCCTCGAGCTTGGGACTTTGTTCAGCTCCTGGGGTCAATGATGGCCACCATGAAGGTGGTTCCCTGGGCGAGAGCTCACTTGAGGCTGCTGCAGATTGCTCTGCTCCAGCAATGGTCTCCCGATTTCCCAGGAATTCCAGTGCAGACTAACGTGGCTCCCTGCGGACCGGCACAGTATGGATTGGTGGCTCTCTGACTGGAGGCTGCGACTGGGGAGGCCGCTTGCACTTCCTTCTTGGTGCCTGGTGATAACGGATGCCAGCCTTTCGGGCTGGGGAGCTCATTACAGGGAATCTATGCTCAGGGTCAGTGGACACCCATGGAAGCGGGGTGGTCCATCCATCGCTGGGAACTGAGAGTGATATTCCAGGCTCTTCTAGTCTTCCACAAGACTCTGGAGGGGCTTCCTGTTCGAGTTCTGTCAGACAACTCGACAGTGGTGGCCTACATCATTCGCCAGGGCGGCACTCTGTGCAGGGCTGTGGCTGCGGAGGCCACTCATATTTTCCAATGGGCCGAGCTCCTTTTGCATCTGCTGTCCGCAGCTCTCATAGCAGGTTTGAGCAACCTGCAAGCCGATTTCCTCAGCAGGCATCAAATCGACCCGGCGGAATGGAACTGGCAGAAGAAGTTTTTCTTCAGATTTGTGCCAAATGGGGGACTCCAGGATTGGATCTGATGGCGTCAAGTGCAAATGCCAAAGTTCCTCGCTTTTTCAGTAGAAGGGAGAGTTTCTCGCTCGGCGGGGTTTGATGCACTGGCTCGACCCTGGCCCTCGGGCCTCCTGTATGTGTTCCCTCCTTGGCCCTTGATCGGGCGAGTCCTCCTGCGGATTTGACTGTGCCGAGGATTGGTGATTCTCATCACTCCGGATTGGCCAAGGCGTACGTGGTACACGGATCTCCATCGGATGATGGTGGAGGCTCCTGTTCTTTTGCCCCTGGTGCCGACACCTGTTGGTTCAGGGTCCAGTCACTATGGAGGATCCCTACCGGTTTGGTCTTATGGCCTGGCTCTTGAGAGAGTGCAATTGAGAGTCAAGGGCTACTCTAACAAGGTCATCTCCACTCTCTTTGCAGGCCCGCAAGCGGTCTACCCCCGCAGCTTATGCTTTGATCTGTCCCTTGCTGCTCATTCGGACTTTGTCCAATTTCTCAGAGGGGTGCTTCGGGCTCCGTCCTCCTGTGCGGTCGCCGTGTCCTGGCCTGGAACCTGGGGCTGGTGTTGAAGGCTCTTCATTGTTCGCCTTTCGAGCCGCTTCAGCGAGCTTCTGAGAAGGATGTGACTTTCAAGACAGTCTTTTTTGGTGGCCATGACATCGGCTAGATGCGTATCTGAGCTTCAGGCGCTTTCATGTCGGGCTCCTTTCTACAAGTGCTCGGAGTCCGGAGTAAAAGTGCCTGCCTTCCTGCCTAAGGAGGTTCCAGCGTTTCACCTGAACCAGCCCATTTTTCTACCTTCCTTTCTAGGGAGGACTTCCGGATTTCTTTGGGCAATTGCGACCTTTGGATGTCCGCAGAGCTCCTTTGCTGTATTTACAGATGTCAAATGACTTTCAGGACTTCTGATCACCTTTTGTATTGTTGACAGGTCCTCGACGCGGGTGTTCGGCCTCTAAGGTCACTATAGCCCGTTGGCTCAGGGAAGTCATTTTTTCTGCATATCTGATTTCGGTCGATCTCCGCCTGAAGCGTTTAAAGTGTATTCCACAAGAGCGATTTCCTCCTCGTGGGCTGAAACGGGTGTCTTTCTCTTCAAGAGATCTGTCGTGCGGCTTCTCAGCTCTTGTTTCTACGACATTACAGACTGGATATTGCTCCGAATTAGGATGCGCATTTTGGAGTGCAAGTGCTTGCTCGCAGAGTTGCCTGTTCCCACCCTACTTAGGGAGTGCTTTTGTACATCCCATCAGTTAATGGAGTCATCTGTTGTTGATGACAAGGAAGGGAAAATTAGGTTTCTTACCTTGGTAATTTTCTTTCTTTAGTCACAGCAGATGAATCCATGATCCCTTCCTGTCTGACTTTGTTTTTGTTGTTTCAGATCCTTCATGCAGATATTGTATCTCATCGGGAGGAGTTGAAGATCAGTTCTCAGAGTTTCTACATGCTGTTCTATCGCAGGAGGTTGAGAACGTCCCTCCTTTGTTTGGTTATTGCTCTTGTTCTGGGGCGTTTGTTCACTGTGAGGAAAGTTTACATTATTTTACCTTTCTTTCTCACTCTGCTTTGGAAATTTCATATACTGAAGGCAGAAGGGGCTAGCCGTCCAAGGTTCACTGGTGGTTTTTCAGTGTTCTATATCTCCACCTGCTGGTAGGCGGATATAACCCATCAGTTAATGGATTCATCTGCTGTGACTAAAGGAAGAAAATTACCAAGGTAAGAACCTAATTTTCCCATTCCTCTATATATTTCTTATTTTGGGTGGTAAGAAGTTCCACCATTTGGTTCCTAGGTAAGTGAGTCTGCAGAGTGGACAGTTTTGTAGATCACGTTTTGCAATTTGGGAGGTGTAGTCTGAGATGATTTCTTTCCTCGTATTTAGTGTTTCTTTGAGGTAAGTTTATTAATGGTAGCATATAGTCTGGAGCTGTGCCATTTAGTATTTGAAAGATAAAGGTGCATAATTTGAAGGTAATTCTCACTTTGATGGAAACCAGTGTAATTTAATTAATAAAGGGGAGGCACTTTCAAAACGAGAGATTTTCTATATGAACCTGGCTGTAGTGTTTTGAGCTGTTTGGAATTTTTTCAACCAGTACCCCTTACAGCCAGCATATATAGCATTACAATCAGTGCTTTTTTTGTGCCGGTACGCGCCAGTACGGCGTACCGGCACCTTTTTTTTAGGTCCGACAGCACTGGAGCCGACTCTCCTCCCTCCCCGAGCTAGCCTAGAGTCCCTCCACGCACTCCGTGCCACCAGACGATCCTTCTGCCACCCGACCCCGGCTGGCACCTGACCCAGCATTTAAAAAAAAATCTACAAGTGGCGATGCGGTGCCTCGCGTCTGAGAGTAAAAGAAGAAAAATCGCTTCGTCGGCCAGCCTTCCTCACTGTGTCCCACCCTCTGATGTAACTTCCGCTAGGGCGGGACACAGTGAGGGAAGGCCGGCCGGCCGGCCGACGAAGCGATCTTTCTTCTTTTACTCTCAGATGCGAGGCACCGCACCGCCGCTTGTAGATTTTTAAAAAATGCTGGGTCAGGTGCCGGCCGGGTCGGGTAGCAGAAGAGGGTCGTCTGGCGGCACGGAGCTGGTAGGCAGGTGGGGACCGGGTCGGGGAGGGGGGCTCAGATGGCTCAGGTAGCAGGGAAACGAGGAGAGTCGCTGGACATGGGTGGAGGGCAGGGGGGACAGGGGGGTTGCTTGCTGGACATAGGTGGAGGGCAGGGGGGACAGGAGGGTCGCTGGACATGGGTGGATGGAGGGGAGGGGGGTTTCTGGACATAGGTGGATGGCAGGGGAGGGTAGGGAGGACAGGAGGGTTGGTGGACATGGGTGGATGGCAGGGGAGGGGGGTTTCTGGACATGGATGGCAGGAGAGGGTAGGGAGGACAGGAGGGTCGCTGGACATGGGTGGATGGCAGGGAAGGGGGTTTCTGGACATAGGTGGATGGCAGGGGAGGGCAGAGGGGACGGGGAGTTGCTGGACATAGGTGAATGGCAGGGGGGACAGGAGGGTCGCTGGACATGGGTGGATGGCAGGGGAGGGGGGTTCTGGACATAGGTGGATGGCAGGGGAGGGCAGGCGGCACAGGAGGGTCGCTGGACATGGGTGGACGGAGGGGAGGGGGTTTCTGGACATAGGTGGATGGCAGGGAGGACAGGAGGGTTGCTGGACATGGGTGGATGGAGGGGAGAGCAGGGGAGAGGAGGGCTGCTAGACATGGGTGGATGGAGGAGAGAGAAGAAATGCTGGACATGGATGGAGGGGAGGGAAGAGTGAGGAAGGAGATGAAATGAAGGAAAAGGAAGAGAGGAGAAAAACTGCACATGGATGTAGAAAATAGGCAGAAAATGGATCCACTGGACAGTCAAGTCTGCGGAGGGCCCAGCTTTTACTTATGGATGTAGGGCAAGAAATGAAGAAAGGTGGAAAGTAAAGAAATAAATGGAAAGGAAGCCCTGGAAAGGAGTTAAGAGGACAGATAGCAGCAGAATTGGATACTGAGCCAGCATGATTAGAAAAACTAAGTCACCAGACAACAAAGGTAGAAAAAATCCTTTTATTTTCATTTTAGTGTCTGGAATATGTCCAATTTGAGAATTTACATCTGCTGTCTTATTTTGCACTGGGTATACTGGAGCTGTAACAGCTTACACAATTTATTTATAATGAAAAAAAAACCGCATTATTTTTTTCTCCTTTACTAGTATATTTTCAATGATGTCTGTTTATGCGCTATGGCTGGTATAAGGGGTGTGGCTAATGTGGTGTGGCTATAATAGGGGTGTGGCTATAATAGGGGTGGAGTCATATGTGGTGACTCCACCCACAATGAGTACCGGCACCTTTTTTTCTACAAAAAAAAGCACTGATTACAATAATCAATTGGAATAATGTTAATGATTATACCAATAGTCTGAATGTTTCTGATGAGAAATAGGGTCTGATCCTTTTTAGTTTCCAAAGAGACCTAACAGATTTTGTGATTACTGAGGAAACTTGAGTATCAAATGTAAAATGTTTGTCTATAATTATACCTAGAATTTTCAGATTATTGTCAATGGGGAATGAAGTGTTGTCAGTTTTGAAACTGTTGTAGTTGTTTTGGTCAAGTAGGTTGGTAATGACCATGAATTTAGTTTTTTCTTATTTAGCTTTAGTTTGGATTCTGAGGCCCAGGTTCCATCAGATTTAAGCCAAGTCTTGCTTTGTGTACAATGTCTTTAATGTTCTTTTTGAAGGTTATGTATATGGTAACATCATCAGCATATATGAATGTTTTGAATCCTGCTGTTTCTAGTCTGTTGCTAGTGGTGACATCATTACATTAAACAGAATGGGCGATAATGGAGAACCCTGAGGGACACCACTGTCCGGTGACCAAGGAGACGATAAGGTTCCTTTCATTTTCACTTTGTAAGATCCTGATTTCAGGAATCCTTGTAACCATTTGTGGACTGTGCCACGTTCCAAGACGTATGAGCAAAGACTTGCTGACCTGAACATGTATACCCTGGAGGAAAGGAGGAACAGGGGTGATATGATACAGACGTTCAAATACTTGAAAGGTATTAATCTGCAAAAAAATCTTTTCCGGAGATGGGAAGGCGGTAGGACATGAAATGAGATTGAAGGGGGGCAGACTCAAAAAAGATGTCAGGAAGTATTTTTCATGGAGAGGGTGGTGGATGCTTGGAATGCCCTCCCGCGGGAGGTGGTGGAGATGAAAACGGTAACAGAATTCAAACATGCGTGGGATATGCATAAAGGAATCCTGTGCAGTAGGAATGGATCCTCAGAAGTTTAGCCAAAATTGGGTGGCGGAGCAGGTGGGGGAAGAGAGGTTGGTGGTTGGGAGGCGAGGATAGTGGAGGGCAGACTATTACGGTCTGTGCCAGAGCCGGTGATGGGAGGCGGACTGGTGGTTGGGAGGCGGGAAATACTGCTGGGCAGACTTGTACGATCTGTGCCCTGAAAAAGGCAGGTACAAATCAAGGTAAGGTATACACATATGAGTTTATCTTGTTGGGCAGACTGGATGGACATGCAGGTCTTTTTTCTGCCGTCATCTACTATGTTACTATGTTATCATCCTCACTTTAATATTCCCTTATCTCTTGTTTGTTCTAATTAGATTGTAAGCTCTGTCGAGCAGGGACTGTCTCTTCATGTTCAGGTGTACAGCGCTGCGTACATCTAGTAGTGCTATAGAAATGATGAGTAGTAGTAGTATATACCAAAGTTGGCTAGTATGTTTAGTAGGATATTATGATCTACTACATAGAATTTGCTAGACATATCAAATTGTATTATTAAGATTTAGACCCTATGCTAATTTCTTTCTGAGATTTGATGCTAGGGTAGTAAGGATGTCTCGGTGCTATAGCATGGTCTGAAACCGGATTGCGATTTGTGTAGTAGGAGAAATGTGAAAGGTACTCCATTGTTGTGCTGCTACTATTCCTTCCATCACCTTTATCATCAAGGAATGAAGGCTACTGGTCTGTAGTTGTTACATCAGTTATGGTGATTGAATTGTTTTTGGTATTGGTGTTTAGGATAATAGAACCTTATATCGGGGAAAGTGCATGAAGAGTAGGAAGGAGATATGCTGCTGAAGCAGATTGTGAATATATTAGTAGCTTCCGTCATAAGGTAACTAGGACAAGGATCTCGTATACATTGATGGCATGTTTTAAAAGAAACGTCTAAATCAGAATTTGGATGTTTTACAAAGACATTCAATTCCGACAGAAAAGAGTCCTTTTCAAAAAGATAGACATCCATCTTTTGTGTTCGAAATACTACGGACATCCTGTGATTTGGATGTCCTTTTATTTGGGTCCATTTTTGAACAAAAGACGTCCAAAACAGAGGAGGAGTGGCTTAATAGTTAGTGCAGTGGGCTTTGATGCTGGCAACATGGGTTCAATTCCCACTGCTGCTCCTTGTGACTTTGGGCAAGTCAAATGCACAAGGGGCATTTTTGGATATGACATCTAAGTGTGAATTTGGATGTTTTTTGTAAAACGTCCAAAATCACAACAGGAAAGGTCATTTTCTACAAAAAAAAGTCTATATTTTCCTTTTGAAAATGCTGTTTTGGTCCATTTTCAAACAAATACATCCAAATGCAAAACGTACAAAATACACAAGAAAATCCACAATAAAGTGAAACCTTTCACATGTTCTAAGTATGGTAAAAGCTTTGGTTGTAATGTAAAATCTCAAAGTGCATCAGAAAGTCCACATGGGAGAGAAACCATTTGCATATATAGAGTCTGGTAAAAGCTTTGGTCAGAAGGTAAACCTTACAATGCACAAGAGAATACACACAGGAGTGAAACCATTTTCATGTCCTGAGTGTGGTAAAAGCTTTGGTTGGAAAGAAAGCCTCAAATGGCATCAGAGAATCCACACAGGGATGAAACCATTTACATGCACTGAGGAGGTAAAAGCTTCAGTTGCATTGGGATAGGTAATTAGGGAATGTACACTCTTGCTATAAAGTATGGAAAATAGCACTCTGATATTTAGATATATGTAATGAGACCTCCTTTTCATCTATAGATCTGAATTCAAAGCCCAAATCTAATGATAGACACAAGGCTCAGATGTTATAAAAAATAGAAAGCTTGTCATCAGGTAGAATAGTGGGAAAGTGACATCCCAGGAAAGCAATAGGGCATCCTTGGGGGCCCCTTCAGTGGACTTTATAAAATGCTGCCAGGTACAAATCTCAACATTGTCCCTTACCTTCTGCTGAGCCCCCCAAAACCCACTACCCCCAACTATACACCTCTACCATAGCCCTTACAGGTGAAGGGAGAATCAGAATGTGGGTGCAGTGGGTTTCTAGTGGGTTTTAGAGGGATCACAGTTTCCTCCACAAGTGTAACAAGTAGGGGGAGGTAGAAGCCTGGGTCCACCTGTCTGCAGTGTACTTCACCACTTCTAGACAACTCCAGGGACCTGCATGCTATTCTAATTGACCTGAGTATAACATCTGAGGCTGGCAAGTAATATTTTTAATCACATTTGTTTGGGGTGGGAGGGGGATAGTGACCACTGGGGAAGTGGGAGAGGTGATCCCAGAGTCCCTCCAGTGATCATCTGGTCATTTGGGGCACCTCTTGTGTGGAGTAGAGGAGTAGCCTAATGGTTACTTCAGCAGACTTTGATCCTGGGGAAGTGGGTTCAATTCCCTCTGCAGTTGTTCACTTTAAAAACAGGTCTAGCTCAAAACGTCTGTTTTAATCTTTGTTTTGTTGCATTATTGCTGAAAGATGTCCATGTCTTAGGAACGCCCAAGTCCCGCCTTGAACACGCCCTCTTGAGATTTAGATGTCCTTCTGACGGACTTCAGAGAAAGATGTCGAAAAAGTGGTTTCGATAATACTGATTTGGATGTTTCTGTGAGATAAATGTCCAAATGCTGACTTATGTCACTTTTTGGACATCTGTCTCTTTTGAAAATGAGCCTGATTGTGAGTTTGATTGTTTAGGAGGTGATGTTTTACGGTTGTCATGGATTGGTAGGTGGAAGGAAGACCAGATTCTGTTGGTGACTCTTCCTGTAGGTGTGTCTGACTGTTTTTTGTAAATATCTTGATGGTTGACTTTTAATTTGAGGCAGTGGCGTAGGAGGGGAGCGGTGGGGTGGTCTGCCCCGGGTGCACGCGCTGGGGGGGTGTTGGCTCACTGGGGTTGCCCTGCTCTTTCTGCTCCGGTAACAGGTTACTTCCTGTTCCGGGGCAGAGAAAGCAGGGAAGCAGCAGAGCCGAACGCAGCTCCCAGTGACGTGCACTGGGGCGGATCGGCCCTCCCGCCTGCCCCCCTGCTGAAGGTAGGGTGCGTTTCAGGGTGGGGGGGGTGCTCTGCGGAGGGGGGCGCCGTGCCTGCACACGGGGAGGGTGCGCAGCGGCGACCCACCCCGGTGTTCAGGCACCCTCGCTACGGCACTGATTTGACGACATCTGATTTTAACTATTTTTTGTTCGAAAAAAGTAGCCAGTTGCTCTTCTGTTTGGTGGAGACTCTGTGGTTGTGGTTATTTATTTTGTGGATAATAGGCTTTTTATCAGATTGAAAAGTTTATTGGTATTAAGGAAATTACCACCAATTATTTTTGTTATAAGTATTGAGCTTTTGCAATTTTGATCTCTATTTTATATGTTTTGATGGCAATTTTCCAAGTTAATTTGTTTTCGTTTGATTTGTCTTTAGCCCATTTTCTTTTTAGTTTTCTACTTTTCTTTTCAAAGAAGGATGGATTAAATCAAGGTGAAATTTTCTGGGTTGATTTGGATGTAGATTTGAGGGGAGCTATGTTATTTAAGACATTTTCGCATAGGTCATCCCATTTATAATCATGAAGTTGTTATTGTCTGGAGGAAGCGCAGGATTATTCAGACATTAGACCAGAAGTTGTGGTATTATTTTTCCTCTAGTTTTGTGAAGAATCGTAATACTGTTTATTTTTCATTGATTTTGTATTTCCCTCCAATAGAAAAGAAAACTCGAGGTTTATTGTAATCTGACCAGGGAGTTTGAGTCCAAGTATGGTTACTTAGATGAAAGTTGTTCTTGTTTGCAAATTTATAGGTTAATAGGTCAAGTAGGTGACCTTTCTGGTGAGAGGTATTTCTGAATGGTTGTGTGAGTTGCCAGTAGTTTAAAAAGTCAAGTACATTTTTGTATTACTGTCATTTTTTGATTATCTAGATGTAAATTGATGACTTCTGGACACAGTTTTAAATCACTCACCTGTTTCCCCAGCATGACAGTGTTCTGACACAGTTTCAAGTCACTCACTGTTTCCCCAGCATGGCACCACTTCTGGACACAGTTCAAATCACTCACTGCTTCCCCAGCATGGCATGACTTCTGGACATAATTCAAATCACTCACTTCTTTCCCCAGCATGGCATGACGTGTGGACATAGTTCAAATCACACTGCTTCCCCAGTACGGCCAGGTTCCTGGACACAGTTCAAGTCACTACCTGTTTCTCCAGCCAGGTCTGACTTCTGGCCACAGCTGAAATCATTCACTGTTTAAAAAGCACGGCACCTCTCTCCCCCTTGAGTGGAACAGCTGTATCTTTTCCTCCAAGCTTTCCCCATCCTTGAAGAAGTTTGTTATGAAGCCTTTCAACTTCTTCCCTTGTACCTGAGCTAGAGCAGCAGTCTCCATGGGCTCACTTCCCCAATCATCTTGGTCTTGGATCTCCATTCTGACCCTTTTTCCCCCTCCCATTCCATGGGCTCCTCTCCCTTTATGGTCCCCAGCTAGTCCTTCCCTCCTGATTATTCCTCCTCAGCCAACCCCCTCTCCCTCGGGATCTTGGAAATTGTAGTTCCCTTGCTGCTCCCTTTGCTTGCCCCCAAGGCTTTGCAGGGGTTCTTGGGAACTGTAGTCCTCCTCCCTTCTCTGGCTCTTGGGAAACTTATGCTTCTGTGGGGGCGTGGCTTCCCAGCCCCTAGGATCCTGGGTCTTGTAGTTGGAATCCCGGGTTTGAAACCTACCCATCTTGCTCCTTTCCCGGATCCCTTCTTCCCTGACCCTCAGGAGTTCCTCACACTTTACCACCGGTTTTGGACAAATCATAGGCATGATTGGTATACCTATTGCTCCCATATTTCCCCTCCATGTATTCTCCTCCTCCATGTATCCCTCCCCCTCCCTTTCTCCCCAATAAACCTTCCCTTCCCTCCTACGAACCCAACATATCCCTCCCAATGCATGGGCAGGAGGTTGGGGATATTAGTGATGACAGGCACCCCTCCCGCCCATACTGCACCCATCAATATAAAAATACCTACAGTGAATTAAGTAACTTCTAAGCTGTAAAATTATGGATTGCACCATGTGTACAGAATGAGCAGACAAAATCAATCATTATTAGTAGCTACTTTGCATTCCGTTGAGAACAGGGAAACATCTTATGTGCGGGAGTGCCTTCCCTGCCCACAGACGTGGGGTTATGCTCAGGTTCTTGTCTCTATGGCAGCAACTTTGGATGTTCTCCTTGGATGAAGTTCCACATGCATCCCCTGCAGTCTTCCTTGTTGAGCTAGTGGTCTCTGGTCTTGGGGACAACGACCTGCTGGTTCAGTGGACACCTCAAGCCAGATAGAGTCTGACTTGGTGGCTTCTCCATGCGCACACTCAGGTGGGGTTGCCCTTATGACTCCCAGTTGGTGTGTTCTCACTTCTGATGCCAGCCTCTTGAGATGGGGAGCCCGTTATCTCCCCAACTCTGCACAGAGCCACTGGTCAAGAGTGGAGGCTTCCTGGTCCATCAACAGAACTCCAAGCTGTCTGGAAAGCTCTACTAGCCTTTGCTTCTCTTCTTCATGAGAGGCTGGTGCACGTACACTTGGACAATGTTACAACCGTGTTTTGCATCAACAGTCAAGAGGGAACAAAGAGTGTATCTTTAGTCTAGGAGGCGCGTCTTCTTTTTCAGTGGCTGGAATTGAACAGTCTTATGATTTCAGCGTCTCACATAGTGGGCTCACTGAACTTGAAAGCGGATTTTCTCAACAGAGTGTCTCTGGACCTGGGGAATGGCAACTCTCAAAGACTGCATTTTGCCTCATTTACACACAGTGGCGCCTTCCGCTTCTAAACCTCACGGCATCCAGACTCAATGCACAAGTACACAGAATCTACACCCGGATGCACTGGTACATCTTTGCCCATTGTACGGCCTTCTTTACGTGTTTCCTGCATGGCCTCTCATGGGAAGAACATTGCACTGGATTGCACGTTATCTTGGGAATGTGGTTCATGTATCTCTGGACTGGCCCAGATGTCCCTGGTATGTGGACCGTATCCATCTTGAAATCGCTTCTCTGTTGACTGTTCCTCCACAGACAATCTTGGGTACAGTACTTATGGAGGATCCCTCCCACTTTGAGGGTGTGATTGAGGAAGAAGGGTTACACGGATTATGTTATTACTATCTTGCTGCAAGCCCGAAAGCAGTCCACTTCTTATGCTAGAGTGTGGAGAACTTTTGAGAGCTGGTGTGCACAGAATGGTGTTTCTTCATTTTGTGCTTCCTTGTCTCAAATTTTATCCTTCATTCAGGAGGGATTCAAAAAGGCTTGGCTCTCAATTCGCTCAATGTTCAGGTGGCAACATTGGCGTTCATAGAGGCAAGATACATGCCTCATTGGCTTCTCACCCCATTTAGTGTAATTCCTCAAGAAGTTGCTCATCTAAGTATATAGTGTTGCCGTACAGGAACAGACTGAAGGTCCATCAAGCCCAGCATCCTGTTTCCAACAGTGGCCAATTCAGGATACAGGTACCTGGCAAGATCCCAAAACAGTACAATACATTTTATGCTGCTTATCCTCAGTGAAGTCTTCAAGTGGTTCTTAAGGCTGTTCAGTCGGCCCTCTTTGAGCCCCTTTGTTCAACAACTATCAAAGATCATATTTTTAAAGGCAGTATTTCTAGTTGCCATTTTGTCCGCACAGAGAGTTTCAGAGCTTCAGGCTGTCTCTTGCAGGGATCCTTTTCTCTGCTTTTCTGAATCGGGAGTTTCCATATGGACAGTTACATCCTTTTTGCTGAAGATTGTATCTCCTTTTCATGTCAGTCAGACTGTTTCTTCCTTCTTTTTTCAGGGATGTCTATTCTGCAGAATATGCTTCCCGCGACTGTTGGATGTGAAGCACGTTCTTATGCGTTCATACCACTATCAATTATTTCAGGCGATCTGCTCATCTTTTTGTCCTCTTTGCGGGACCCGGAAGGGTTTGCTGGCCTACAAAGCGTCAGTGGCTCGATGGCTTAAGGATTCTATTTCTTCAGCTTACATTCTGAGGGGTAGATCTGCTCCCATGCATGCCAAGGCTCATTCTATCAGGTCTTTGGTGACTTCTTTGGCAGAGTCTAGGGCAGTTTCATGGCAGAGAGCTGTTGGTCAGTGAAACAGTCTTTTCATTCCTTTTTCGCAGGAATATCGCAGTCCCTCCCCTCGTAAGAATTGCTTTTGTACATCCCATGTGTCTGGACTGATCCTTGGGATGTAATGGAACGAAAAATTAGTTAATTACCTGATAATTTTCTTTCCTTTAGTCCCAAAGGATCAGTCCAGAGCCCACCCTTCTGTGATAGATTCGTTTTTTCTGGGTTCTATGTAATTTCATGTGTTTGTGTTGTTTCTGGTTCCATTATTCTAAGGCACGAGTTTTCCTGTATTTCATAGTGCTTTTTCTATCTAGAGGCTGGAGTTTTTTTTCTCTGGAAGTCACTCTCTCACTTTTTTGTTATTGAATACTAGCTTGGTTGCTAAGCACAGGAGCCTATGAAGCACAACTCATTAGAGTTCTCTGTCTCCACCTGCTGGTGGATAGTTGCAACCGATTTGTCCGGACTGATCCGGAAAGAAAATTATCAGGTAACTAACTAATTTTTCCTTGTCTATGTCATTAATTTTATTCTTTATAACAGTTTCCATTATTTGCACAACACTGACATCAGGCTTACCAGTCTGTAACTTCCGGAATAATCTCTGGAACCTTTTTTTTTTTAAATTCAGTGTAACATTAGTCACTCTCTAATCTTCAGGTGGTACTGACAATTTTAATGATAGGTTACAGATTACTAGTAGCAGATCAGCAATATCAAGTTCTTTCAGTATGTGACCTCAGTCAGAGCATCTTCCTACTCACTCACCCAAGCTTTATATTGCTCTCTTGGACCAAGGATATAAGCTGTGCCACTTATTCACCTCCTAGGTGCGAGTCCAGTGGCTTAGTGATCTTTTCCACTAACACTTTCATGAGCTTTCACCTTTCCAACCACCAGTTGAGAAACAGATGCAGCAAGCTAGGCCTCATCCTCCAACACATGGCCCTCCTTTGTGGTTGTCACACTTAACAGCCAATTGTTTTGCAGTTTTTTCTGGTTTGTTAGCATGATCTGGCCACATAGCTTGCAGAAATTGTTTAGGCTGTATTTTCGCCATGAAGTCAACAGAAGTGCAACAAAGTAGGCAAATAATCAAAGTATTGACTTAATGATGATGGAATGAAACACTGCTCAGTGTATCATGTCACTCCCCTTCCAGGTTTAATTTTTGATATTCAAAATTAATGGTACGCATTGGGCATGTTAAATGACATGCAGGCACTTTAGTGCAATTGAATCCTTTTTTGTCCTCAAACTCATGTTTAACTGTTCTTTTTTTTTTTGTTACATTTGTACCCCGCGCTTTCCCACTCATGGCAGGCTCAATGCGGCTTACATGGGGCAATGGAGGGTTAAGTGACTTGCCCAGAGTCACAAGGAGCTGCCTGTGCCTGAAGTGGGAATTGAACTCTGTTCCTCAGTTCCCCAGGACCAAAGTCCACCACCCTAACCACTACGCCACTCCTCCACTCTTCTCAGCAGCCTGTGTTTCTTGAGTATTATAACCAGGTAACACAGGCTGCTGACAAGCTATTGTGAGGATGAAGACTTGGGGGGGGGGGGGGGGTTGGGGAAGGGGGCAATCTAGGGCGCTTCTCACCCTCAAAACACAAATGGACCTTCCTTTCCCCCTTTTTCATCTGCTCCCTTCCCTGGGAAAACAGAAAGTGGCACTTCTATGCTTTGCAGCTCAAATCATAAGTCCCTGGGTCTCTCCCACCCAGAAAAGACCATAACACTTTTAGGCCCCACTACCCAAAACATGAAATAGGGCTCCCTTTCTCCCCCCCCCCCCAAAAAAAAAAACCCCAAACACCCCACCCCCCCAGAACATATCTCTTTGAAACACCTGCAAAATTATAAAATAGACCTTTGGAGCATTAATGTCTTCTGTTCCAATGTACCGAAGGGGATCTCTGACTTCTTCAGCCTTGCCCAGACTCCAGTCATCTCTACAAAAAGCCTCAGAATCTTTGCCTAGCAGGAGGGAACTGACATTCTTCTACAGGCATGCAGCACCAAAATAAAAATGGTTGCCATTGATACTCCAACCTGCATACCAAAGCAGTTGATAACGACCTGAGATAGCACAGTAGGCAGTGAAAATGGGACTATTGGGTGGGTCACTTTAGTTTCTACCTTCCAACATAGTTTATGTATATGTTTCTTTGTGGAATAGCCCAAGATGGTAGCATCTTTATGAGCAGAGATACATTATTCCTTATCAGCAACAGATGAATCCAGGACTGGGTTGTGGCCATCTACCAGCAGATGGAGATAGAGCGTGTTGAAGTGCACTGTCTTATAGAATGGGATGCTCCTTGGTCAGTTAGTATTTATCTCAGCAGACAGAGATGGATGGTCTCTCACAAGCTCCTGGTCTCATCTGATGGTGTCTCCTGTTTTGAGTCTCTCTGGCGGTATTTTGAGAGCGCTATCCTGAATAGCTCGGTTTTGATAATCGGCCCATCAGTTCAAGTAGAGCTTTGGGGTGCATGGCTGAGCGGTGCCGGCTTTAGGGGGTACACCTGGTGGTACCAGGTCCCTTCCCCCACACTTCTCCCCTCTTCAGCCCTCCTCCATTCTCCTTCCTCACTGAAAAAAAAATTGGGACATAATTCTTTAAAGCCCAACACAGCCTTGGCTGCAGGAAGATACTGGTTTGGGCCAGTATAAAGGGTTTAGTGATAGAGAGGAGGTGAGTGTGCTTCCAGCAGCACAGGCAAGACCGATGGCTGGCTGGCCATAGGGTGAGTGCATCTTTACATTTCTTTGACCTTTGGGTCAGTTGCGGTTTTACTTTTTTCTTCTTGCAATGGCTGCCAAGTTGTTAAAAGCTGGTTTCCTCTGTGGGAAGTGGTGAGCAGCACTGGGGACAGTGTCCGTATGGCTATGCAGAGGAGTGATCCAGCAGTCTTTATACAACAGTGTGATTTGGGAGCAGCACTGCCGGCAGCTCCTTTACCCAGCATTGCTTCAGAGGTCCTTACACACATGCCAGCTGCTCTGGGGGTTTCTCTGGGACTGGGGTCTTCTGACCCCCCCCCCCCACCCCAGCTTCCTGAGTTCATTCTGCTGCTCCATAATGCCTATATGTTGCAGAAGTCTGATAGGGGAACTGCCAGTTCCTTGTTAGCTCAGCCTTTGGAGATTTATGGCTTGTTCCTTGCCTCACAGTCTCCACTGATGGACTCTGCCCCAAAGAGGAGATATTTGCACTCTTGCTCAGAAGTAGGGCCTATTGCTCCTCTGTCTCCCACTCATTCTGAGGGAGTCATTTAATTTCAGGGAAGACCCTTTCTTCACAAATGCATGAGGAATTGGAGGAGGGGGAGCTATTTGCAGAGGAATCTGATGATCCCACCATAGTGCAGGTGTTCATAAGGGGAGAGTTGCCTTCTTTTATACCTAAGGCTCTCCAGGTTCTTAATATTTCTTCTTCTGATCCTGCTACAACCTGCATCTGCTAATCATAAAATGGCAAGCACTAGACTACCGGTTCAGTCTTTTTTCCAGTGCATGAGACCATGCAGGGAAGTCATTTCTGCTCACTGGGTCACCCCAGACATTGCCTTTCGAGTGGCAGCGGCTATGTCACATCTTTACCCCATTTTCACGCCTGAGCTGGAAAAGCCTACATTTGCCTAAAATGGATTAATTGGTGGCAGCAGGTCACCAACAAGCACTCTGTCTGTGATGAGTTAAGTTTTTACTTATAGTTCCAGAGTTTATTAAATGCTGTTCCTAGTGTGGGAGCCAGTGAACAGCATCAGGGCAGTGCACTGTGTGTGTTGGGTCCTCTGAAAGGGCCTATTTAGTGTTCTCATATTCTTAGATACCTTTCATTTAGAGGCAGTAATTTAAAAAAAAAAAAAAAAGAACCCATCCTGAAAGGTTCCCTCACTTCTTTTGTAGAACTTTTTTTGTTACACTGGCTCTGAGAAACTTTTCAATAGTAACATAGTAAATGACAGCAGATAAAGACCTGTACGGTCCATCAGTCTGCCCAACAAGATAAGCTCATTTTGCATGGTATGTGATACTTTATATGTATACCCGAGTTTGATTTTTCCTTGCCTTTCTCAGGGCACAGACCGTAAAAGTCTGCTTAGCACTGTACTTGAACATTCCATATATATCAGTTACGATCAGGGTGTAAACCATAAAGTCTGCCCAGCACTGGTTTTGCTTCCCAATTACCAGCGTTGCCATCCAATCTCCGCTAAGATTCCGTAGATCCGTTACCAGAACTCTTTTTATCATGGCAGTACAGGTATTCATTTTTTCAGCATCTTTATAAAGGAGTTTAGTTTAGATTCAGGCTCAGTGCTTTTGGCTCATATTTCTGTGAGAAATGTCCAAAATGCGAAACAGGGAATCCTCTACGATGACGAATCAGAGCAGGCAAAAGTATAGCCTGACCAAAGACGAATCAACACTGGAGATATGAATCCCAACCAGTCTTATTGATATAAATAAATAAATAAAAGAAGGACCCACTTATTGATATAAATAAAGGAAGGATATTACAGAACTACTTCAATGTAGAGGAATAGCTTAATGGTTTAAAACAGCCAGCTGAGAGAGTAGAGAGGTTGCTGGTTCAAGTCCCACTGCAGCTTGCCATCAATAGTGCACAATGGTACAAGCAGCCATATTCTACTACACCATCTGGCTCTGGCTGTCTGCCACACTAGTTAGCTCTAATACACAGTCTTGCTAACCAGTTCTAGTGTACAGCCACACTAGCCAATTCTTGACCCTTTTGGCAGGAAGATAGCTCTGGTTTAGGCATTGGACAGCTGATGTGGCTTCTAAGTCACATTAGCAAGCTACCTTTTAGAGATAAACTTTTGTTTGGGAAGATCTAGAGAAGTTGGGTAAAGACCTTGGAGACTCCACGTCTCAGAGATTGCCAGAGGGAAGCCTAAAGATTCTTTTAAATCCTCTCAGCCTTGTTTTAGGTTTCGTGAGGCCAAGTGCTACAGGCCAGACAAATCTAACTCTGAGGGTCTCACTTCAACAAAGGCAAGCTGTCTTTCATGCTGATAGAGAGAACTCGGCTTCAAACTCCAGGTCTACCATTGCCTTCTGCATGTCCCGATGATGGGGTCTCGGTTCACTCCTTGGGTTTCTTAATAGCAGGACTCCTCTTCAGTTCCATGAGGAGTAGACCAGAATTACCTTGTAACAATGTGTCTTGGAAATACTAAAGCAGGGTTACAAACTGGAGTTCTCCCATTGCACTGCAGATGTTTTTTTGGAATCCCATGCAAGCTCCAGCCCAAATTTAAGCACCTTGGAAACGCTTTTTCATTTAGGCACAGTCGAGACTGTCCCCAGTTGCAATTGGGGAACAGGAAGTTATTCCATTTACTTTGTAATTATTCCATTTACTTTGTAGTTCCAAAGAAGGGAGCTTCCTTCCACCTGAGTTTGGATGTCAAGAGTCAGTTAAAGGTTTAACATTTCACAATGGGAACATTGCAGATCTCAAGGAAGGGTGTTTTCATATTCCCATTTCACACAGAAGATTGTGATTTGCAATCCTTGGAAAACATTATCAATTTATGACCATGTCGTTCAGCTTTTCCACATCATCAAGGACATTTTTTCAAGGTCATGGTAGTAGTGGCAGCCTTCCTTCACACGGATGGATTGCAGGTTCATCCATACCTCATGATTTGTCTGATTTGTGACTCTTCCTATCAAGAGAGTCAGCAGGTTTCATCCAAGATAGCTATTTTTCTTCAGTTTTTAGGATTGGTATTCCATTTTACCAGAGTCATTTGTTTCCAACACAAATCTTGGCATATCTGGGAGTGATTATTTGACATAGGGTTAGGGAAGGCATTTCTTTCTGTTGTTCATCATGACTTCCTGGGCGGAAGCCTGTCTGTTCTCCCTGGAGGAAATATGTAGGGCAGCAACATAATCTTCCTTGCATATCTTCTCCAGACACTACCATTTGGATGTCTGCTCGGTCAGATGCATCTTTTGGATATTGGTGCTATCTGTGGGAGCTTCAGGTTTCCATCCTACTTTAGGACTACTTTCCTACGTCGTCCCACAAGTGTCTGGTCATCTGCTGCTGATGCTAAGGACAAAAATATTGATTACCTGACAATTTTCTTTCCTTTAGTTGCAGCAGATGAATCCAGAGGTCCCCCCACCCTGTTTTTCTGGCGGTTCCTATCGGTTCTTTCTGTTGGAATTTGTTGCTGCATTTTTATATTTTATATGGACTGTTGTAATCAGTTTGCAGTTCTTGGATTTTCACTTTCCCTAAAAAGGAAAGAGAAATATTATAATTCTGTTTTCTTCTGCTTTGTCATGAGAAATACTGACTGATCAAGGAGCATGTTTTTAATTCCTCAGATGCGAGATGCCGATTAGTGCTTCTCTAGTCTATACTGTTTTGAGTTTGATCTAATGCTACAAAGTTTTTTGAAGAGAAATCGGAAGAGTCGTAGATGCTTCGTTACAGTTTTTCAGTAGGTTTTTCCACGTACAAATACATAAACCATCCAATGTAGAAATAGAGCAAGAGACTACATATGGTGAAGAGACTCCTGATGCAGGCCTGACCGGCCGAAACACAGCTGTGTCGAGTCTCGATCACCCCCTGTTTTGTATTTTATAATAAATATATTTTTAAAATATTTATATTATTAGTGTCGTCTAGTTTTATTATTTTTACTTATTTTTTTCTACAATTTTTTTTTCTTTTCTTTACTTTTTTACCTTTTAGTCATCTTCGCTGTTTTGTCCATTGCTTGTTTTTTTTTGCAAAGACTGGTTTCTTCTATGTTTTTTCGCATGACCAAGGAGCATCCCATTCTATAAGACAATGCAGTTCGGTGCTCTATCTCCACCTGCTGGTAGATGGTCACAACCCGTCTCTGGATTCATCTACTGCGACTAAAGGAAAAACAAATTATCAGGTAAGACATATTTTTTCGGTACATCCTATCATTTAAACTTTTGATCTCTTCCTTTTTGTTTTAGATGGCTATTTGGTAGCCATTTAGTGAGTTCTTCTATTTTTATTGAAATTATAAATTGTACATTCAGCAGTGCCCCAAGCATACATTGCAAAACAACAAAAGCAAAAACAAAAAACCCAATCAAACATATGTGTGCCATATGTTTGTAGTATCATATGGTAGTATCATATTCGACACAGCTCCCTAGCATTCTTTTTGATATATACTGGTCAAGGGATTGCCATATGTTTTCAAAGTTAGAATTTTTGGTGGTATTTTCTCTGCTGTTGCTAATTCAAACCTATGAATGAGGCAGATCATGCTCCATCAAATGTAAAATTTAATACTGCATTTGTCTTTTAGTGACTCCGAATGACCCTCATCGCAATATATGCAGTAAACATTTTTAAGATTATTAAAATATAGTTATGTAAATAGTGGTATCATATTATATCTTCCTTACTCAGAGCTTTTTTTCAGACTTCTCACAGAGATTAAAGAATTTTTTTTTCTTTTACAGGCTTGAATGGGTGGAAATATTGAGCCTCGAACCCGGGAGTGCATGTATGCCAACCTCATCTCTGGGGAATGTGTGTGGGATCCACCTTCAGGAGTCAGGATAAAACGTACCAATGAAAACCAGTGGTGGGAACTTTTTGATCCAAATACTTCTCGGTTCTATTACTACAATGCCAGCACCCAGAGGACTGTGTGGCATCGGCCGCAAAACTGTGACATCATTCCACTGGCCAAGCTCCAGACCTTAAAACAGAACACAGAGTCACCCAGAGCATCAACAGAAAATAGTCCCGGAAGAAGCAGTAATGTTAGCAGGGAGGGCAGCACTAGCTCTTCATTAGACCAAGATTTTGAGGGCAGTGAAAAGGCACAGGAACAGGCAAGGTCTAATCGACAATCAACACAGTACACTGTTATTAAAGAAGAAACCGAAAGGTAAAATCATGCTGGTCAATATTCTAATGTAAAGTACATCATTGATTTTAGAAAATGAAATGAATGGGTTAGTTATTCTGATCTTACTTTGAAATTAGTAGAAAATAGTTATTTGATCTTAAGAATTTGTAATACCCATTGTGGTATAATTGTAGTTTTTATTTTAACAGCAGAGAATTGATCAGGAGGTGAACCTATCTCTTTCAGGATCTATGATCATCTGTTTGTTTTGCTATCAGGTCCTCGCAGAGGGTCTCCAGCGTCTAAAGCCACTATTGCCCGCTGGCTCAAAGAAACTATCTTTTCAGCTTAGCTGCTTGCCGGCCGGTCTCCGCCTGTAGCCTTTAAGGCACATTCTACCAGAGCGATTTCTTCCTCTTGGGCTGAAACTGGAGCACTCTCTTGTCAAGAGATATGCAGTGCAGGAACATGGGCTTCTAAGCTCTCTTTTGCCTGACATTACAGGCTGGATGTGGCTGCTAGGAGGGACGCGCATTTTGGAGCACAAGTGCTAGCGCGTGGTGTGACCTGTTCCCACCCTATATAGGGATTGCTTTGTTACATCCCATACGTAATGGATTCATCTGCTTGATGACAAGGAAGGGAAAATTAGGTTCTTACCTTGGTAATTTTCTTTCCTTTAGTCATAGCAGATGAAGCCATGAGCCCTCCCTGTATGATTGTCTGTATGCTGTGAATCTGTTTCAGGTTCTGTTCTTGTTTCCTGAAGTTCCTTCCTTGGAGAAAGTTGGAAAACAGTCTTCAGGATTCATGTTCACTTATAGGAGGATGAGTCCATTCCCTCCAGTTTATGTTTTGGGAGGATGAGTTTGTTCCCTCCAGGAGGTTGCGTGTATCCCCTGCAGTTATACAATAAGGAGGACGAGTTTATTCCCTCCAGGAGGATGTGTTCATTCCCTCCTTTTGAGTCATGATGCCCTTGTTAAGGGGCCATCGTTCACTGTGAGGAAAGTTCATTTTATTCCCATTGTGGTTTGCCATACTGCTTTGGAAGCTTCAAATACAGAAGAGGCAGTGGAGCTGGCTGGCCATGAGGCACTGTGAAAAGTTGAGTGCTCTCTATCTCCCCCTGCTGGTTGATGGACACAACAGCATCAGCCATGCAGCCATCGCCGAAGACGGCGGGAAAATTCAAAATGGCGGTTTCGCGCCAAAAACGCCCCGATCGCGGGCCCACCCCGGAGGAGTTAGAAAACACTCTTACCTCACCGGACCGAGTATCACAGCTCCGGTCCCATAGAAGAATCAAAGGAAAACCTCTCTAGCTAACAGCTAAAACTAGAAAGAAACTGACTGATAAATCATTTATCGTTTATTTGTTTACCATCACTTCTTGCACAGCTAGTCAGAAAGGTTTACAAAGCAAGTAATAAAACGTACAGAACTAATTAGTGTCCAATGTTCCCGTAATAATCCATATGGGAACAGATTGATGGGAACATTGGACACTAAAGGGTTAATTAAGACCTCCATTAAAAATAGGAAAGAAACAAACATTCTCCGAGGACAAGCAGGCCATTAATTCTCACAAGTGGGTAACGTGGCGCCGCATTGCCTGGTCTGGAGCTTATAACAAGCTTTACAAAGCTTTGTGGAGTGCGAGACACTTTCCACCATGCATGTGTGAGTGCCTTCCCATCTGCCATGAGAGCACGGTTACTGCAGTTCTTTTTCTACTGCGTTGAAGAGAGGCTGTTTTTTTTTTTTTTGTGTCTCTTCACGGGTCTGGTCTGGAAGAGCTTCTTTACGCTTTTCACATTCTTTTTTTGTGGACATTTTTTGTGTGTTTGTGTCCCATTTTTTCCTCTTCCCTTATATTTTTAGATTTTTTGTCCAATTTTTAAGTTTCCTTTGTTTTCCACGTTGCTAGGCCGCATTTAGGCCTTGACTTTGGCCAGATTTTTCCATTTCTTTTCCTTGTGCTTTGCCCCTTTTTTCGGCACCATCACTTCATTTGATTTTCCATCCATGTCCACTTAAGTTTCCAGTGGCTTAAATGCTGTACCCGGTGCAGTCAGTATGGACATCCATTCTTAGTGTCTTAGTGTTTAGGGCCTGATCATAGCTCTGTGTTTGGGTGAAGAAGCAGACCCAGGTTGCCAGAGAGGCTCAAAGTGCAAAGGTTTTTTGGAGCCAAGTCTGATCCATCGGGGTCGGCGGTGTCTGCATAAGGAGCAATGGTCCGCGTGGCTGCTACTGGACCTTGTGACACTGGGAGCAGTAGTACATTGAGTGGGTCTTCACCTGTCTAGATGCCAACTGCTGTGCAGGGCCCTGGGACTATCCAGCATCGGACCCGACCCCCAAGGTGACGTGAGGATTCAATGTCGGCACTGAGGAGTCTCGATGCCAAACATTGGGCAAGGCAAGAAGCATCGTCATTGATCTTCCTCGGCGCCACCAATACTGGGAGCTCTGGGATGCCAAGGGAATTGGCACCCAAAAGTGTTAGCGCCAGGAGGACTGCTTCCCATCTATCCAGGAGGTGCTGATGTGTCGGTCAGCTAGCAGCAAGGACCCAACTCCTGTCTCGACCCCCGGCAGTTCTGCAGCCTGTCTCAGAGCCAGTGCCCCAGTCTTTCCTGGTGTCGGCCCTCAATGAATGTATCTGGGCCTTCCTGAGCTGCTGGATGGCCTTTTGCAATGGTGTGCATCGGCATCAGGGTCCTTGCGCCTACCCTGCTGCCTGTGTAGCTCCGTTTGACACTCAGCCTGTGGTGAGGCCTCAGATGCCGGTATCACATACGGCACACAGTGTTGACAGCCACCCAAGCTGGTACCACCTTGACTTCGGTGGAGGAAGCTTCACTGGAATTGACGGTGGCAGACGACTCCTCAACTCCTCTCAAGGACATGGCTCGGTCTCAACCTATTCATTAGGAGTTGCTGACTGACACTGATGAGGATTGTTCATGGGAGTCTGAGGAGGATCTAAGGTACTTTTCGTGAGGATGAGTCCTATGGCAATCCCCTCTGAACCCTCCCCTTTGCTGGAAAGGAGAAAATCTCAACCGGAGAGCCTTTCATTCCCATCTTTTGTGATGAAGGAAATGGCTGAGGCTATTCAATTTCATTTGGAAGATGAGGACGAGCCCAGGGCTAAGATGCTCGAGGTCCTGGACTATGAGTCCCCTTCTAGGGAGGCTACGACTGCCCCTCTCCATGAGGTACTGAAGGAAGTCCTAATAGGAACTGGGAGTCCCCTCTGTCGGTCCTGTCCTGTCCAAGAAGATCGACATGATGCATCGGATTCACAGCACACCTGGTTTTGATAGGCCCAGTTGCATCACAATTCCATGTTGGTGGAATTGCTCTTGAGAGTCAGGAGTTCTAGAGACTATGCCTCAGAGCCCCCAGGCAGAGAGGTTGGGACCTTGGACGCTTTCGGGAGGAATATGTTCCAGGTCTCAATGCTCGTGTCCCGTATTCAACCATACAAGCTCTTATGAGTGTCTACATGTGGGACTTGGTGCACAAGCTGTTGGACTTGGCAGACTGTCTCCCACTGGAGCAGGGTCAATGGTACGCCAGTTGGCCAAGCAGCAGAAGGCATGTTGTAAGTTCTCGGCCAGGGGTGCCTGTGACACTTTTGACGTGACATCCAGGATCTCTGCTCAAAGTATAGGAATGTGCAGACTTCTCCTGGCTGTGTGTTTCTGACTTGAACAGTCGGTTCAGTAGAGGTTGGCGGATGCCCCATGCTGGGGAGATAACCTTTTTGGAGGAGAAGGTTGAGGAGGTTGTTGACCAGTTCATAAAAACACACTGATACCATCTCTTCTTTCTCCCGTCGAGCGCCTTCTGCATAAACCTCCTCATCTAGGAGGTCTGTTGGCAAGTCGAGGAGGGGTGCCTACTACCGACAGAGACGTAGGTACGCCACCTGTTCTTGCCAGCCTGTTCAAGCTCAACCCCAGCATGCTTGTTCTCATCAACAGCGTGTGGTTAAGGCCCCTGCTGCTGCCCAGTCAAAGCAAGGGATGAGCTTTTGACTGATTCCAGCAGAGCATAGCACTGTAAAAGTGTCCGTCCTGGACGGCTTGCCTATCGGAGGGAGGGCTGAAGTTTTTCTATGAAAGGTGGTCCCTTTATAACCTCAGATAGGTGGGTTCTGCAAATAGTCCGCCTTGGATACTCCCTCAGTTGTCTTCAAAAACCTCCAAATTGCCCACCGAGAGCCATTATTTCAGCTCTCGGCACAAGTAGGTGCTTGCAGAGGAACTCTCTGCTCTTCTAAAGGCCTATGCAGTTGAACCCGTTCCACCAGGGGAAGAAGGACAGGGATTCTATTCCAGTACTTCCTCTTGCAAAAGAAGGCAGGGGGGATGCGTTCCATCTTAGACCTAAGGGCCTTGAACAAATTCCTGGTCAAAGAAAGTTCAGGATGGTTTCCCTGGGCACCCTTCTACTTATGATCAGAAAAACGATTGGCTATGCTCTCTGGACTTAAAGGATGCATATACTCACATCCCGATACTTCCAACCCACTGGAAATATCTCCATTTTCAGCTGGAACATATCACTACCAGTACCGCGTGTGTCATTTGGCCTTGTGTCGGCTCCCAGGGTATTTACCAAATATCTAGCGGTAGTCACAGCATGCTATGCTGACTGGGAGTCCATAATGTTCCCTTACCTCGACGATTGGGTGGTGAAGAGCACATCAGAGGTTGGTGCATAGGAGTCCATGCAGAGGACTATCTGGGTCTAGAACTACTAGGGTTCATTATAAACTACCCCAAGTCCCATCTTCACTCAACAATTGCAATTCATTGGAGCCCTGTTCGATGCACAGCAGGTTCGAGCTTTTCTCTCAGAATCGAGAGCGGACACTCTCTGGTCGCTCTAGTTTCTCAGGTTCGAGCCTCACATCAGACCACAGCTTGGCAGATGTTGATGTTGGGCCACCCATAACACGTCTTCACGTGAGATCTGCCCAATGGACCCTAGATTCCCAGTGGTGTCAGGCTACAGGAGATCTAGTAGATGTCATCCATTTGTTTCCAGAGGTGGTTATTCTCTGCTCTGGTGGACTATTTGATCCAATTTGACCCTGGATTACCATTCCAAATTCCTCAGCCTCAAAAGGTACTGTATGACTGATGCACCTCTCCTTAGTTGGGGAGCTCATGTAGATGGGCTTCACACTCAAGGTACCTGTTCCCACCAGGAAACAGGTCTTCAGATCAATCTTCTGGAGCTCCAGGCGATCTAGAACGCTCTAAAGGCTTTCAAAGATCGGACTGTCCAACCAAATTGTGCTCATTCATACAGACAATGAGGTTGCAATGTATACACCAACAATCAGGGGGGCACCAGATCATGGGCTCTGTGTCAGGAGGCCGTCCAGATGTGGTGCTGGGCTCGCCAGCATGGCATGTTCCTTTGGGCCACTTATCTGGTAGTCAGAAACAACAGTCTGGCCTACGTGCTGAGCAGTAGTGCTGTCCAATTCACGATTTGAATCAATTTATATTGGAAAAACATTGGGAGTTCCGATCCGGGATTTCCCCACATCCCTCCCTCCCTCCCACACGCTGTCACCCATGCCGCTGCTTCCTTCCCTCCTGCTGTCACACAAGCCGCTGTCATTGCTTCCCTCCCTTTTTCCCTAATGCTGTCACCGAAGCCACTGCAGCTGCCAAAGGTTTCTCTGTTGTTAGCGCAGGCAACAAAGTCTCTCTATTGGTGCGCATCTGGAACAGGAACTGACATTGGGGTGGGACCGGCAGCCGAGCCAAGCAAGCCAAGTATAAGGAGGTTTACTAGACAGGAGTGGAAGTGAGCCACCTATCTAGTCCACTGTAAGCAAGTAAGCCAATTTGGTTAATCTGGGTGTCCACTCCCCCGCGCAGCCGTCATTGCTCAAAACAAAGCAAGAAAACCTATGAGCAGCTGCTTCCACGTTGTTGTTCTTTATTGTTGGTCTACATCAGTAAAAAGTCTAAAGCTGTTTCAGTTGGATAGGCAGTGCCTTAGGTGGAGGAGAAAAGAAATAATTGAATATCACTAAAACAGCTTCACAAATTATCGTAGCTGGTAGAAACAACAATTATAAACTGTAGTTTGTGCCCATTTTTCTTCACTGTTCTTCTATACAATACAGATGGCCAGATTTCAGTGAGGATATCCTGTTTCCTGATAGGTTTATTTTAACTGTTGTATTCTGCCATGGGAAGCCTGGTGTTATAAAGATGATGGAATATATTGAAATTAAATGGAAGTAGAATTAAACTCCCCTTTCATTGGGGCACATGGAATCTCATCTTCATCTGTTTTGTAGAAGTTTACCTTTTAGATACACAAATGGATTATTCTGTTTTGAACATGTTACAGGGACAAGCAACCCATTGGTTTAGCTTTGAGCAGCAGCAATAAAATCACAAAGAAAGGTTCACCTGCTGAACTTGACTATGATCTTGCCCAAAAACTCGTTTTATGTTTTGCAGACTTTTGAGGAAGCCACAATAGTATCTGAAGAACAGTACGTTTCTGTGTATGCCAGCCACCTCTGTGCCCTCAGAATTTTTTCTGCTTCTGGACAAATTATAGCTGCAAGACGCAGTTGTTTGAAGCCAGCTAAAGTGGACAAAATGATTTTTCTTAATAAAAAACGGAAGATGTAGGACTTGACCAAACTTCACTTTTCACATGATGTAACACTGCATGGCGTGCTCACACTAAAGTTTGCCTTAGTTCAATTGCTGCTGACTGTTTTTTTTTATTTTTTACCCTGTGTGTTATAATATTAGCATGTGGTCCTCACTATTGCAAGTTAAATCGAATCAAATTGAATCGAAAAACCAATTTTTTTTGAATGAATCGAAATGTACTGAATCAAAAATATTTTGATTGAATCGTACAGCACTACTGAGCAAGATTATGCAACTGCACAAGTGGTCCCTCAATATGGGCATTACCTGTGAGATCTTCCGAGTGTGGGGCACCCCCTCGGTGGATCTGTTTGCCACTCAACTGAATCACAAAGTCCCTCAGTTCTGTTCAGGCTCACAACAGACTAACGTCAGATGCCTTCCTCCTGCATTGGGTAACGGGTCTTCTATACGCATATCCTCCCATTCCTCTTGTAGGGAAGACTTTGCTGAAACTCAAGCAAGATCACAGGACCATGATCTTGATCGCACCTTACTGGCCACAGCAGATCTCGTTCCCTCTTCTTCTGGCATTATCCTCCGACAAACTGTGGAGATTGGACTGTTTTCTGACACTCATCACGCAGAATGAGGGATCTCTTCTGCATCCCAACCTTCAGTCTCTGGCCCTCACAGCCTGAATGTTGAGAGCCTAGAATTTGCTCCTTTGGGTCTGTCAGAGGGTGTCTCCCAGGTCTTGCTGGCTTCCAGGAAAGATTCCACTAAGAGGTGTTATTCTTTCAAATGGAGGATGTTTGCTGTCTGGTGTGAGAGCAAGGCCCTAGATCCTCTTACTTGCCCTACACAGACGCTGCTTGAATATCTTCTACACCTCTCTGAGTCTGGTCTTAAGACCAACTCCATAAGGGTTCACCTTAATGAAATGAGTGCTTATCATCGTATAGAGGGTAAGCCCATCTCTGAACAGCTTCGAATTGTTCGCTTCATGAGAAGTTTGCTTTTGTCAAAGCCCCCTGTCAAACCTCCGCCTTTGTCATGGGACCTCAGTGTCATTTTAACTCAGGTGATGAAAGCTTCTTTTGAGCCACTGAATTCCTGCCATCAAAAGTACTTGACCTGGAAGCCATTTTCTTGGTGGCTGTTAACTTCAGCTCGTAGAGTAAGTGAGTTTTCCTTAGCATCCCTCCGGACCGGCCCAGGATTGGACTGATGGGTTGTGCTCGCCTACCAGCAGGTGGAGACTGAGAAAAAAACTCTTGACTCTAGAGAGCCAATAAGAGCCCTGGTCATGTGACCCTAGCCTCAGTATTTTCTCAGTCTCCCAGCAGGTAGGAAGCGAGCCCATTAGTCTCTCTTTATAGGATTTATATCTATTTAGATTGGTATTCCAGTTTTAGATCTTTTCGCCTCAAGTCTCAATTCCAAAGCTCCTCGCTTCTTCAGTCGCCGAAGAGATGCAAAAGCGGAAGGGGTCGACGCCCTCTTGCAGAGGTGGCCCTCCGGTCTTCTTTACGCGTTTCCTCCATGGCCACTAATAGGTCGTCTCCTGCAGAGGATCGAGGAACACGGGGAGCCGGTAGTGTTGGTAGCACCGGACTGGCCTCGGCGTCCTTGGTATGCGGATCTGCAACGTCTGTTGGGGGCGTCTCCTCTCCGACTTCCAGTGCACAAGACCTTGCTGGTACAAGGGCCCGTTCCTCATCCAGACCCGGCTCGATTTTGTCTTACGGCCTGGCTCTTGAACGGGCCCGCTTAGCTAAGAAGGGTTTCTCAGCTCCAGTAATTTCCACTATGCTTCGCTCTCGTCGGCGTTCCACCTCTCTGAGCTATGTTCACACCTGGAGAATTTTTGAGGCTTGGTGTACAGATGCTGGCATTGTTCCTTTTCGTGCATCGGTGCCTCAGATGTTAGATTTTCTGCAGCGAGGCTTTGATAAAGGACTTTCGCTTTCTTCTCTAAGAGTGCAGACGGCAGCTCTGTCCTGTTTCAGAGGAAGGATTCGGGTTAAGTCTTTGGCCAGTATTCCCGAGGTGGCCCGGTTTTTGAAGGGAGTTAGTCTTCTTCGTCCTTCGGTCAGGCCAATCTTTCCATCTTGGGACCTTAATCTGGTCCTTTCGGCTCTAACGAAGCCGCCTTTTGAGCCGTTACTAGCGTGTTCTCTGAAGGATTTGACGCTTAAGACTGTTTTTGGTGGCTATTGCATCAGCCAGGAGAGTCTCAGAGTTGCAAGCCTTTTCCTGTAGATCTCCGTTTCTGGAATTTTCTAAAGAGCGAGTGGTACTTCGACCTGTTTCTTCTTTTTTACCCAAGGTCGTGTCTCGGTTTCATATGTCCCAGTCGGTTTTCCTTCCTGTGCTAGGATCGGCCTCAGGCATGAGGGAGCAGCAGAACTTGCGTACTCTGGATGTTAAGAGAGTTCTTAAAAGATATATCGCAGTTACGGATGATTTCCGTCGCTCGGACCATCTTTTTATCCTTTTCGCTGGGCACCGCAAGGGCTTGTCAGCTTCTAAGCCCACTTTATCTCGGTGGATTAAGGAGATGATAGCGTCTGCTTATCTTTCAGCAGGCAAAACGGTTCCTGAGGCGCTTAAGGCTCATTCAACACGAGGGCAGGCAGCCTCATGGGCGGAGTGCTCCTTGGTGCCTCCAGAGGAGATCTGTAAGGCGGCGACTTGGTCTTCTCATCATTCCTTCTCTAAGCATTACAGACTTGATGTTCAGTGTCGTCAAGAGGCGGTCTTTGCATCCCGAGTGCTCACAGCGGGTTTGCTGGGGTCCCTCCCGTAGGACTACTGCTTTGTTACGTCCCATCAGTCCAATCCTGGGCCGGTCCGGAGGGATGCTAAGGAAGGAGAAATTAGACCTTACCTGCTAATTTGCTTTCCTTTAATCCCTCCGGACCGGCCCAGGCCCCTCCCGTGTGCTAGTTTTCATTCTACATTGCTGTGTACAGATATTCAACTGTCGTCTTCAGAGCTGTTCTGCAAGTTAGACAGTTAAAGGATTTGCATACTGTTCTCCAAGTTAAATGGTTATATACTTCATTATGTTATGCAAGTTGAACAGTTTCAAGAATTTCATAGTTTTATGTTATGCAAGTTGAACAATTTAAACAAGTACAAAAATCTGTACATAATTGGCCATACCTCAGCTCTGAAACGAGTTGTTGGTGAGCCTTCTGTCACGGCTAAGCCGTAGTTGTAAGCACGTTTATCTGGTGCTTCCTGGCTGCTTGGATTCCTCATAGCACAGAATATAGGTTCTTCTTTTCCTTTCTGCTTTGTTATTCAAATACTGAGGCTAGGGTCACATGACCAGGGCTCTTATTGGCTCTCTAGAGTCAGAGTTTTTTTTCTCAGTCTCCACCTGCTGGTAGGCGAGCACAACCCATCAGTCCAATCCTGGGCCGGTCCGGAGGGATTAAAGGAAAGCAAATTAGCAGGTAAGGTCTAATTTCTCCTTAGGCCTTAGTAGTGGATGCACATTATACTAAGTTTTCATCATAACAGAGTAGTCCTCCGCACGCACCCTAAGTTCCTTCCAAAGGTTGTGTCAGAGTTACATCTGAACCAGTCGATTGTCTTGCCAACATTTTCCGTGACCTTATTCCCATCTTAGCAAAAGCACTTTGCACACCTTGGACTGCAAGCAAGCATTGGCCAACTACGTGGCGCGAACAAGGCCCCACAGACAGTCCGCCCAACTTTTTCTTTCTTTTGATCCCAACAGGATGGGGGTCACCATCGGGAAGCGCACAATCTGTTCTAATTGGCTGTCAGATTGCATTTCCTTCACTTATGCCCAGGCTTGGCTGACCCTGGAGGGTCTTGTTGTCAGAGCTATGGCTGTGTTGGTAGCCCACTTGAAGTCAACCTCCATTGAAGAAATTTGCAAGGCTGTGACGTGATCTTCAGCTCACACATTCACATCTCATTACTGCCTTGAGCAGTATATCTGACGCTATAGTCGGTTTGGGCAGGCAGTGTTGCAGAATCTGTTTAGGGTCTAGAATCAAACTCCACTCCCCTAGGCCCATTTTATTCTGTTTCAAGCTGCACTCCCACTCAGTTTGTATATAGTTTCAGGTTAATCTGAGATATGTCCTTGCTGTTGGTAGGCCCAGTTGACCAATGTTTGTTGTTTTCGGTGATCCCGCATGCTAGAGATGCCCCGCTTGTGAGAATTAATGGCCTGCTTGTCCTCAGAGAAAGCAAAGATACTTACCTGTGAAGAAAAGGCTAGACGAATTTTACATTTAATATAAGATGTTTATTCACCTCTTAGTTTACAATTTACTGTATAGCATCAATGGTCTATACAGGAAGCATATCTGCACCAGCAAGCAATGTACAGGCAAAGAAGTCAGAATGCTTGCTACATATTTGTTCTACCCTGCTTATATACTGTTTTTCTTTGCTATATGACTACTGACATCACGTGCATGCTGTACCATACCATAAATTTTTGATCTTGAGCAGAACATGCTGCGTCTATTCCCGCTTTCCTTTTCTCACAGACAGTCAGGCGCCTTGCCCGTTTTTCTTCATACTTCAGCACATTCTTTCTCCAGGGGGAGGTTGCATTAATCACTGTCAGCACTTCCTGCTGCTGTGACCTTTTCAACTCTTTCCACTTTATATTTTTTACAATCCTCCCTTGAGACCTGCTCTGTCAGGTCTCACACTCTCTTATGTGCGTGCAAGTATTCTTTTGGGTCTGGTACTGGCTTCCTTTTGTCTGCGAGATTAGAAAATAGGACATTCATACACACACCTCCTCTAATCCTCCCCCTCAGTATTTGTGGTATGCTGTGCCTGCAAGCTCTGTCTTTTCATCATCTTTATCATACGTCTTTCAATATTTTGATTTCAGTTACCATTGTCATTAAAAGCGCCCTGGCACATCTTTTGAAAACATGCTAATACACATGGTACACAGCATTAAACAGATTCAATTGTACTAGGGTACAAAATTTATATTTCTTTGGTAATGACGTATATAACTTATAATCACACCACAGATAATCTCCTAGCCGCAATATATTCAGCGAGGTGAGATTTGAATACAGACAGTGAGCTTCATCAAAGGGAAGTACACTGTCATTCTTACTTTTCATATAAGAACAATTATAAGGATAATGCCTAATTGCATTAACTGATGTGGCATTAAAAATTACACAAATTAAAAGCATATTCCAAGGTGCTAACATTCATTAAATCAGTTGTTACATACCATTAAGTTAAAGTCTTATTGCAGCTTGTTTTATTGCCACACTTTTCTTTGGTGGCTGTGACATTTACAATCACTGTACTTCCTCCTATAGACCAATTACCTGTTACAACATCGTGCGTGTAATTGCATTTTATCGGGGGGATGTTTCCAGTCGCCGTACTATTAATCAGACACCAAAATGATGTCTGTGGATACTTGTCCGTAAGCAAGGCTTGCTTATAAATAGTCTCATTTGTCCAATGAAGGTTTCCATCATCCCTTACACAGGTATTATTGGGATAACAGACATGGTCCACCCAACTTTATCATTGTAGTCCCATACATCATAGCTGGCAAGGACAAGGATGATGTCAGTCGGTGGGCACATATGATACAATCAGTCAAATTCATGGCCGCTGTAACAAGTCTATTCTCATATGTGTTCATTGTCCACCCCGTTGAGAAAATTAACAAACAACAACATCCCAATACCATCATGTTTAGGGACATGATGTTTGTTTATTCTTTGTCCACTTCAATATTATTAGTTCGTCGAATATCTGATAAATGTATCCAAGAAGTATGACCTTCCAGACGGGCAGCGGTCTGAGTTAGGGCCGTGATAGCAAAAGGCCCTACATACACAGGATCCTTCCACGTTTTATGTGTAAAGTTCTTTCGTAGTACTAGATCACCTACTTTAAAAGCACAAACATCATTATTCCCTACTTGATGTGACACATTGGTACGAATCATGTCACTGGTCAAATTTAGCATTGGTTGTAGTTTTTGCCAATACTGCGTAGTGTTTTCCACATTTACAGTTTGCATGGGAAAAAATTGACGCCCCGTCTGTATCTGGAATGGGGACAATTTTGTACGCCCATTGGGTTGGGCCCGTATTGTCATTAATGCTAATGGCAATACATCAAGCCATGTATATAATTTTCCCACCATTTCTTTATTGAGAGATTTTAGTAAGACTCTCAACTTTGTTTTTAAAATGCCATTGTAGCGCTCCACCAAACCATTGGAGGTGGGGCGATACACTGATACTTTTCTGTGTGTTAAGCCCATAATCGTTTCCATTTCTTTCAAAATACTGTTATTGAAATGTGTCCCGTTATCAGAAATTATTCTAGACGGACACCCATGTCTTGGCATAATGTGAGTTACCAGGCATTGTACCACCTCATGTGCTGTCTCCCTTTTACATGGAAATGCTTCTATCCACCTTGAGAAAGCATCCACCCAAACTAACAAATATCTTTTTCCCTGCACTGGAACAATCATATCAGTGAAATCAATGTACCATTCCTTAGCTGGGCCTTCTGGTATTGGAAGTGTCCCAGGCGATATTTTAGGACCTCTTTTAGGTATGTTAATATTACATACCATGCAATTCTGCACAACCTGTTGAATCAAGTTATCAATTTTCAAAGTCCAAAATCTTTGCTCAAATTGTTGTTTCATAGTTTCTTTGTTCCAATGCATGGTTGCATGCCACTCATTCAATACCTTAATCACCTGGCTCATTGGCATGCAAGGTAATTCTTCTTCCTCATTAAACCATTCACTTCCCAATTGCATACATCCTTTCTTCAACCATTTTTCACTTTCCTGTTCCTCTGGCTGCCACATTTCAATCTTATCTACATTCGTAAGTGGCCCTTCCTGTGTCTGTCTAGTATTATACAAGATCTTTTCACTTTGCTTAACCACCTCCGTTGCTGCTGCATCAGCCATTGCATTACCTAGTGCCTCAAAGGTTGGCCTTTCAGTGTGGGCCGGGGTCCACACAACTGCCGTTTTCCTACCTTCTCGTTCCCGTCTAGCCAAAATTTCAAACAGCAAATTCCAATATGTGTAATGTTGTAGATTTTTACCTGCACTAGTTATCATCCCCCTACGTTGCCATTTTAATATATGATACTGTAGTGAACTTGCAACGTAACCACTATCAGTATATATGGTGACATTTTGAGTCATATCAGTTTGTTGTAAGGCCGTAATAACGGCCAATAGTTCAGCATGCTGTGCAGTATGGTCAGGAGGGGTTTTATATTGTACTTGTGTTATCTTTGTTAGATTCTCATCCACCTGCACGCAGGCAAAGCCTGCAACAGTCCTTTCACAAGCTCCATCTGTAAACCATATCAACCCATCAGACAAGGGTTCAAAAGTAAGACAGTGAAATGTAGGGATTTCTATAGTATCAATCTCAACCTCCTGATTGACAGGAAAAAGCAGATCTATCTTATTTCTCTGTTCTTTGGTTAATGGTATTATTCTTATATCTTGTCCTAAAAGTACTGCTTGATATTTTCCAAATCTAGTGGCTGTCAATGCCGTCTGGCTAGGGCTCAACAGCGTTTTAATCGTGTGGTTGGTATGTATTATAATAGGAACAAAAGGCATTTGTGCCCTCCATTTGCCTACCGCCGCTACAATAGCAGTCAATAACTTTGGTATTTCTTTCATTCCCTTTTCCACATGATTAAAAGAGCCTGATAAAAAAGCTACTGGTGTATTTACTTCATTGTTTTGATTAATCATGGCTGCCCAACTGTTTCCCATGTCTTTTACCCATAGATGCACAGGTGATTGGATATCTATTACTGCTAAGGGTCCTGGGGATAACAAATCCCTCACAATCTTAGCCAGTACTATCTTATCCTGCTCTTCCAACACAATTAGTGTATTCTTTGGTGTGGCTGCAGGCAGTTTCAAATGTTTATAAAGTCTCATTACTTTTTGTGTATAATTTGGTATCCATTGTCTACAGTAATTTAACATTCCCAAAACAGCATGTAACTGGGTAACTGTTTGCGGTACCGGAGTCTCATTTAAAATAGATATAACTTCCGGTATAATGAACTTATGTTCTGCTGAAACATTTTGTCCTAAAAAGGTGACAGTAGACTGAGCTACAACACATTTCTCCTTATTACATTTATATCCTAACTCTCCTAATAACAAAAATAATTTTCTAGTCCATTCTAGGCATTCTGCTTCAGTCTCAGCAGACAGTAGAATATCATCTACATAGACAAACAATGACACCGTGTCAGGCAATCGACTCATGAAATCCTTTAAATCCATCATTAGTTGTTTCGAGAATACCGATGGACTATCAGTAAAGCCTTGCGGCATCCTAGTCCACCGGTATGCCTCATTCTGTACTATAAATGACGTCAAATCCCTAGACTCTGGATGAAGAGGTATTGAAAAGAATGCATTAGACAAGTCAATGACAGTATTGTACGCATATATATTCTGGGTATGCAAAAGAGTAGCGGGGTTCGCACAAATCGGAAATTGATTTTTTGTAACCTCATTTAGCTCTCTTAAATCATGTACTATCCTTACATTGTTTTCCCCTTTCGGGACCGGAAACAATGGGGTATTGTACGGGGATACTGAAGGTTCAATAATTCCACATTTCAATAATTTACCAATGTGTTCCAGGGTTTTGGATACTAATTTAGGTCGTATGGGGTAAGGGTCTTGCTTCGGCCCCTGTGCCCCTTCTATTAATTCTATCTTATGGGGTTTTGCATTTACGGCTAGTCCATATGGTGAATCACTTGTACTCCAAATATGTTGCGGTAATTCTTCCATAACCCTTACTTTATTTTCATTATTCAACTGTTGGACCATGGTGAGCAAACTTGGTATTTCTTTATCTCCAAAATCTAAACACAGTCCTAATCGAGACAACAAGTCTCTACCACACAAATTTACTGGGCAATCGGGTGCCACTAAGAAGGGTACCACAACCTCCCTTGAACCGTGCGGTTGGCATTCCAGGCGCACCAGAGTCGGCTCCGTTAGCCTTTTTCTTTGTTCTATCCCCGTAAATCCCACTGTTGTTCTATACTGATTTGAAAGCTTAACTCCCTGTGGTTTTGCACATAACACAGAGGTACTCGCCCCTGTATCTATCAAAAATCTCACAGGAGTTCCATATTTTCCAATTGTCAATGTAATAAAGGGCTCCCTTGTGTCTAACCTGAAAATCATTCCCTCTTCCTGACACTGGTCCGCTTCCAGTCAATAGCATTGGTCTGGAGTATTCTGCCAAGTTGGAAAGGCATTCACAGTGCCCTGCCCCTGTGATTGCGTTGCCGGCTGCTGTATTGCAGTCTGCGGGGCATTCGCAGGTATCCCTACTACTTGGGGCATCAATCTTTGCTGCGTCTGCATTTGTACTTGGGCCATTCCTGTATTCTGATAACATTCTGAGGCATAGTGACCATATTGCTGACATCCCCAACATTGTACATGTGCCCTCCTATTAGGTGATGGTCCTGATCCTTGCATCCCTCGACCTCTACCCCTTCCTCTAACCATGCCTCGTCCCCTTGGTTGGTACGGCCGGTTATATCCCGGTTGTACATAGTAAATGACCTGTGGAGGTGGAGCAGAGGGCGTCACAATTGTTTCCTGTTTTTTGTTTCTATCCTGTTCCTTGCTTTCCAAATCCTTTAACTGCATAGTCATTAACTTAGAAGTTAATTTAGCATGTTCTTTCTGAGGGGTCTCTATCATTTTACGATGCACATTACTAAAATGCATCAACGTCTCTCTTATTTCTGGCCACGGCTTTGAGGACAGGGCAATGACAGCGTCTAAATTCTTACGCATAATATCAGGCAGTGTGGACATGAATAGGTGTAAAAATACTGCTACATTATGGTCCACATCCGCATCTTGCCCTGTTTGAGCCTTATACAAATTTATACGTTTTGTCAAATGCGCCGAAAAATCAGTTTTAGGGTCCCATTTATTTGCCGTTATGGCTGAAAAATCAATCGTGGTTGGATACATCACATGCAGAGCTGCAGAAAGAGCAGCCTTAATATTTCCTACATATACATCCCCATCCGCTGTGTGTGACATCAGACGCTGATACCCGCATTGTACCGCAAGCTGAGGTATACTGACGCCCGATGCCGCACACAGGGCTTTAAAATCTCCAATAGTCAATTGAGTTCCTGCTGTTGCCTGTTCTATTCCATCTAACCACATACGGGCTCCCTTCACTATACTGGGAATTTTTGCAACTAAAGTTGTAACATCTACGGGGGTGTATGGTTTGTAATGTCGTATTCGGTTGCCAGCCGCGTCCACCCGTGTCATAACTGGCATGACCTGTTCACTGAAGCTGGAGGCCATTGCCCCACAGACTTCCTGCTTTTGTTCTTCTTCCAAATCACATTTTATTTTGTGGAACCAATTATCCCAGAATTCCAATCCCTCTTTTACAAATGTTCCACTCCCTATACCCGGGCAATATTTGTTGACAGCCTTTAATAATTCCAGAATGTCCTCATGTGTACTAGGACCATTTTCATCGCACGGCAAGGGGAGCCGTTTTACATTTAACAAGTGTCTAGTAGCCCCCCACCATTCCTCACCATATTTAGTACTATTCAGTCTCATAAGTTCTGCAGCCACATGCGTGCCTCGAAAAATTGGCCTGGGGGGCCCTGGGGTTAAAGATGTTGGCATAGTTTTTGTTCGCTTATGAGTTGGGGTTGACATGGTCATGGGAGGCTCGGAGTACATCCGCAGTCGTCCCTCAATTTCAAATTGTGTGGCTAGGTCATATTGCTCTGATGTAATTAATGTTTTCAAATCAGGGTAAGTGCCTGATTCTGCGCTAGATTTCCTTTTTCTTTCTGTCTCACCCGTTTTTCCTCCTTTTTTTGTTCCTTAGTCCCTACATCACTGACCTCATTATCCCCTCCCTTTGAACCGTCTTCATCACTGGAGGGGTCGTCTAAAGCAGAAAATCCCTCACACGGTTTAGGGCGCTTCTGCTCTCCTTTCAATCCTTTGTCCCTTATTGGGCAAAGGGTTTCTCGTGTAATTCCACCTGACTCATAAGGAGGTGGCCGTTTTTTATAATTTTCCTGTTCTTGTTGTATTTTTTCTACATCTGCATGGAATAAATCAGCCGCGACTGAAAATAAATTCCAAATAGTAAGATGTTTTTCTAAACTTTTCTGCTTTTTCTTATTTTCCTGTATGTATCTCAATAGAGACAATAATTTTGGGCGAGCAAACGATCCATACTGAGACCAGCTCAAAAAAGAATCTTTTGCATCATATTTGACCCATTTCACATGTGTTTTTTCAATCTGTTTTTTGTCTAACGGGAATAATTCTATGACGTGCTGCAAAGGGGTGCATTTTTTTGAACTATCTAAATCTAAATACAAAGTGTATACAGGGGGCTTTTCTTTCTTATCTGCCCCTTTCCCTGCCATTTTATTCTGACTATTACAATTTCTCCGATATAACCACAACCTACAAAAATATACTAGGGTGCTTAAGCAAAAAATATATACAAAAAAGAGAACTACAAAGGAAAACAAATATACAAAAAGAAAAGTCAGTGTGCACTATTACTCACGCGTCTTCTTATTTCTTTTTAAGCAAGCCCAGGAGTCATCACCTGTATGTCCACGTCAGTAGGTTGATCACTCCCACGTCAGTGGTGCACAGAAGTCAGGCTAGACAACGCTTGCTCTCAAAATCCTGTAAAACTTTCGTTAACAACAAACACTTAATTTGTCATTCGTCTCGCCCTTTCGTTCCATGTGCGGCATAAGTCCTGCCGCGGTCGCCACTTTGAAGAAAAGGCTAGACGAATTTTACATTTAATATAAGATGTTTATTCACCTCTTAGTTTACAATTTACTGTATAGCATCAATGGTCTATACAGGAAGCATATCTGCGCCAGCAAGCAATGTACAGGCAAAGAAGTCAGAATGCTTGCTACATATTTGTTCTACCCTGCTTATATACTGTTTTTCTTTGCTATATGACTACTGACATCACGTGCATGCTGTACCATACCATAAATTTTTGATCTTGAGCAGAACATGCTGCGTCTATTCCCTCTTTCCTTTTCTCACAGACAGTCAGGCGCCTTGCCCGTTTTTCTTCATACTTCAGCACATTCTTTCTCCAGGGGGAGGTTGCATTAATCACTGTCAGCACTTCCTGCTGCTGTGACCTTTTCAACTCTTTCCACTTTATATTTCTTACACCTGTAGCAGATATTCTCCGAGTACAGCAGGCCTTATATTCTCACAAACCCTCCCACCTCCCCTAGGAGTTGTCTCCTATATTTAAATTTTATTTTTTCATGCTGTAGTATTTAACGTGGTAACTGCACCCTCGCGGCAGGTGGGAAGGCACTCGCGCATGTGCGGTGGAGTGTGTCGTGCTCCACAAAGTTCTGTAAAACTTGTTAAAAGCTCCAGACCGGGCATTGCAGGCCGCATTACCCACTTGTGAGAATATAAGGCCTGCTTTCCTCTGAGAATACCTGCTACAGGTAAGTATCTTCTCTTACCTTCCATACAGGAAAAAAACGAAAAACAGCCCAACCAACTTAAATATCGATCATACACCAATCACACACTGTAAAAGGTTGTGTCATCTCAGTTGAGGGTTCTGTACAGCTACTTTGCAGAAGAATTCATCACCATTGAATGTCAAAAACTATTTGAAAATAATGTTTAGTGCTGTACGGAAAAGAGAATATGATTGTTCTAATCTAATAGGTTGAGGTAATGTATTCCATAATGCTGGTGAAAGAAAGTAAAAAGTCATTGTGCTCATGGATTCCCACCTCACTCTAGATGGTTGGGTAGGACCAGTCTGTTATCAGTAAGCGAGCAAAAAGTTCAGGCAGGTGTGTATGGAATAAGGCGGTGAGATAGGATGGAGTAGCAGTATGAAGAGCCTTATGTGTCAAAGTTAAGATCTTGAATTTTATTCTGTACTCAGTGGGAATCCAGTGAAGACGTTGCAGAAGAGGAGTTGTCCTATTAAATCTGGAGGCTCGACAGATAATGCGATAAGGCGGTGAGATAGGATGGAGTAGCAGTATGAAGAGCCTTATGTGTCAAGATCTTGAATTTTATTCTGTTCTCAGTGGGAATAAGTCGGTGAGATAGGATGGAGTAGCAGTATGAAGAGCCTTATGTGTCAAAGTTAAGATCTTGAATTTTATTCTGTACTCAGTGGGAATCCAGTGAAGACGTTGCAGAAGAGGAGTTGTCCTATTACTGCAGGCTCGACAGATAATGCGGGCCACAGTATTTAGAATGGTTTGTAATTGTTTTAAATTGTTACAGTAATCATGTTGTATAGTAATGTATACATATGATAGAGTACATATGTATTGAATATAACTGTCAAAGAAAATAAAATGATGTCTTTACAATGTCAGAGATCTGAGGGCTAAAGGATAGAGCAGAGTCAATGATCACCCCAAGATACCTAAAAGAAGATACAGGGACAATCTGTCTGCCAAATAGTATTGAAATTAAAAATGCTATTGGACTTGAACCTGTGAACCAGAAGGCTATTGTTTTGTCTGGATTCAAAACAAGATGGTATTCCCTAAGCCATCTGGCTACTTCCTGGAGACAGGCCTGAACTGGTTTTTTTTTTATTTGCATGAAGTCTTTATTGAACAGGATAACGGTACAATATTGCCTCATACATATCAAACAAAATGAACTACTATTATTCTTTAAACATGCAAATGTAAAATTCCTTTTTCACTCCAGTACGCCATCCAGTAACATCGTATATGAACCTCTATAAACTTCAATGTTTTAAAGTACATTTTCTGTAGCTTTTACATATCAATAAGACCCCCTTGCCACCCACACCCTCCCAATCATTACCATATCTTATTTTATACAGTTCACAGGTTAAACAATTATGCTTAATCCTTGGAAAACGTTTCCCAAATGGATTGCCATCTGTTTAGCTGGGGTTTTCTTTCAGCAAGCAGACGCTCCATCTCACAGATATATTTCAGCTTATGGAGCCATTTTTTGATTGAAGGGACCCCTGTCTGCTTCCAATGAGATGCTATGACTATCTTTGCTGCCCCTAATGCCTGCCGCACCAAAATCCGCTGATGCAGTTTTAAGCCTACCATCTTTGCAGTAAACAAGAAAAACTCAGGGGACCATGGAACTGCATATCCCACCCAATTCTGCAGCCAACTCTGAACTGATTTCCAGTATGCTCGTACTTTGATACAGCTCCACCACACGTGACCCATAGTCCCTTGCTGACCACATCCTCTCCAGCACAAGCCCGATGTACCAGGGAAAATGCGCCAGATACGGCCCGGAGTAAGATACCACCGAAACAATACCTTCACCGCATTCTCCTTGAGGGGTACATGCAAAGACACACCTATCACCACCCTTTCTATTCTCTCCCACTCGGTCTCCCCCAGGGCCACCCCCAGCTCCCGCTCCCAACTAGTCCTGGGTAGAGTATAGCGAGCAACCTGCGCATTAATGCTCCTATATATACGGCCTATCCATCCCCTTGAAGAAACAGACTTAGCACAGATCTCCTCTAACTCTAATGTTTCCCGTTGAAAGACCTGACTGATCGCTTTTGTTGTAAGGAGATGTTTAAGTTGATGATATGCAAATTCGTCTCCGTCCCCGACAGTGTATCGGGCCTGCAGCGTCGTAAATGACAATATTGAATCCTTTTCTATTAATTGGCCCCAGGTCTTCAACCCCCCTTTATACCACCGTGTAAACGGTCCAACTTCAGTCCCAGGCAAGAACAATGGGTTGAATGCTATAGGTGACATCCATGTAAGGACACATTGCCCCTTAGGAAATAGACTATCCCAATAGTGAAAGGTGACACACATGGACGGACACACCCCCTCCCCTATCTCCCGAAACTTCCTAGGCAACCACATAAGCGCCCCCAATGGCGTCGATCCCAAGGAATGCTGTTCCATAGACACCCACTGTCTATCAGGGTATTCCTGGTACCATTCAATAGCAGCCTTCCCCTGGGCAGCCCTATAATACCAGATAAGATTTGGGACACCTAGTCCCCCTCTTTTCTTGTCTTGATAGAGAAGCTTACGTGCTAAACGCGGACGCCTGCCTGCCCAGACGAAACGCATTATAGAATCCTGTAAGGAAGCAAGGAAACGCCTGGGCATCATCACAGGCAGCGCTTGAAACAAGTATAGCAACCTCGGCAGCACGTTCATCTTAACTATTGCTATCCGCCCAAACCAAGAAAACTCCTGATCCCCCCCATCTTTCCAGGTCTGCCTTTATCTTACTAACCAGCCCCTTGTAGTTAGCTGCGAATAGTTCAGAAAGATCAGATGGTATATTAAGCCCCAGATATTTGATACGCTTAAATGCCCATCTGAAAGGAGTCGATGTTTTCAGGGAGGCCACTGCATTTGTCGGGAGCGTAACATTCAACGCTTCTGACTTGGTCATGTTGACCTTAAACCCCGACACAGCTGAATAATCCTTCATAAGGTGCATTAAAGTAGGGAAAGTGGTCTCAGGGCGAGTTACATACAACAGAATGTCATCTGCAAAAAGGGCCATCTTATGCATGGTGTCCGCTATTCGGGCCCATGAAATGCCCGGGTCTGCCCGCATTCTTGCTGCAAATGGTTCAATGACCATAGCAAACAATAGCGGCGAGAGCGGGCACCCTTGTCTTGTCCCTCTGTGCAAAGTAAACAAAGCGGAGTTACTCCCGTTCACTCTGACACACGCCCTAGGAGCTACATAAAATGCCCGAATCCACCTCCTAAATTGATCACCAAACCCCATAGCCTCCAGTACCTTATACATAAAAGGCCAGTGGACTCTATCAAAAGCCTTTTCAGCGTCTAGACTAAGAAGGCACAACGGCTTTTGGTTTCTCTTCGCAAAAAACATAAGGTCTAGAGTACGTCTGATATTGTCCATGGCCTTACGGTGGGCCACAAATCCCACTTGATCTGGGTGAATGAGCGTCGCATTATAGGTCCAAGTCTATTTGCCAAAACCTTTGCCAGGATTTTGACATCTGCATTCAGGACCGAAATTGGCCGATACGAACCACAATCCGCTGGGTCCTTATCAGGCTTGGGCAACACCGCGATCCATGCCTCCATCATTGAGAGAGGCAAGGCCCCTCCACCTCCCACCTGATTAAAGAGGTCTGCAAGCAACGGTGCCAGTTCAGAAGCAAACTTCTTGTAAAATTCATTTGGAAGCCCATCTAACCCAGGGGATTTAGTTGATGGTAGGCCTTTAATGGCCGTCTGTACCTCAAGTGACGTAACTGCCTCTTCAAGCAGATCCCTGTGACTATCTGCCAACGGAGATAGCGGACAATTCTCCAAATATTCCTCAATATCGTCCTTAGATGGATGGATCTCCTGGGCATATAGTGCTGTGTAAAATTCCGCAAAACGATTACGGATCTGCTCAGATGTAAATAACGCCGTATTGTGCTCGTCACGTATTTGCTTCACCGTTCTATCTACTTTTTGCCTGCGCAATTTTATTGCAAGAAGCCGACCTGCCTTATTAGAGAATTCGTAAGCTCCCGCCCTATACTTTGCCTGCATCATACTAAGTTGTTCTGAGTAGATAGAGTCCAACTTCATCCGTTCCCCACTCAACTGTTGCATAGTCTGGGGTGCCCTGTCTACCTTGTGCTGACCTTCTAGGTGACGTATGCGCTCCAAGCAGCGTGTTATTTGTTGCCTACGTATCTTTGCACGCTTACTAGCGATTTGCAAAAAGTAACCCCTGGAAACAGCTTTCAGAGCATCCCAAATAGTAGCAAGAGAGGGCCCTGAATCTATATTGAGCTCCAGGTACTCTTGCAACATTACTCGGTAACCCGCCTCCACCTCTGGCTCATGCAGTAAACTGGTATTTAAGGTCCATTTCCTCTCTTTAGTTTCGGCTCTTATGGTTGGTAATGTAACCCATACTGGAGCATGATCTGAGATTGTCACGCTGCCCAGACCCGCTGATGGCCCCCTCTCTACCAATGCCACATCTACAAATATGTAATCTATGCGCGAGTATGAATCATGAACTCTGGAATGAAATGTATAATCTTTATCCGCCATGTGTGTCAACCTCCACAAGTCTAATGTTCCCAGGGAATGCACCATGGATTCTAAGGCTAGCGCCTCTTTCTTCCCTCCATCAATTTTAGGAGAACCAGATCGATCCAGGGCAGGGTTCATAACTGCATTGAAATCACCCCCCATTATTAACGAACCTCGTACAAACCCCGCCAAGGAGTTCTTCACCTTTGCAAAAAATTCTACCTGCCCAGAGTTAGGGGCATACACAGATGCTATCGTTAAGTCCACTTGCTTAATTTGAACATGCATAAAAATAAAGCGTCCTCCCGGATCTTACTTAACTGCCATTACCTGCGCCCCAACAGATGAATAAATCATAATTGCCACACCACAAGTTTTGGAAGCTTCCGTGGAAGCACAATAGACCCCAGAGTAACCCGAGCAGGATAGAAGCTTTTCATATCTACGCTGGAGGTGTGTCTCCTGCAAAAGGACCACGTGTGGTTTGAGCTGCTGCAGTTCTTTATATACTTTTTGCCTTTTTTGGGGCATATTAAGGCCCTTTACATTATAAGACAATACTTTTAAGTCCATATTCATAAGTTAACTCAAAATGAACACGCTACCGAAATTTTCAGCTTTAGCTGTGCAATCCAAATAACTATATATTCAATCACTGTTTGTGAAACTGTCCTCCAGGTCATATCCCCACTATCCCTAACCCTTTCCCCTAACAACAACTCAGCCCCCTCCCCCCTCCCTACCCTTCCACTCCACCCTCTTTCCACCTCTAGCCTCCCATTGTATACCCCAATCCCCTCCATTCCACCCCTCCCCCCTTCCAGCCACCCACCAGACAGTGCCTGCCGGCACTGAATGGGATTTGTAGAGAAAGTAATTCACTGACCCAACTAACCACCCCCCCCCTGCATCAATCATACACCCACATCATCTTTTATCCATCGCACATGCTCCCAACTCATCCATCACCCATCCACCACAGCAATAATAATTACCACTGGTGCAATGTCCAAAGTCCAAACTGCTTTACATGTCCCAAGGCTATAGTATTGCGCAAGTCCATTGCTGCTCAAGCCAAATCAGGTCCCACGCTTCGAAGATTTCTGCCCCACTCACTTCCACTTCTGGAGCTTTGCTTGTGTAACTGGCGCCAATCCCATCGGTGGAGTTGCTGTTGCCATTAACCCAGCTTCATGAAGGCTCTGCCATGCTTCCTGGACTCGGCGAAACCGGAGCTGTTTGCCTCTGAGCTCAAAACACACCGCGAAGGGAAAGCTCCAACGGTAGGCAATCTTCTCTTTTTGCAAAATTTCAAGACCCGGCTTCATAGCCCTTCTTTGCGCCAGGGTATATTTCGATAGGTCCTGAAATACAGTGACCCGCGCCTTGTTGTACTCCAGAGTGTTATTTTTCCGGGCCTGCTGCCAAACTCGCTCCTTAAAAGGATATGAGGTGAAGCGCACCACTATGTCTCGTGGTCTGTTACCCGGAGCCTTGCCCAAGGACCGATACGCTCGCTCGATCTGTAGCTCATCAGGGGCGACAGTTTCGCCCAAAATCTGCTCGCACAAGGTACATATAATGATGGGGACATCTTCTCCGCCTCCGCTCTCCGGTACTCCATGGAATCACAGGTTATGCCTACGACCCCGATTTTCGAGGTCGTCTAGTTTACACTGTAGGTCCTCTGCTTGTTCCACCAGGTGGGATACTCGCGATTCCATCGCCACTGCTGTTTCAGCCTGTTCCTCCACTCGTTCCTCTAGAGCCTCCACGCGTCCGCCCAACTCTCTCAGGTCTAGGCTAATGGCGTCCACATGCTCCAGGATCTTCAAACGCGAGGCCTTAATTTCCTCCCTAATCGCCTCAAGGCGCTTCGTTAAGTCCTTTGGAGGATTTTTCTTTTTTACAACTGTACTTCGGTGGTTAGCGTGGGAGGATGCAGTATCGGAGTCAGACGATCTCCGTGTTTCTGGGGACTCGTGGCGGGAAAGGCCCTTCGCCAACTGTCGGGTGGAATGCCGCTCCCCCTCTCGCTGGTGCAACCCCGATGTTTTGCTCATCTTGTTCAGCAGTATCTACACTACCTGCCAGTGAGTCAAACTGCAATTTTTATGTTGGATGGGCTTGGATGGTGGGTCTATGGTGCAAGACAGTGCAGGAGCCAGAAGTTCAGGCGGCCATCTAGCCCCGTGACGTCACTTCCTCTCTCGGCCTGAACTGGTTTTAAATCAATTGAAATGCGGATCTGTGTAATGAATTAAAAGAAAGTCATCAGCATAAGAGTATGAACTAATTCCAAGAGTCTGAGTAAGCAGTTGCCAGTGGGTTTACATACAAATTAAGCAGTAATGGAGGTAAAACGGATCCGTTCGGGACTCCACATAGGAAAGAATGAATTGAGAGATGGCGCGTGACTGTGATACCCTGAACGTATGTCCACTGAGAAAAGAAGAAAACCATTGGAGGACAGTACCAGTGATACCAAGTGAATGTAGACGCTGTGATTATCAATTAGATCAAATGCTGCTGATAAATCTAAGGATATTATTAATGCAATCTGACCCTGTTCTAATCGGGAATGCAGTTCACTTTAAAGAACTGTTATTATAGTCTCTGTAGGGTCATTCCATGTCAAGTCTGATTTCAGAGAAGTGCCCTGCTCGACCATCACGTATTTCGATGAAATTTTCTGTGAACATTCATACATGTCCCCAGTGAACATCAGTAAAGTTTTACGTTCGCCGATGCAATACTTGCTTAGATATAGTAATCTGTTTGACTCCATACTGCAGCCTTCTATGGTATGACTCCAAGATTTCGGCAACTTTGAGACACTGTATCTCTGGCAATATTTTGTTGAGAGAAACAAAACTTGGCCATCTTGTACAACTTGCACTCTATTAAACAAAATAATAAAAAAAATCTTAATTAGCGATTTCCATGAAGAAAACTTTGAGCAAACTTGGTCCGAAAAATTTGTGGCACGAAAATCTTGTAACATTTGGCTTTTTATATCTCTGGAATTAAAGGTGTGATAAACATGAAATGTTGCACACAACAACTTATCAACACAAGGTTTTCGAATATAAAATTTCATTCTCCTATTATTTTCCATTAGTTCACAAATTGAGTGTACAGTTAATGATTTTTGCGAAAAACGCCAAAAATAGGGTATTTTTAGCCAACTTTTACAAAAAAAGACCTTCTGGAAACTCTTTTTAATCATTTTCATTAGAAAGAGCATGTTTCAAAACCCTTAAAAAAAGTAGGGTTGGTTTTTCATCGCTGGCATATAAGGCCCTAGAAATAGGGACAAAGTTGAGGACATTGCTATCGCAACGTCATATACTTCAACATGCATTTTTCTATATTGTATTGTTTTCTTTCCATTTCTGCTGAAGTTTAAAGTGTATAATTCATTTTTTGTATGCTATATGAATCTGTTAGTCTACTAGCGGTGCTTCTACACTAATGACATTGGTTAAATATTCTGTAAGTACCTTATTGATGCCGCGCATAAGCATGTTTCGGCTATAGGATTCTGTACTGTGCAGGTGTAGTTGTATGTTTCTGTCATAACATAAGAATCTTTATAACTTTTCTTTTTCAGATTCGCATTAATTTAATACACTTACTTCATATTATTAATTATTGTGATTTTGCTTAATATGTGAAAAATGAATGTCAGAGTCAACTGAGAATCCCATTTTGCCCATTTGCGTTGTTGGAAAAAAATTGTCGTCAACTTGCCACCATGGTTCATTTTATTCTAAAGAAATTGGGCTGCATTATGTGCACAGCTTGTCTGCCAATGAAAAAATGCTCATTACTCGGCGATCGGAGGTTGAGTTCACAGACGACGACCAAATCTGCCTGCATCACAAAGCGATGTATTTGGAAAAGTACGAAATGAAGCAAAAGTCGTGCTGCAACCCATTCGACAAACAAAATCACATAGTTAAACATGGACTGTTGAAAGTCAATCTAGCCATGATCCGATGATTTGAAAACATTGAAAACAAATGTGAAGCCGGGACAAAAAATGTGTTCCAAGTGTAAAGCCAAATATGTTTCTATGGTTGAAAGCAAGGCAGAATCATTGTCATCAGAAAATTATGATATGGACATTTCAGACACTCTAGATCAAAGTTTGACTCACTTGGGGACTTCTCCATTAAAAATTCAGAGGTTGGCCAGTAGGGATAAAACTGGATATGCGAAACGAAAAATTGAACGCATGCAGAAAGTGGTAGCAGAAAAAATAATAGTAGCCGCTACAGTATCAGCCGAAGATATTGGACAAACTAGCAAGTCGGCTGCTAAGGAATGCCTGTCATGCCAAGATTACACTGACCTAATCGAAGATGTGAAAACGAAAGTTAAAATATCCAATAGATCCATGAAAATTCAATTATTGACTTTGGCCCCAAAGAGTTGGTCAATACCAGTGACAGCAAAAACGTTTAGCGTTTCAGAACGTATGGGTAAAACAGTGTGAAAATTAAAGCAAGAGAGAGGCATTTGTGCACTACCGGATGCAAAAGTTGGCAAACTGCTACCAAAGGCAATCGCCGACAAAGTTCGAGATTTCTACGAGGATGATGAATTTAGCAGGATGTGCCCTGGTAAAAAAAATTTTGTTTCTGTTCGCCTTGATGGCATCAAGGTTCAAAAACAAAAGCAGTTGCTACTGTGCAATCTGAAAGAACTGTATGTAGCATATCGAAACAAATATGGTGCTGAAATTGGTTTTTCCAAATTCTTTGAGCTCAGACTAAAGTGGTGTGTTACTGTTGGTGCCTCAGGCACACATTCCGTCTGTGTCTGCACCATCCATCAGAATGTTAAGCTTATGCTACAAGGTGCCAACATTAAAGAAGACTACAAGATGCTCATGAGAAAGGCAGTTTGCAATCTGGACGCCAAAGATTGTATGTTGTAGCGATGCCAAAACTGTCCTGGTGAAGAGGCACTGATAGCATATTTGGAAGAAACATTTGAGGACTGGGACTCAGAAGAATCAATAGAATTCAAACAATGGGTTCATACTGACCGTGAAATGCTCGAAACACATGTTCTCACTGTTGACAACTTTACTGAAAAACTCGCTAGCAAAATTTGGAAACTGACTGGCCGCCACTTCATTTCAAAACATCAAAGTGAATATTTGAAGTCATTAAAAGTTGGCCTAAAAGAAACCGAACTTATTGTACTGATGGATTTTGCACAGAATTACTCGTTTGTTGTCCAAGACGCTGCTCAAGACTTTCACTGGGAGAATTCACAATGCATCCATTCGTCGCTTATTATATCAATAAAGATGGCGTGCTGCAAATTGTCAACTGCTGCATAATTTCTGGTCATATGCAACATGATACAGTTTCCATGCACATGTTCATTCGGAAGTTGATTGAGTTTTTGACGAATAAAATGAAGATTACAAGAATACTTTAGTGACGGTTCAGCAGCACAATACAAAAATTACAAACATTTCGTCAATCTGTGCAATCACAAGAATGATTTTGGAATTGAGGCCGAATAGAACTTTTTTGGCATGAGACATGGCAAGTCGCCATGTGATGGAGTTGGTGGCACGACTAAACGTTTGGCTGCTCGAGCCAGCCTCCAGCGACCATTAACCGACCAAATACTGACGCCAATAGATCTGTTTAACTTTTGTGACAAAAACATTCATGGAATTAAATATATGTATGTTCCGACTGTAGAAATCCAAGAAAACAGGATGTTGCAAGAAGAAAGATGGAAAGCTAGCTGCACAATAGCTAGCACAAGAGAAGAGATCATCACCAGTTTGTGCCAGTTGATTCGAATTCGATTTCTGTCAGCAAAGTTTCAAATGACACGATTAACTTTGTGGCCAAAATTTCCGATATCGTCGGAAATTGGCCAAACTATTGCCTGGTTGTTATGTTGCCTGCATTCATGACAATAAGTGGTGGATATGCAACGTTGTAGAAATTTCCATCGAACAAAACGATGCATTGGTAACATTTATGCATGCACCAGGCCCGGCTCATTCATTTTATTGGCCTGAAAGAAAAGATGTTTGTTGGGTTCCAGCACAACATCTTATTTGTGTGCTTCCAGCGCCATCAGTTACGTCGTCAGGCCGCCAGTATCAATTCCCAGAAGTGACACTAAAGAAATAATAAGCAATCATTGGAATTTGGCAGTTCATACAAACATTACGGACTTCGGCTTGGGAACCATTTAAGATACCCACTTTAGGCTTAGGAACCTAGGATAAGCTGCCCAATCGTCGGCTTGGGAACCGGACAGATACCCACACAAGGCTTTGGAACCTTGATGAAGAAACCAAACTTGAGGCTTGGGATCCTCATCCAAGAAACCCACCAGTGGCTGGTATTGCACAGCTATCGGGCGTGACCCCTATGGCGATGGGGTTACTGGTTCAAGTTCCTGAACTGGTAGTGAAAATGTCACCATGGACCAATGCAATTTAGGTACTAATAATGTCTGTATAAAACAAAAATAATAGAATGCATGTGATGTTGCGATAGCAACATCCTCAACTTTGTCCCTATTTCTAGGGCCTTATATGCCAGCGATGAAAAACCAACCCTACTTTTTTAAGGGGTTTGAAACATGCTCTTTCTAATGAAAATGATTAAAAAGAGTTTCCAGAAGGTCTTTTTTTGTAAAAGTGGGCTAAAAATACCCTATTTTGGCGTGTTTGCAAAAATCATCAACTTTACATCAAAATATTGCCGGAGACACAGTGTCTCAAAGTTGCTGAAATCTTGGAGTCATATAGAAGGCTGCAGTATGGGGTCAAACAGATTACTATATCTCAGCACGTATTGCATCTGCGAACGTAAAACTTTACCAGTGTTCATTGGGGTCATGTATGAATGTTCACAGAAAATTTCATCGAAATCCATGATGGTCGAGCAGAGCACTTCTCTGAAATCAGACCACTTGACATGGAATGACCCGTGTTTTTGGTGTTCAGTTAGCCTTTTCTGCAGACTTCAGCCTTCTAGTCTTACCCAGGTCTCATTTTTTTTACTTCTCTGCTCCATTTGGTTTGGCTTTGGATGCCATACTTCCATTTTTCTCTTTATTGTGTCATTCACTACTTCTGCACTCCCTGGTGCTTTGGGTGAACTCTTTGGATTTAATCCTTACATTCCTTCCCTACATCTCTCTGGTCTGGATTAATTGGCATATCAGTCCTCTGTGATCAAGTTGTTTTATCCTTCTTAACAGCCTTGGGAATCATTTTCAACTTATATTTTACATTGAAACAGATTTCCATATTCCTTCAGACTTGCAGTTTATAAGTTCTCAGGTCCTTGTTTTTTTTACAGGTATTCACCTTGAACATCTATTCTGTGATTCTCCATGCCTCTTACTTGAGGTGGTTTCACGTAACTTCTGTACCTCGTTCTTGACTTTTGCAGCTATCTACGACAGGTCTGCGATCCTCCCTATTTCAGTTGGTCAACCCCTTGACAAGCCTCTATATCTGCTTCTCTCTTGTCTGGTTGTCTGGACATCAGTGTCTAGGCAGGATAATTTTTGGATTAACTGGCTTGGTTTTTATGTGTAAGCACTATTGCTTTGCTATTCAAAATACAAAAGGTTCCAAGACTGAGTGATACTCTTAAGGGGCGAATGACAGGAAACTACTTTCTTTCTCCGTCTCCGTCTGTTGGTCCGGCTTGTGTTGCCTCTGCTGCTTCTCTTCCTGCTGTTCCTGTCTGGTCTGTGTCTTGCTGCCTGCTTGAGGGGTTCTCCTGCCACTGCCGGCTGTCGGTAGTGGTCCAAGGGCTCACTGTTCGTGACAGGCACGCAGCGTGACAATTATGTTCTTTAGTTTTGTTGTGTTGCAGAGATCAGGCATTTATGTTGGATCGGTAGGGTATGCCTTTTTAAACAGGTTAGTTTTTAGTGTTTTCCGGAAGTTTGGTAATGCGTTCTACAGTTGTGTGCTTATGTAGGAAAAACTGGACGCGTAAGTTGATTTGTATTTGAGTCCTTTGCAGCTTGGGTAGTGCAGATTTAGATACGTTCGTGTTGATTCAGATGTGTTTCTAGTTGGTAGGTCGATCAAGTCTCTCATGTATCCCGGAGTGCAGAATTTGAAAGCAATGCGTTCTTTGATTGGGAGCCAGTGTAGCTTTTTGCGAAGGGGTTTTGCACTTTCAAATCTCGTTTTTCCGAAGATAGGCCTAGCTGCCGTGTTTTGAGTGGTCTGAAGTTTCTTTAAGGTTTGTTTTTTGCATCCCGCATAAATTCCATTGCAGTAGTCTTCATGGCTTAGTACCATTGATTGTATCAGGTTGCAAAATGTTTTCCTTGGGAAGAATTGTTTCATGCGTTTGAATTTCCACATTGAGTGGAACATTTTCTTTGTTGTGGAGGTCACTTGGCTCTCTAGAGTTAATTTGCGGTCCATTATGATTTCCCTCCTTCACATCACCTTTAATCATGCCAGCAGTCATTTGGATTTCCATCCACCTTTTTAATATATGGGATACATTGGGTCTTGGTTTCCAAGATGGCATTTTTAATCAACGCTTTAAAAAGATGGGGAAAAATACAATGAAAGCAAGCTGGTATAGATATTTCTCCAAGGACAAGCAGGCTGAGTTATTCTCACAACTGGGTCGACGGCTGTGTTTGTCTGGGTACCGGCATTTGCAATAGCAAAAGAAAAAACTTTTTCCAGAGCCTTCTGGTGCACGTGCCGTGACGCACCGCGCATGCGTGGACTGCCTTCCTGCCCGCCGTGCGACCACACTCCTCAGTTTTCTTTCTTCCCTGTGAGGAACAGCAGCACTTTTCTGTGGCTCCTCTTAGTTTCCAGGAAAGAGCCTTCAAAGTTCTGGTGTTTTTTGATTTATTTGTTTTCTTTATTAAAAAAAAAAAATCATTCCTTTAAACGTTACTTAGTTTAATTTTTCCCCAGTTTGAAGTTTCCTTTGTTTTTCTCAGCGGCCCTTTTTTTGGGCCCCTTGGTCGGGTTTTTCCCTTTTTGTGCCTTTTTTCTTGGCACAGTTGAGCCGTTTGATTTTGAAGGTGCATTTTTCCCTTCCATGTCTTTGAAGACTCCCAGTGACTTCAAACGTTGTACTTGGTGCAACCGGACCATTTTTTTTGTTACATTTGTATCCCGCGTGTTCCCACTCATGGCAGGCTCAATGTGGCTTACATGGGGCAATGGAGGGTTAAGTGACTTGCCCAGAGTCACAAGGAGCTGCCTGTGCCTGAAGTGGGAATCGAACTCAGTTCCTCAGTTCCCCAGGACCAAAGTCCAGGTATAGATGCATATTCTTAGTGTATCCAGTGCCTTGGGCCTGACCATAGCTCGGCTCGTTGTACCCTTTGTCTTCGCATGACGAAGAGGACAAAACTTGCTCGAGAAGTCCAGAGAGAGAAGCTTTTTGGGGTTTGGTCCGGTCCTTTGGCATCAGCATTGGCACCGAGGTCAGCGGAGTCAACATCGAGGGACACATTGACGTCGAGAGTAGAGGTACGCATGGCTGCTGAGAGGCCACGGCATGCTGGGAGCAGTGAGGCATCAAGTCTCCACCTGTCTCAAGGCCTCCTGCTGTGCAAGCCCCCCAGGATCTTCCATCATCAGACCCGACCCCGAGGTGACATGAGGATTCAATGTCGTCCTCGTTGTCATCGAGGAGCCTCGGTGACGTGCATCAAGCGAAGGCTAAGAAGCACCGTTACCGTTCCCCCTCGACACATGGTGCTGGGAGCTCTGGGGCATCGAAGGATTCTGCACCTGAGAAGTGCGGGCGCTAGGAGGACCGCTCCCCCTCCATACAGGAGGTGTCGATGCATCGACTTCCCAGTAGTCTGGTTCCTGCTCCTGAGCCTCAATCAGTTCTGCCACCGAGTGCTCCACCGGCCCTGCAGCCTTTTCCGATGGCAGCTTTCGACGAGTGCATCTGGGCCTTACTTCCAGAGCTTCTGGAAGGACTACTGTGCCAGTCTGCTTTGGCGTTGGGGGTGCTTGTGCCTGCCATGCCGTCTGCTGCAGCTGCGTCTGGCCCTTCACCTGTGGTGAGGTCCCTGACCTCGGTGCCGCTTGTGGCTCCGGTCTTGACTGCCACCCAGGTTGATTTCCCATCGACATCGGTGGAGGAAGCTTCACCGCAGTCCATTCGGGCATTGGCCCCTCAATACCACCATCGAAGATGTCGAAGACATAGAGGCAGGCTCAGTCTCGGATATCTCTGTGGGAAGTGCTTTCCGATACTGAGGAGGAGTGCTCGTGGGAGTCAGAGGAAGATCCCAGGTACTTCTCCTCCGATGAGTCCTTTGGAATTCCCTCTGGCCCTTCCCCTCCACCTGAAAGGAGACTGTCTCCTCCTGAGAGCCTCTCCTTTTCCTCGTTTGTACGGGAAATGGCTGAGGCCATTCCATTCTCTACTGAAGTGGAGGATGAGCCAAGGGCTGAGATGCTCAAGGTCCTGGATTACGTCTTTCCACCTAAGGAGGCAGTAATGGCCCCTTTTCATAAGGTACTCCAGGAAGTCCTTATGCAAAACTGGTCGTTCCCTCTGTCTGGCCTTGTGATCCCTAAGAAGACTGATTCCCAGTATCAGATCCATGGTGAACCTGGGTTGATGAGGTCTCAGTTACCCCACAACTCCATGGTGGTGGACTCCGCTCTCAAGAGAGCCAAGAGTTTATTTATTTATTTATTACATTTGTACCCCGCGTTTTCCCACACATTGCAGGTTCAATGCGGCTTACATAGTAATTTGAAATACAGAGTCTAATAAGGAGAGAAAAAATTTCAAACTGTAATGAAACGTGATAAAGTTGAAGCTTGATAATGAATGATTAGGATAAGGGAGAGTAAACAGGATAGGATAGTATAGGTTGGGGAAATAGGGTAAGGCGGGATATAGTAAAGGAGAGATGGAGAAGAAAGGTTGGGATGAGTAGAGGGAGAATGGGGAGGTGGGGTAAGTAAAGCCAATGATGAGGTCGGTATCAGTGTCAGAACAGAATTGGGAGTGGAGGTTAATAAAATTAGGTTGGGACATTAGAGTAGGCTTCCTTAAAGAGATGAGCTTGCAGCATTTTTGTAAAGGGTAAGTAATCGTTGATTAATCGGATAGATTTTGGTAGTGTATTCCAAAGGTGGCTGCCCAAAAAGGAGAAACTGGATGCGTAGTAGGTCTTGTATTTAATTCCTTGGCAGTTTAGATAAGTTCGTGAGGACATAGATCTGTTTCTGCCAGGGAGGCCGGTGGATTCACCATGTAAGATCTTGTGGATCATTGTGTGGACCTTAAAATGTATTCTTTCTTTGATGGGGAGCCAGTGAAGCTTTACTCGAAGAGGTGATGCACTTTCGAATTTTGATTTGCCATGCTGATCAATCCATAGACTGGTGGGTTGTGTCCATCTACCAGCAGGTGGAGATAGAGAGCAAACTTTTGCCTCCCTATATGTGGTCATGTGCTGCCGGAAACTCCTCAGTATGTTCTCTATCTCAGCAGGTGGTGGTCACACACAGCAGCAGCTCTGGCTAGGCCTCCAAGCCTAATTTTTAGGTTTTGTTGAGTGCCTGGGGCTGAGGGCTCTTCTTGAGCAAGTGCAAACCTGGTGGCGCCAGGTCCCTCCTTTTCTCCCCCCTCCCGCTGGCTCCGTTAAAAAAAAAAAAAAAAAAAATTTTGAACGTCCTTAAAGGCGTTTATTTCGACGTTTATTTAAACGTTTATTGCAGCTACTCACTGGGACACCAGGTCGTTACAGTTCGGAGCGGAAAGCAGGTAATTTTTACCTTTTATAGCGGGCAGGGGGTTCCCCGATTTGTCTCCACGTGGCCTATGGCGTCGGAGGGCGAGGGCACAAGAGTCGCTCCCCGGATCGCGTGTGCGCTTCTAGAGGGGATTCGGGGGTCTTAAAGTCTGATTCGCCCTTGTTGGGTGACAGTTTCGTGACCGATGTGTGTCCCGGTCCTTCCTCCGGTGTGGCGGTTTTTCCCGCCATAAACGCCCATCCCCCGCGGCTCGCCACCACCATATTGGCCGGCCACGCGGCTCGGACGGCTTCTTCTTGGGCCGCCCTTGAGGTAGGAGACATTGATGCCATGAACGCCCTTAATTTGGGCGACGGCACAAAAGCGGCTAAAGTTAAGCGCCGTTCTTCCCGCGCGGCTCCTTCGCGGAGTGTCGCGCCGGACGCCATCTTGGATGCGCAGCATGTCTCTCCCCCGCTCTTGCGAGCGCCGGTTGAGGGTGCGTCTAGGGCTGTAGCCCAGGCTGCGGAAGTGCACAGTATGGGGGGTTTCTCCCCCGAGTTTGTTTTGCTGCTGCATCAGGCCTTCCTTATGCAAAACGCTGCCCCTGCTCCCTCGTCTGGTAAAGAGGTTGAGGCCCCCGGAGGTAAACGCCCTCGGGTTGATTCCCAGGCCTTGGAGGACTTTGTCTCCTCCGATGTAGATGAGGGCAGCGTATCTGAGTTCTCCCAACGGTCCTTTGCGGATTCCTTGGAGGAGACGGATCCCTGCTCGGATGGAGCGGATGACCCCTCTGCAGCGCGGCTCTTTAGCTCAGAGGATTTGCCCAACCTGTTAATGCAGGCCATGGGCATTTTGAAGATTTCCTCTCCGGAGGTCGTCTCTCCCTCAGCCCCTGTTGGCTCTGCCATTATGCTGGGGATGAAGCGCCCGCATAGAACCTTCCACGTGCATGATGCCATGCACACCTTAATTTCGGCTCATTGGGATGTCCCGGAAGCGAGCCTTAAAGTGGCTAGGGCTATGTCCCGCCTCTATCCTTTGCCTGAAAGTGAACGTGAGGCCTATCTGTGGCCTACCGTGGATTCTTTAATCACTGCGGTGACTAAGAAAACGGCGTTGCAGGTGGAAGGTGGCACGGCCCTAAAGGACGCCCAAGACAGAAGATTGGAGGTGGCCTTAAGGTCGTCCTTTGAGGCGGCTTCTTTAAGTTTGCAGGCCTCAGTTTGCGGCTCCTATGTGGCCAGGGCGTGCCTGACTATGGTGCAGCGGGCTTCCCCCTCGGATCATTCCTTGAGGGCTGATTGGCCGGCCCTAGAATCGGGCTTAGCCTATTTGGCAGACTTGCTGTATGATGTCTTGAGGGCCTCAGCTAAAGGCATGGCTCAGACAATCTCTGCGCGGCGGTGGCTTTGGCTGAAGCATAGGTCTGCTGACCACGCCTCTAAATCCCGCCTGGCTAGATTGCCTTTTAAAGGCAAGCTGCTCTTTGGGGTCGAGCTGGACAAAATCGTGACCGATCTCGGCACGTCTAAGGGCAAGAAGTTACCAGAGGTCAGGGCTCGGGCTAGTGCTCGCCCCGGTACCTCCAGAGGACGGTTTCAGGAAGCCCGTCGGTACCGCCCGGGCAGGTCGGGCTTCTCTGCCCCCTCTTCCTTCAAGAGGAACTTCTCCCCCAAGCAGCATTCCTTTCGCAGAGACCGCCGTCCCGGAGGTGCTCCCTCAGGTCCTCCCCTAGGGTCTCGTACCCAATGACAGGGCCTTGGTCCACGCCCCAGTGCAGATTGGAGGACGGCTGTCCTCGTTTTTGGGCGAGTGGACCACAATAACTTCAGATGCTTGGTTGCTGGAAGTCATCAGAAACGGCTACAAGCTAGAGTTCTGCCGACCCTTAAGAGACGGGTTTGTACTCTCTCCCTGCAAGTCTCCGGTCAAAGCTGTGGCAGTGCAGCAGACCTTGGATAATCTGATCCGCCTGGGTGCGGTCGTTCCGGTGCCAGAAAATCAGCTTGGCAAGGGACGTTACTCCATTTACTTTGTGGTACCAAAGAAAGGAGGTTCTGTCCGGCCTATCCTCGACCTCAAAGGGGTCAATCAGGCACGTTCGCATGGAGACCCTCCGCTCTGTTATAGCGGTAGTGAAGGGAGGAGAGTTCCTGGCATCCTTGGACATCAAGGAAGCGTACTTGCATATTCCCATCTGGCCTCCTCATCAACGCTTTCTGCGTTTTGCAGTACTGGGCCGACACTTCCAGTTCAGAGCCCTCCCGTTCGGGTTGGCTACTGCTCCGCGGACCTTCTCCAAGTAATGGTGGTCATCGCGGCCTTCCTGAGGAAGGAAGGAGTACAAGTCCATCCTTATCTGGACGACTGGTTGATCCGAGCCCCCTCTTATGCAGAGTGCGGCAAAGCTGTGAACCGGGTGGTTGCTCTTTTGAGCTCCCTGGGGTGGATCATCAACTGGGAGGAAAGCCAGCTGCGCCCAACTCAGTCCCTGGAGTATCTGGGAGTTCGATTCGACACCCAAGTGGGCAGAGTGTTCCTGCCAGACAATCGGATTGTCAAGCTTCAGGCTCAGATGGACCAGTTCCTAGTAGCCTCTCCTCTTCGGGCTTGGGACTATGTGCAGCTGTTGGGCTCTATGACGGCCACGATGGAAGTAGTGCCCTGGGCCAGGGCTCATATGAGACCACTACAACACTCTCTGCTGCAGCGCTGGACTCCGATGTCGGAGGATTATGCTGTGCGCCTTCCCTTGGACCCAGCAGTGCGCAAGGCGCTGAGCTGGTGGACGCAGACAGACAAGTTGTCTGCAGGAATGCCTCTGGTGACCCCGGAGTGGATTGTCGTCACGACGGACACCTCTTTGTCGGGCTGGGGAGCCCACTGCTTGGGAAGGACAGCGCAGGGGCTCTGGTCTCCTGCAGAGGTAAAGTGGTCTATCAACCTCCTGGAACTCAGAGCCATTCGGTTGGCGCTTTTGGAGTTCATCCCGGTACTGGCGTTGAAGCCTGTACGGGTCCTGTCGGACAATGCCACGGCTGTGGCCTATGTCAACCGCCAGGGAGGTACCAAGAGCGCCCCTCTAGCCAAGGAGGCCATGAATCTATGCCAGTGGGCGGAAGCGAACCTGGAACAGCTGTCAGCGGCCCACATTGCCGGAGTCATGAATGTCAAGGCGGACTTTTTCAGTCGCCATACCTTGGAGCCCGGAGAGTGGCAGCTATCTGCTCAGGCGTTCTTGGACATCACGAAGCGCTGGGGCCAGCCGAGCCTAGATCTGATGGCGTCATCGGCCAATTGCCAAGTGCCGCGCTTTTTCAGCAGAGGACGGGACCCTCGATCCCTGGGAGTAGATTCTCTTCTCCAACAGTGGCCGACACAAGAGCTTCTCTATGTGTTCCCGCCCTGGCCCATGTTGGGCAGGGTGCTAGACCGGGTGGCAAAGCATCCGGGCCGGATAATCCTGGTGGGTCCGGATTGGCCCAGACGTCCCTGGTATGCGGACTTGATCAGGCTCTCAGTGGACGAACCTCTGCGACTGCCAGTGGAGCAGGGCCTGTTACATCAGGGTCCCGTGGTGATGGAGGATCCCTCCCCCTTTGGTCTTACGGCCTGGCTATTGAGCGGCAGAGTCTGAGGAAGAAGGGCTTCTCAGACAAGGTCATCGCCACTCTGCTGAGAGCGAGGAAGCGCTCTACTTCTACTGCTTACAGAAGCAGGTTCACTTTCTCCATTTACTGCTCCAATTTCTTCAGTGCTGGCGTTCCTGCAAGAAGGTCTGGAGAAAGGCCTGTCGCTTAGTTCCCTGGAAGTCCAGGTAGCGGCCCTGGCTTGCTTCAGGGGCCGCCTGAAGGGTGCTTCCCTGGCTTCGCAGCCAGATGTGGTGCATTTCCTCAAGGGAGTTATTCACCTGCGCCCTCCTCTGCACTCAGTGGTGCCTGCGTGGAATCTCAACCTGGTGCTAAGAGCCTTACAAAGCCGCCTTTTGAACCCTTGTCGAGGGCATCTCTGAAAGACCTGACGTTGAAAGCAGTCTTTTTGGTGGCTATCACTTCAGCCAGAAGAGTTTCCGAGCTCCAGGCACTCTCTTGTCGAGAGTTTTTTCTGCAGTTCACTGAGGCAGGAGTGACTATTCGCACAGTGCCTTCCTTCCTACCCAAGATTGTTTCTCGCTTCCATGTGAGTCAGCAGCTCTGTCTCCCTTCCTTTCGTAGGGAGGACTACCCAGAAGAGTATTCTGCTCTCAAATGTCTGGATGTGAGACGGGTCATCATCAGATACTTGGAAGTGACCAATGATTTCCGGAAATCGGATCATCTGTTTGTCCTGTTTGCAGGTCCTCGTAAGGGTCTGCAGGCTGCTAAGCCTACAGTGGCAAGATGGGTCAAGGAAGCCATTGCAGCGGCTTATGTGGCCGCGGGGAAGGTGCCGCCTATTCAGTTGAAGGCTCACTCCACTAGAGCTCAGGCGGCCTCGATGGCAGAGGCCGGGTCCGTCTCCTTGGCAGAGATATGCAAGGCGGCAACTTGGGCATCGGCCCATACATTCTTCATGCATTACCGCTTGACTGTGGCTGCTCGGGCGGAGGCCCGGTTTGGAGCTTCAGTGTTGAGGTCAGGGATTTCAATGTCCCGCCCTGGGTGAGTACTGCTTCGGTACATCCCACCAGTCTATGGATTGATCAGCATGATGATATGGAAGGTAAAATTATGTATCATACCTGATAATTTTCTTTCCATTAATCATAGCTGATCAATCCATAGCCCCTCCCAGATATCTGTACTGTTTATATTCTGGTTGAATTTTAGGTTCAAGTTTAGTCTTCAGTTACTTCAGGAGGACTTCGTGTTCAAGTTTTTTCACTTGGATTCTTCAAGAGTTGAGACGAGTTTGTGTTACAGTGAGCTGCTGCATTCCTCTCCCCTCCGTTTTACGGGGCTGGATTGAGACTTAAATTCTGCCGGCACTCCCTCCCGCTTCGTGCGGCTGTAGGGCAGCTTTGTACCCCTCCCGCTTCGGCGGTGTTAGGGTCAGTCAGCTCCTCCCGCGGTTGCGGTTGCAGGATAAGCCAGATCCCCCCGCATCGGCGGGGTGGTGTCCCTCCCCCGCTCCGCGGGGATGAGCTGGACGGATTCCCCTCCCCCACTTGTGTGGGGATGAGCTGGGTTAATTCCCCTCCCCCGTTTCGGCGGTGGTGAGCTGGGCAGAGTGTCCCTTTGTGGGTGTAATTCTCTAAGTGCTGAGTCCTGCGGATGGAGCTTTGATATCGACATACTGAGGAGTTTCCGGCAGCACATGACCACATATAGGGAGGCAAAAGTTTGCTCTCTATCTCCACCTACTGGTAGATGGACACAACCCACCAGTCTATGGATTGATCAGCTATGATTAATGAAAAGAAAATTATCAGGTACGATACATAATTTTACCTTCGGCGCCCCCAGGCAGGGAAGCTAGGACCTTGGATTCTTTTGGGAGAAAGATGTGTCAGGCCACCATGCTTGCTGCCCGTATTCAGTCATACCAGCTCTTCATGAGCATCCACTTGCAGAACTCGGTGCGACAGCTGTCTACTTTGGTCGATGCCCTACTTCTGGAGCAGGCCGAACCCTTTTGCCAGCTGGTCAAGCAGCAGAAGGCGTGCCGTAAATTCTTGGCCAGGGGCGCATACAACACTTTCGATGTAGCATTTAGGATCTCTGTTCAGGGTGTAACAATGCACACGCTCTCATTCCTGCATGTTTCTGACCTGGATTATTCAGTCCAGCAGAGGATCGCAGATGTTCCTTGCCAGGGATTAATCTTTTTGGAGAGCAGGTGGAAGATCTGGTTGATCAGATCAAGAAGCATACTGATGCTATGGCTTCTCTCTCCTGACGGGGCGCCTTCTGCTACATCCTCCTCCACAAGGTTAAACCTCCGTTTATTGAACTTTCCTAGGACTCCAATCTACACTCCACTGGAAATTTTTAAAAGATATCTAATAGAGAACTTGAAATTTTCTAAAGATAACATACCTCCGTTGAATAAAATATATTACCTTCCAGTAAAAATGGTGAAAGAAGATGAACAAAACATTCAACAGGAGCAACGTGATCTTAATGTATTAGATCTATTAGAATCTTCATTAACAGAAATAACTGAGTGGCAAACTCTCTTGGTATCATTTATATTTCACCAAGACTTGGAATCTGTTAGGAAACTTGCATTGAGGAACTTACAAACCCCATTTTATGGGAAAAGAATCTGGGTGTTCCCAGATGTTACTAAGCAGACTCAAGTTAGGAGAAAAGAGTTTTTGGCACTGCGATCTGCAACTTTAGCCCTGGGAGCTTCATTCAACCTGAATTACCCGTGTAAATGTAACATCAAATACTTAGGGGTTAAATATATTTTTTTTAATTCCTGAACATTTAAAACAATTTATTACTCAGAAAAAGATAATTTAATACATGCTGAGACTAGGCAGTAATGATTAGCCTTGAGCATTAGATCAGAGAGACAGAATAGGAATAAATGGTTTAATTTTGCTAAGCTGTGCTTATTTAAAATATGTTTTTGAATCTCATCTCATCTGAGTATGTGAAGGCTCCAACCCCCACTCTTATTGTGGTCTAATACAAGTTGTATAATTTTTCTTTTATTTTCCTATGGATTTACCACTTTGAATTTATGTACTGTTTTTCTTACTCAAGAGGTAAAATGCTTGTAAAACTTGAAATTGATAAATAATTAAAAAAAAAAAAGAGACTCATAGGGCACATGGTCCCCACAGTTCATGTTAAGCGCATGGCACATCTGCACATGAAATCTGCTCAATGGACTCTAGCTTCTCAGTGGCATCAAGCCACAAGGAATCTAGAAGATGTCATCCATGTGTCCACCGACCTTGTGCATTCTCTTCAGTGGTGAATGATTCGATCCAATTTGACCATGAGACGTATATTCCAAATTCCTCAGCTGCAGAAAGAGCTGATGACTGATACATCTCTCCTGTGGTGGGGGACTCATGTAGATGAGCTTCACATTCAAGGAGCCTAGTCCCTCCATAAACAAGTCTTCAAATCAACCTTCTGGAGCTCCGAGCAATATGGAACACTGTAAAGGCTTTCAGAGATCGGCTATCCAACCAAATTATCTTAATTCATACAGACAATCAGGTTGCGATGTACTACACCAACAAGCAGGGGGGCACCGGATCTCAACCTCTGTGTCAGGAAGCCATCCAGATGTGGCATTGGGCTCGCCAGTACGGCATGTTTCTCCAAGCCACTTATCTGGCGGGCGTAAATAACAACCTGGCCGACAGACTGAGTAGGGTAATGCAACCTCACGAGTGGTCGCTGAATATCGGCATAGCCCACGAGATCTTCCGAGTGTGGGGCATCCCCTCAGTGGATCTCTTTGCCACACAACTAAACCACAAAGTCCCTCAATTTTGTTCCAGACTTCAGGCTCATGACAGACTAGCTTCAGATGCCTTTCTCTTACATTGGGGAACGTGCCTTCTGTATGCATATCCTCCCATACCTCTGGTGGGAAAGGTTTTGCTGAAACTCAAGCAAGACTGCAGAACCATGATTCTGATTGTGCCGTACTTGCCACGTCAGATATGGTTCCCTCTTCTTATGGAATTGCCCTCCGAAGAACTGTGGAGATTGGAGTGTTTTTCCAACCCTCATCACTCAGAATGAGGGGTTGCTTCTACATTCCAACCTCCAGTCTCTGGCTCTCACAGCCTGGATGTTGAGAGCCTAGAATTTACTTCCTTGGGTCTTTCGGATGGTGTCTCCCGAGTTTTGCTGGCTTCCAGGAAAGATTCCACCAAGAGGTGTTATTCTTTTAAGTGGAGGAGGTTTGCTGTCTGGTGTGACAGCAAGGCAGTAGATCCCCTTCCTTGTCCTACACAGACCCTTCTTGAATACATTCTACACTTATCAGAGTCTGGTCTCAAGACCAACTCCGTAAGGGTTTACCTTAGTGCAATTAGTGCTTATCATCAACATGTGGAAGGTAAGCCTATCTCTGGACAGCCTTTAGTTCGCTTCATGAGAGCTTTGCCTTTGCAAAAAGCCCCCAGTCAGAACTCCGCCTGTGATCTCAACGTTGTTCTCACCTAGGTGATGAAAGCTCCTTTTGAGCCACTGAATTCCTGCCATCTGAAGTACTTGACCTGGAAGGTCGTTTTCTTGGTGGCTGTTAATGCACCTTGTAGGGTCAGTGAGCTTCAGGCCCTAGTAGTGGATGCACCTTATACTAAGTTCCATCACAACAGAGTAGTCCTCCGCATGCACCCTAAGTTCCTGCCAAAGGAGGTGTCTGAGTTCCATCTGAACCAGTCATTTGTCTTGTCAACATTTTTTCTTCGTCCTCAGGCCCACCCTGGCGAAAGCAGCTTACAGACCTTGGACTGCAAGAGAGCACTGGCCTTTTACGTGGAGCAGATGAAGCTCTTCAGACAGTCCGCCCAGTTGTTTGTTGCTTTTGATCCCAACAGGAGGGGAGTCGCCATCAGAAAATACACAATCTCCAGTTGGCTAGCAAATTGCATTTTCTTTGCTTATGCCCAAGCTGGGCTGATTCTAGAGGGTCATGTCAGGGCTCATAATGTCAGAGCCATGGCTGCGTCGGTGGCTCACTTGAAGTCAGCCTCCATTGAAGAAATCTGCAAAGTTGCAACGTAGTCTTCAGTCCACACTTTCACATCACACTACTGCCTTGCGCAGGATATCTGACGCGACAATTGGTTTGGGAAGTCGGTGCTGCAGAATCTGTTTGGGGTTTAGAATTCAACTCCACCCACCTAGGCCCATTTTTATTCTGTTCCACGCTGCACTCTCAACTAGTTGTATATAGTTTCAGGTTCATCTCTGTTATGTCCACGCCGTTGCGAGGCCCAATTGACCAATGTTTATTGTTTTGAGGGAGCCTGGATGCTAGGGATATCCCACTTTTGAGGATTATTTCCATCTGCTTGTCCTCGGAAAAAGCGAAGATACTTACCTGTAGCAGGTATTCTCCGAGGACAGCAGGCTGAAAATCCTCACAAAACTCACCTTCCTCCCCTTGGAGTTGTCTTCTCTTTTTCTCTTTACTCTTCACTTAATTGAGTGTGGCTGCGCGGCGGACAGGAAGGCACTTCACGCAAGCGCAGTCGGGCGTGCGGTGCGCTTAGAAGACTCTAGGAAACTGTTTGCTTCTAAATTGCCGGTTCCCATGCCTGCTCGGGACGCCGACCCGCTTGTGAGGATTATCAGCCTACTATCCTTGGAGAATACGTGCTACCGGTAAGTATCTTTGCCTTTTGCTGAAACAATCTTCTCAGCCTCCTCTGCTTTTAGAATCTTCCCCGGGAGCCTTCCTGGCCCCAAAAGACCCAGAGTGTCCTAGGAGGAGCAATAGTTGGTTCTGGACAAGGAGCCAGAATCCTTGGGAGATTTAGACATCCTGGATCTGGAAGCAAAGGATTGTGGGGGTTAGGAAGATACCTTTGCTGCCCCTGAGGATTTGTCTACGGGGGTGGATCCTTCGGTGGCTAGGATCTTCCACAAGGAGGATTTGCAGGAATTGTGCAGGTGCAGTGGGATGTCCCAGATGGCCCTTTCCGGTTGGCTAGCGCCATGGTTTGGCTGTACCCGGTTCTGGAACAAGAGAAGGGACTAGCTTAAGCCTCCGGTGGTAGATGAGGTGGTGTCAGCAGTGGCTAAGAATACGGCGCTGGTGGATGGCGGCACGGCCCTTAAAGACTTGCGAGACCATTGTTTGGAGATGCTATTGAAGAATTTGAAAGTAAGGTGACTGATTTGAAGAAAGTTGCACATGAGGTCAGAGAGATGGTTAAATATTATCTTAGTTAGGCTAGGAGTGGATAAACATGTCCCGCTGCAGTATGTGCAGCCCAAGTCAATCCTTGTGTGTGTGTGTGTGAGTGAGACTAACAAGTTAGTTACTTTTTTCATTAAAGGCTTGGTTGAAGAGCCAAGCTTTCACCTGCTTCCTTAAGTAGAGATAGTCTTGTGTTAAGTGGAGCCTTTCAGGCAATGTATTCCACAGTGTGGGGGCTACTCTGGAGAAGGCTCGCTTGCGGGTATCACACTGTGTAATGTCTTTTGGAGAGGGTTTAGTTAGTGAAAGTCCTTGGCAGGACCTTAGTGTCCTTGGCAGTGTGGGGAGGATCATCCTATTATAAACAAGGGAAAGCAATTAACTTCCATTACAAAGATTTAACAGAGAATACCACTTAATGAACCAGCCAGTCCAAGCAGTTTTCATAATATTCAGCAGTAGACATAAAAATATACATAAAGCAATAACCTCCTCATTCTATAACATAGAGTCTACATTAACACTCCAAGGGATAGATTTAGTAATGGGCGCCTGAAGTTAGGTGCCAGGATACAGAGTGGCAAGTGCATATTCTATAACAGTTTCATGTTGAACTGTTGTTATAGAATACTAGTTTAATTACTCATTTTTGCGCCTAATGTTAGGTGCAAGCATTTATGATAGCCAAAGGCTGATGTAAATGCTTGCACCTAAACCATAAACCATATGTATCCAAAATAAAACTAGAATCAATAGCCAATAAGATATTATCAACTTAACAAAAATTATTGTGTAAATGAGAGGAACCTTCAGAATTAGATTACACTCAAGAGTTGGACCTCATACTGAGTGGGTACTTTTAAGGGTGACCTTGTGAGTTATCTTTCATTGGGTTCTCCCGTGTCATTAAATATAATAAAGGTTCCCGAGTGCTTGCTTGTTATAACATAATACAAAATGTGTATAGAGCTTAAAGTCCCCTTTTCAAAATTGCTTCACAAATATTAATTTTAAAATCACTTATGTGAATGGAGTCACTTATCTGAATTGTAGCCAATTCTAACCAGTTGTATACCCTACAGTACCTTGTAAGTGGAAAACTTTTTTCCTTCAGTTTTGCCTTCAGCTGGATTTGCCTTTCTGAACGTCAGCAATAAAGCCCCCCCCCCCCCCCCATTTGTTGAACACCATATGGAAACTTCCTCAGGGGCTAGGGTGATGATTAAAATTAAGTCTCTGTTAATTCCCAAAAAGTGCTAGTGGCTCACAATATGGCTTCTTGACATTTTATATCTCCCGGTGGCTCAGATCCCCATATTTCATGAAAAATGACATCACAGATAAAACCAAAAGATCTTCTTTAAATCAACAAAACTCTTCATTCGAAATATGCTCAAAAGCAATACTATATGTTGTACAACAAGATGGATACCTAGGGGGAAAAATTGCCAAGTAAGCACTGATTAGTAGTTACATGCATAACTGATCTATGTCCCTATTCTGAAAACTGTGTATAATTTCTCTTGCGTGCAACTCCAAAGGGGGCATGGCCAAGGGAGGGGCAATGGGCAGGTCAGAGTTAAGTGTTAAGAAACCAATTAGTTTACACGTGGAACTGACCCTATTCTATAACTCTACACCCAATTGCACGCCTAACTTTAGACACAGTTTATAGAATGAGTGGGCAAGTGTACATGTAGGTTTTAGAATCTAGCATGTACACGCATGACTGTTGTGCACATAAGTGCTAATTGGGTGCTAAGCAGTAGTCAGTATTTCTTTTAAACACAGACTGCCACCTGCCAAATAAGCCTGATATTTAGTGCCAGTTCATGTCCAGACAATGGAGCAGAATATAGGCAGCTGACTAGAGTGTGGCAGGCCACTAGCCCTTATGCTGGTCCTTCCCGATATTTAACTGGGAACCGCATAAATTCTGTGTTCATGTCCTGAGCCCCCCACCCCCTCAGCAAGGTCCAGACCCTCCTCCTATCCTCCTCTCAGTTAGAGTGTTACTGAACTGCTTGATGGTCTAGTGGTGCAATGGGCAGAGCGAACCACATTCACTTCTGCGCCATGCGGCTCCATGGTCAAAATGGCTGCTGCAGTTTCTTGCAGTAGCCTCACTGTACAGAATGTTGTAACTTACATACTAAAGTGCCACATTTACGTGTATTCAATTATACCTGTTATTGACATGGCTTAATTGAGTGCATCTAAATGATGTCAACTTATGCTAATATTGTGTAATGAATCTGGTACTCCATCCAGACAAAAATTTTAAAGTTCTGTGCAAACATTTTGCAAAATTTGTGCACAAAATTTGCAAATTCTGCAAGTTTATCATAATTTAACCAGTATTACAGCTCCCTTTACACAGATACCATCTATATTTTTTCCCAGCCTCCTTCCAGCACCCATAGATCCATATTTTTTCCAGCCCCCTCCCTTCACCCACATACAGCATCTTTCCACCTCTACCCCCTCACACACATAGAATCCACCTTTTTTTTACAGCCTCCTTCCACATACCCACCCACACACATAGCATCCATCTTTTTTTTTTTTTTACAGCCCTGCCTCACCCACACACATAGCATCCATTCTTTTTTTACAGACCCCTCCCTCCACTCACAGCATCCACCTTATTTTTTTTACAACCCACTCCACCCACCCACACATATCATCCACTTTTTTCAGTTCCCTCCCTGCCTTCACCTACAGGCATCAATATTTTTTTTTAGTCTGTTCTTGCACTCATCCATGAGTTAGGAGCCACACGGGAGTACCTCTTTGGTACAAGAACCCCACTCTTTCCTGCTCTCTGCCGCTTGTCTGGGCTGGTGCCGCCGCTTTTTCCAAATGGCTGCCGAGACCTCCTGCAGCAGTCTCACGAGATTACCATGTGAAGTCATGACGGCCATTTTGAAAAAGTGGCAACACGAGCCAGAGAGCAGTGGCAGCGGGCAGGAAAGAGTAGTGCTCCTTTTTGCCCCGGAAGAGGCCATTGGACCACCAGGGTGTACTCACGTAGGTCTGAGAGAGCGTTGGGGGAACCAACCAGCCTTCCTGCCTTCCTTTGCCGTGGGCTGGGGAGGGGCCCACTGAGGCTTGGGGGTGGGAGGCAGCGGGGAGGCCAGCCATTCATCCTTGGAGTGCAGATTCTGTGTAAAAATGCGGAATTCTGCAGTTGCGCAGAATCCCAGCAGGAGTAATCTGGGTGTCCAGAAGCTGTTACAAAATTAGCACTCAGTGTGCTGCATCTGGCTGCCAGATTTTTGGTGCTCAGTTAAAGAGTTTCCCTCTAAACGCTAACACAGTTCTAAAACTAATAAATTCACACCCTAACAAATATACACCAGATCAGGTCAAATTAACATGTGTTAACACACCTCAGTTTGTTTTGCATCTTATGTAATTGGAGGGTTAAGTGACTTGCTCTAGAATATGTGGAACAGCCCTAGAAGAAGGGGGATTTTGCCCTGACTTCCATGGTTCTTAGTCTGGTGCTTTAACCCCTAGGCTACTCCAAAACTCAAATAAATGGAAAAAACTGTAGGGCCTGATTTTCTGTGGCTTCCCCCCACCCCCCCATTCTGTGCTGGTGGGATAAAAGCTGAGACATCCAGTATTTTGTAAAATATTCTGGAAGTGTAAAAGAACGTCACAGTTTCAGACTGTCTAATTAGGTACCCCATCTAAAGCAGTGGTTCTCAATCCACTTCTCTGCATACACCCAGCCAGTGACGTTTTTAGGATATGCACAATGAATTTGCATGAGATAGACTTCAACACACTGCCTCCTTTGTATGTAAATCTATCTTATGCAAATTTGTAGATATCCTGAGAACTCAACTGACTGGGTTGAGAACCACTGGTCTAAAAGTAGACATGTAGATACATAAACAAGGGCCCTTGAAGATATGATAGATATCTGATTAATGTTAATAGCCATTTCCTTAGCGTCCCTCTGGACCGGCCCAGGATTGGACTGATCGGTTGTGCACTCCTTCCTACAGGTGGAGACTGAGAACTTCTGACTCTAGAAAGCCAATAAGAGCCCTGGCCATGTGACCCTAGATTCAGTAATCTCAGTCTCCAGCAGGTGGAAGGAGGTGAGCCCATAGTTTCTCTCTCTCTCTCTTTCTGTTTCCTTGCTGAAAAAAAATTTATAAGTGTTTCTCTTCTGTTCACCAAGGAACGGTAATTGGAGGCTTTGGTGGAGTTTTCCCAGCCTCAGGGGTGTTACACTTGGGGGTTCCCGGGTCCTTCCCCCTCTTCCTCACCTATCTCACGAGGTTTTCACAGGGAAGAGCTCTCCCTTCCGGCGGAAAGGTGCTGTAGCTTTAGGGAGAGGCAGCCACATTATAAAAAAAAAAAAAAAGCACAAGAGTTTCTCTTGTTTTTCCCTTGGCACTAAAGAGCAGGTCAGCGCTGTTAGTGCTTACAGTGGTGTGCTTTCCGTTCTCCCTGGTCTTTATTGTGCTAGAGAAGTTTGTTGGGGGGGGGGGGGGGGGAAGGGCGTCGGTGCTCCAGCGCGATGTCGGAAAAACTGAAGCGCTGTCTGTCAGTGGCGTGGCATCGGTGTGCTCAACGTTTGCAAATTCTGCATGGTAGTGGACTCAGCAGTGGCCCCCTCTCAGTGCCCCAACCAACCACTATTCAGTTGGCACCCGTGGTCCTGGCTCCCGAGTTGCCAGGACCCTCAGTGTTGGCGGGGAAATCCACCATCGTCGGCGCTGACTTCTGCTAGGACCGGGTGGCTCCAGTTTCTTCTCACACTTCCGGTCCTGCAGTACTCTCCATGGTGTTTTCTGGAGGGATGCAGGAGGGTGGATTTCCCCCTGAGGTTGTCCTCCAGATGTACCAGGCATTTTTATTAAAGAAGTCTGGTGTTGCAGGGTCTCTTGGGGCAGCTCCTGTGGGGGCTCATTCTTCTAGGCCTATAGCGTTGGCTAAGAGACCTAGGGTCACCTGGGCTCCAGAGGAGGACCTGGCTCGGATCTGGATTTGGAAATACCCTCCTTGGAGGAGGAGGAAGGCTTGGCAGAAGGGCTCTTAGAGGATCAGGTCCTCTCTGAGGCCGGCGCAGACCCCTTACCACAGGGTGAGGATCCCTCGCTTGTTTGCATCTTTCATAAGGATGATATTCAGGAACTCATTTCATAGTAACATAGTAAATGTCAGCAGATAAAGACCTGTACGGTCCATCCAGTCTGCCCAACAAGAGAAACTCATTTACATAGTATGTGATAACTTTATATGTATACCCGAGTTTGATTTGTCCTTGCCTTTCTCAGAGCAGAGACCGTAGAAGTCTACCCAGCACTGTTCTTGTACTAAGTTCTGAAGCTAACGTCTAAGCCCCTTAAAATTTACATTCCAGCCCATTCCTATCTATTCAGTCACAATCAGGGCATATACCGTAAAAGTCTGCCTAGCTCCCATTTTTTTTCCCAATTACTGGTGTCGCCACCCAATCTCTGCTAAGATTCTGCAGAACCTTTCCTTCTAAACAGGATTCCTTTGTGTTTATCCCACACAGGATTTCTTTGTGTTTATTTCCTTGGTGGCCTCCACTCTTCACTTTGAAGATGAGCAGCCCACGGTTCCAGAGATCTGTAAGGTGGACCTACCAGTTAAAGGCATCCGGTCCTCTGGGAGGACTTTTCCCATGCATCAGGATATTCGGGATATTATTCAGGCTCAGTGGAATGTGCCTGACTCTCCCTTTCATCTGGCCAGATCCATGGTCCGTCTTTACCCGGTCCCTGATGCTGACAGGTCCCTGCTTAAGGTGCCAGTGGTTGACACGGTTGTCTTGGTGAGCACCAAGCGTAATACGATACCAGTAGATTGTTTATCGTTTATTTATTTATTATACCGTTATTTATTGCATTTGCAAAAACAAAACGGTTTACACTTTATAAATTATATATATAAATCCACACTAACACATATATTGGAAATCCATTAATCAATAGTAAAGCACAGCAAACATAATAATTCATGCTAGAAAGGTGAGTAACAGTTACAATGCTCATTCATACTGCTATTGATCTATGCTACATATCAAAATGTAGTTTAATTAATCTAAAATTCCTTTTATATTATTTCCAAATGTATCATTGAAAAAATATGTTTTTAATTTTTTTCAAAAGTTGATAAATGATTCTTCTAATCTAATGTTTTTTGGAAGACAGTTCCAAAGTGTTGGAGCCAAATAAAAGAAAGCAGATACTCGCATAGATTCCCATCTTGCCCTCCTTAAGGGTGGAATAGTTAGTCTATTGTCTGTGAGTGATCGTAGCGTACGTGACGGCGTGTATGGTATGGTTAAATTAGCTAAATATGATGGTGTTGATGAATGTAAGTGATAAAAGGATTTTTTTACAACATCAGTGAATGATAATGTTGAATCAATAATGACACCAAGATACTTAAAAGATTTTACTTGTGGTGGTATGGCCCTCCGGGATGTTCAGGATTGTAGTTTGGATGCTCTGGTCAAGACCAGTTTCGATGTCTCTTCTTTGGCAGTACAAGTGGCCATTTGTGGCTCTTTGGTGGCCAGAGCCTGCTTCCGCTGGGCTGAAATAGTCTTGAACAGGACTTCGGATGATCTGTCTTCCATTGATGCAGAGGTAGCCAAGATTGAAATGGGGTCCACTTTTTTGGTGGATGCCTTGTATGATTTGCTGAGGGCTTCCTCTGAGTCCATGGCTTTGGGGGGGGGGGGGGCGGCTTGTCGCTCCCTTTGGTTGCGGGTTTGGTTGGCGGATGCCAAATCTAAGTTGAGTAAGTTTCCTTTCAGAGGCTCCTTTTTATTTGGTGAGGAATTGGACAAGTTGGTGCATAGTTTGGGTGATACCAAGGTCCCTCATCTACCAGAGGATAAGCCTCGGTCATCTGGTCGTGGCTTGCTGTTGGGACGAGGGTGGATACATGATTTTCATCGTTTTTGGTTCGGCTGTGGGACTCAGGCTCGGAGGTCTAGGTTTTTTCAAAGGACACAGTCCTTTCGGGGCTCCTGCCGTGGGGGTAGGATCCCCGGCACCTCTTTCCAGTCCCCTTCCTGTCCCTCTCAGTGAAGGAGGTGTGCGGGCCTCTCCTCTGATTCCCGTGGAAGCTCTGCTTTCACAGTTCCTTCAGGGGTGGGCCCGAATCACTACAGATCAGTGGGTGATGGAGGTTATTTGCGATGGGTACGCCTTAGAGTTTGCGTGACCTCTTTCAGATGCCTTTACTACTACTACTACTACTACTACTACTTATCATTTCTATAGCGCTACTAGACGTACGCAGCGCTATACACTTGAACATGAAGAGACAGTCCCTGCTCGACAGAGCTTACAATCTAATTAGGACAGACAAACAGGACAAACAAGAGATAAGAGAATATTAAAGTGAGGATGATAAAAGAAGGGTTCTGAACAAGTGAATAAGGGTTAGGAGTTAAAAGCAGCCTTTCTGAAGTATCACTGCTGGTCTCGCGTCAGGGCGGGTGTGGTCCGGGATACTCTAGTGAGACTTCTAGATCTTCAGGCTGTTTGCTCAGTTCCTTCCTCAGAGGTCATACAGGGACGTTACTCCATTTGCTTTGTGGTCCCAAAGAAGGAGGGTTCCTTTCGCCCAATTTTAGATCTCAAAGCAGTCAATCGGGCCCTCAGAGTCACCACTTTTCGGATGGAGACCCTCCGGTCGGTTATTGTCGCAGTCTGGTCAGGAGAGTTTCTGACTGCGTTAGACCTGACAGAGGCCTATTTGCACATTCCCATCCGCCTGTGTCACCAGAGGTTCCTTTGGTTTACGATTCTAGGTCAGCACTTCCAGTTTCGGGTGCTTCCTTTTGGTCTGGCCACAGCTCCTTGCACGTTCACCAAGATCATGGTAGTGGTTGCGGCAGCACTCAGAAAGGAAGGCATTTTGGTGCATCCATATCTGGACGACTGGTTAATTCGGGCCAAGTCATAACAGGAGAATTTGCAGATTACGACTCGGGTGGTCCAATTCTTGCAGTCCCTTGGTTGGGTGGTCAACTTTTCTCCAATATAGCATCGGCCAGATGCTTAAGACAAGATTCAATCTGCACAGACATCACATGAAAATAGCCGGTGCCAGTCAAGCCCCCACTCCTGTGGGCCAACATTTTACAAGACCAGATCACTGCACCAGTGATTTCACAGTAAGAATACTGAAAGGTAATTTTAAAACAATACAGGAACGTAAGACCTTTGAAATAAGAATGATTGAATATTTTGACACCCAACAAATAGGACTTAATAAGGATCTGGGGTTTCTAACCCATTATAAACCATGAAGCTGTATTTCTCTGTTTATTTCTCTGTTTATTACCCTCCTGTCACCTACCATCACCCATCCCGTTAGAATATCAATGAAATGCTTTGATGTCCCCATGCATACCCCCACCCTCCCACTCTGTCAGACTGTCAAAGTGATGCTTTGATGTTTCTCTTATATATACTATCTGCCAACACATTTGCTTATTTCCGATCTGACGAAGAAGGGCAACCTTCGAAAGCTAATCAAGAAATGTATTAAGTTATGTCCAATAAAAAAGGTATCATCTTATTTTCTTTTCCATGTTTTATTTTGTTTGATTTATATTGATAACCTTTAAGAGTGGACTAACACGGCTACCACACCTCTCTATTAGGAACTCAAAATTAAGTATTAAAGGTGACAGTGTCTTGCCATACAACTCAGGTTGAGTTGTGTTTGGCCAGGTGGGTCTTGGTCCCCCTATGGCTTTTCGAGCACGTTTTTGGCAGTTCTTTTGTGGCTGCTCCAGTTCCCAGTGGCACAGAAGGTATTCTTTCTCTCTTTCCTGCTTTGTTAGACATATACTGAATCTTGGGTCACATGGCCAGGGCTCTTATTGCTCTCTAGTCAGATGTTCTCAGTATCCACCTGGTGGAAGGAGTGCACAACCCATCAGTCCAATCCTGTGCCGGTCTGGAGGGACTAAAGGAAAGGAAATTAGCAGTAAGACCTAATTTCTCCTTAAATGTAGTTATAAACTGCCCATTATTCAGATAATACAGTCAATGTTTTGTTTAAATACTGGTTTCAAAAACACATCCAGGTATTCAGCACCAGTATTTGGATTGCAGCCAGCAATAAATATCTAGACAAAGTGATGAGTTCTCCTATACAGATAAATATCCAGTTAAAGTTGACAGCCTTTTAGCTGTCCTAATTTTATCTGTTTAAAGGATTAAAACCAGATAATTGGCAACTCTTTCTAAGCACTCTGTCCTGACACTATGCAGATCTTGAAAATTTTCTATTGAATATTCACACAGATTGATATTTAAAAAGTATAGTGATTAGGAATCTGCTGAAAGAAGATTTTTTTGGACATGCACAAACCTGATCCAAGCTAAGTGGCTGTCATAAAATAATTTTCATAGATAAAGTATTAGATGTTTGCATACTACTCATCTGCTTTGTGCTATGGTTAGGATGGGGAGTGTGCAATGATGTATATGTGGTGTTCATACATGATTTGAACTATCAGTTCACTGCTATACACCAAAAAATGAGCACAATCAAATATTATATATAAAAAGGTTTTTACAAATATGCACAATTTTTCTTAATGAAAGTGTGGTTTCTGTACTAGTTTTTCAACTATGCAGATACTGCCAAAGCAGTCTTCAAGCATATACATATACAGGGATATTCAGTGGCAGTATCCTGATAGTGCCACTGAATATCCTTGGATAGTTGCAGCTAAAAGAAATATTTGGATAACTATGGCAGTTATCTGAATATTTTCATTCTGAATGTCAGATACAAAGTGTTTATATTCTGTACAACCTTTTGAAAACACAGTCTTATTTTTTCAGATGCAATTTATAGTAGCACCAAATATATCCTTTGAATGAAAAATCAGAAATAAAACAATAAATTCAGAAAAAAAATTCTTTAATTTCCTTTCTCCCCCTTCTTGTAGGACCTCATCTCTCCGATGGAATTCTGGCACAAAGGAGCGAATGTTGATCAAAGTAACAGACCGTGAACCAAGCTTCCTAATTCATCAAGGAAATGGATTTACCCCTGACAACCAGCAAGGAACACATTCTCGGAGATCTTCAGGGGGACAGCAGTCTCCTATATTGCAGACTTTTGCAGTTGATACTGACAACTCTGTCTTCTTTCCTGAAAGAAAGTCATCACCATTCTTAAAAAGAGCAGAGCATGTCAGCAGCTGCTCCCCTTTACTTGGGCGGGGGGATTCTTTTTGCTCTGTCCAGTCACAACATAGAAAACATTCAAGTGAGTCTCAACCATCCTCTCCTCGTTATGCATATGAACCTCCACTGTATGAAGAGCCTCCTATGGAGTACCAGGCCCCTATCTATGATGAACCTCCTATGGAAATGCAATACGAAGCTGGTGGAAACTACAGAGCAGGATCCCCACAAAAGTCACCCATTCGTAAACTTCACAGTTTCCACCAGTCACCCAAACAAACCTCTAATTCTCCATATCAACAGCTAGTACTGACCAAACAGAAATGCCCTGACAGATTTATGAGCTTAGAATATAGTCCTGCTGGCAAAGAATATGTTAGGCAATTGGTTTACGTGGAACAGTCTGGCTCTAGCCCAAAGCTGAAAACAAGCCTCGGGCAAAAATACTCACCAAACACAATTGGAGGATCATATTCATTACAGTACAGTCCATCTCTGGTGCGAGACCAGCGTCTAGAGGTGAAATCAGGGGATTACAGTAGTATGGAGGGGAGTGATGTTCAACACAGCCAGGGGCTCCGTCAGCCTTTCCATGGAGAAGACTCTATGTCCTGGTCCAGTCAACAGGATACAATGTCATCTACAGGTTATTCACCTGGCACAAGGAAAAGGAAAAGTAGGAAGCCTTCACTTTCCATGGACCCAAATACCACATCATCTGAAGGTTCTGGAGAACAGGATACTCTCAGTGAAGAGAGGTCATTACCTACACCTAACCGACCTCAGATGAGTAGAACAGACAGTAGATCAACAGAGAATGAAGTGCTCCGTGGTTTCCCTGAAACTTTCCAGGCCCACGCAAGGCTAGCTTGGGAAGCACAGCAGGCACACTACAATATGAAACAGAGAAGTAGCTGGGATTCACAGAAGGATGGATCTGGCTATGAAAGTGATGGGGCCTTGCCTTTACCAATGCCTGGTCCAGTTGTGCGGGCATTCAGTGAAGATGAAGCCATAGCACAGCAGGAAAACAAACATTGGAAAAGGAACACTTTTGATAAACTTGGATTTCCTCAGATACTCCTGGAAAAAAGTGTTTCTGTCCAGACAAACCTAGCTTCTCCAGAACCATGCCTACATCCTTCTCAGGTAATAAGCTTAGAATTTGTAGATAATGTGGACTATAAATAAATTAATAATAATATTAACGTTAGGTGCTGCTAATTCAACCTCTTATTTGATCATATGTGCTTCTTCATTGAACTTCATAAATTTCCATTGTTAGGCACATGAAAAGCAATTTTCAAAATCCATTTACCCAGGTAAATTCACTGTCTGAAAAGTGTCCACACTTTTCCCAAGTAAAAGTACATGTAGAGATGAACAGCATTTGTGCTTTTACCCATGGGGAAAAGAAGGCAGTCATGGGTGGCAGCTTTGATTTTCAAGTCCTTCTTTTTCTTATAAAAAGTACGTAAGGACATAAGAACAGAATAAGCAGGTGCAGACGAACCCTGTGGGTATAATTTTCCTGGGCAGTTTTCACAGGGAAATTCCATCCCTTTGAGGACTGAAACCATCTGTGGTTTAAAGTACCCTCATACTTTGCCACCTGCATACAGAGTTTTGAAAATTGGTCCCATAATCAGGTGTTAAAAATGAAAATAAAGTGAAAACATTTTCTTTTAGCATTTTCCTATGTACATTGTTCTACTTTCGTCTTCATCTTCTCTTACTACTTTCTATGTTACCTTTTTTTTTCTTGTGATTCTCTGTTTTTCCTAACTCTCTCTTCTCCGTCCATATCATTTTTCCTCATCTCTTTAATCTTTCAGCCATAACCTCTTCACACTTATTGTTTTGCATCTACTATTATATAGCTTATCATTTTTATATTGTATACATAGCACTGTACAAAACACATACCTCTTCATTATCCCTTCTCTTCTATCCCCACTGCATTCCTCTTCTATCCCCTTTTTATTCCCATCACCAGTCAGTTTTCTCCCCTTTTCCTTTACTGCCTCCCAGCCATTTGTTTCTCTCATGCTCACCCCGACTCTGTGTTCTATTTTCATACTCCCTCTTTGTATCCTATTTCATTTCTTTTCTCCTCCCTTGCCTGTTTACTTTTTCACTCCCATACTTCTTAAATCATTTCCTCCATATGTTCCGACTTCTCCTTTGCTCCTGTGACCCTTTTCTGCTTCTTCTTTCTCTCCTTTGTTTCCAGAAGATGTGCTCAAGGCAGTTCACGTAACTGGAATTAAAAAAAAAATTTTGGATAGGTTCTTGCAAGTACTGCACCGCTTTGGAAACAGCGGAGGTGGCTGTTCCAGCGGTTCTTTCTGCTACAGCTGAGCTGGTTGATCCTTCGGATGCGTCTTCGGTCCGGTCTCTGCGCTGCTGTAATTCGTGTCGTGCTCCCGTTTTGGCGGGAACAGCGACCATTTTGTCAGCGCCAACTTCTTTGGAGGGCCGGCCTTCCTTTTCTTTAGTTCAACCGGCTGGGCAGTCTGCTGCAGTGCTTCCCTCTTCAGGAGGTCTTCAGGAGGGAGGTTTCCCTCCAGAATTTGTTATTCAAATGTACCAGGCTTTTCTCTTAAAGCAGGCTGGTTCCCCTTTGGTACCTTCTGTTTCTTCGGGTGATACTGTGCCCAGACAAATGTATTCCTGCTAAGAGAGTTAAAGAATCTGGGGGTCTCGGGAAAGATCAGGCTTCAGATCAAGATTGGGAAATGTCCGCTTTGGAAGAAATGGATATTTTGGATGAGTCACAGTTGGAGGACTCTGGTTCCGCTGAGGCAGGGGCGGATTCCTCTTTCCCAGGTGAAGATCCGTCGGTGGTTCGTATTTTTCACAAGGAGGATCTTCAGGAAATCATTTCCTTGGTGACTGACACTTTGCATTTTGAAGAAGATCAATCCGCAGTTCCTGAGGTGTGCAAGGTTGATTTACTAGTTAAAGGAATTAGACATCCTGGGATAACTTTTCCTATGCATCAGGACATTAGGGATATCATCCAGGCTCAGTGGGATTTCCCAGATTCTCCCTTTAGGCTAGCAAGGTCCATGGTGCGACTTTATCCAGTCCCTGATGTTGATAAATCTCTTCTGAAGCGTACTATTCCCCAGCCATGGCTGACCCCTTGCATCCGTTACCTTCGCTCCTGCGCCCGATCTGCTGAACGCCTCTGGAGGAAATCCCGCACCCATTCAGATTTCCTTCACTACAAATTCATGCTATCCTCCTTCCACTCCTCCCTATTCCTTGCCAAACAGGATTATTACACCCAATTGACCAATTCTCTCAGCTCCAACCCCCACCGTCTCTTCCCCACCCTTAACTCTCTCCTTAAAGTGCCCTCCGCTCCCACCCACCCCTCGCTCTCTCCTCAATCACTGGCCGATTACTTCCGCGACAAGGTGCAAAAGATCAACCTTGAGTTCACTACCAAGCCATCTCCTCCTCTTCACCCTTCAACCCTCTCCCTCAACCAATCAACCCAGGCCTCCTTCTCCTCCTTTCCCGACATCACCGAGGAGGAAACCGCTCACCTTCTTTCCTCCTCGAAATGCACCACCTGCTCTTCTGATCCCATCCCCCACCAACCTACTTAACATCATCTCTCATACTGTCACCCCCGCCATCTGTCATATCCTCAACCTCTCTCTCTCCACTGCAACTGTCCCTGACACCTTCAAGCACGCCTTAGTCACACCTCTCCTCAAAAAACCATCACTTGACCCTACCTGTCCCTCCAACCATCTCCCTCCTACCCTTCCTCTCCAAAATACTTGAGCGCGCCGTTCACAGCCGCTGCCTTGATTTTCTCTCCTCTCATGCTATCCTCGATCCACTTCAATCCGGTTTTCGCCCTCTACACTCGACAGAAACAGCACTCTCTAAAGTCTGTAATGACCTGTTCCTTGCCAAATCCAGAAGCCACTACTCCATCCTCATCCTCCTCGATCTATCCGCCGCTTTTGACACTGTCAATCATGATTTACTTCTTGCCACACTGTCCTCATTTGGGTTCCAGGTGTCTGTCCTCTCCTGGTTCTCCTCCTATCTCTCCCACCGCACCTTCAGAGTTCACTCTCATGGATCCTCCTCCACCCCCATCCCGCTATCTGTTGGTGTTCCCCAGGGATCTGTCCTTGGACCTCTTCTCTTCTCAATCTACACCTCTTCCCTGGGCTCCCTGATCTCATCTCATGGTTTCCAGTATCATCTCTATGCTGATGACACCCAGCTGTATCTCTCCACACCAGACATCACCGCGGAGACCCAGGCAAAGATATCAGCCTGCTTATCCGACATTGCTGCCTGGATGTCCAACCGCCATCTGAAACTGAACATGTCCAAGACCGAGCTCATCGTCTTTCCACCAAAACCCACTTCTCCTCTTCCTTCGCTTTCTATCTCAGTTGATAACACCCTCATCCTCCCCGTCTCATCTGCCCGCAACCTCGGAGTCATCTTTGACTCCTCCCTCTCCTTCTCTGCACATATCCAGCAGATAGCTAAGACCTGTCGCTTCTTCTTCTTTAACATCAGCAAAATTTGCCCTTTCCTCTCTGAACACACCACCCAAACTCTCTTCCACGCTCTCATTACCTCTCGCCTTGACTACTGCAACTTACTCCTCACCGGCCTCCCACTTAGCCACCTATCCCCCCTTCAATCTGTTCAGAACTCTGCTGCACGTCTTATATTCCGCCAGAACCGATATACTCATATCACCCCTCTCCTCAGGTCACTTCACTGGCTTCTGATCAGATACCGCATTCAGTTCAAGCTTCTCCTTCTTACCTACAAATGCACTCAGTCTGATGCTCCTCACTACCTCTCCACCCTCATCTCCCCTTACGTTCCCGCCCGAAACCTCCGTTCACAGGACAAATCCCTCCTCTCATTACCCTTCTCCACCACCGCCAACTCCAGGCTCCGCTCATTCTGCCTCGCCTCACCCTATGCTTGGAACAACCTTCCCGAGCCCTTACGCCAAGCCCCCTCCTTGCCCATCTTCAAGTCTTTGCTTAAAGCCCACATCTTCAATGCTGCGTTCGGCACCTAACTCTTTCAGGAAATCCAGACTGCCCCAATTTGACTGCCCCTATCAGACTGACTGTTCACGTGTCCTTTAGATTGTAAGCTCTTTGAGCAGGGACTGTCCTATGTTAAATTGTACAGCGCTGCGTAACCCTAGTAGCGCTTTAGAAATGTTAAGTAGTAGTAGTAGTAGTGAAGGTGCCTGTGGTGGATGCAGTAGTATTTGCGGTCACTAAGCGCAATACAGTTCCAGTAGATGGTGGTACTGCACTTCGAGATGTTCAGGATCGTAGGGTAGAGGTCTTCTTAAAGAGCAGTTTTGACGTCTCCTCTCTGGCTGTTCAGGTGGCTATTTGTGGCTCTTTGGTAGCTAGAGCTTGCTTTTGGTGGGCCAAGCGAGTTTTGGATAGGTCTTCCGATGATTTGTTTTCAATTGACACAGAAGTGGCTAAGATTGAGACAGGCTCTGCCTTTTTACCAGATGCCTTATATGACTTGTTGAGGGCGTCATCGAAATCCATGGCCCTTACCGTGGCAGCTCGTCGCTCTCTGTGGCTGAGGGGTTGGTCTGCGGATGCGGCTTCTAAGTCTAAATTAAGTAAGTTCCCTTTTCGGGGTTCCTTTTTGCTGGGGCCCGAGTTATACAAACTGGTCAATAGTTGGGAAGACACCAAGGTGCCTCGCCTACCAGAAGATCATCCTAGAGCTCCTCAGCGCTATTCTGGTTTTAGCCACGGTCAAGGATGGGATTTCTATCGTTTTCGGTCAGTCAGAGGCGTTCAGCCACAGCAGTCTCGTCTCTTTCAGAGGAACCGGTCGTTTCGTGGGTTCTGTTGACTCCGGCTCTTCTTTTCAATCCGCTGCCCGTCCAGCCCTATGAAGGTGCGAGGGCCTCTCCTCTGGTTCCGGTGGGAGCTCGTTTAGCTCTGTTATTTCAGAGGTGGGCCCAAATTACCTCAGATCAGTGGGTTTTGGAGGTTATTCGAGACGGGTACGCCTTAGAATTTGCTCGTCCTCTCTCTGATGCCTTTCTAGAGTCTCCCTGCCGATCTCGTCTAAAGGCGGGCGCGATTCGGGACACTCTGTTAAGACTTCTGCTGCAGGTGGTTTGTCCTATTCCTCCATCAGAAGTCAGACACGGTCGTTAGTCCATTTATTTTGTAGTTCCAAAGAAGGAAGGTTCCTTTCGGCCAATCGTAGATCTGAAGGCAGTCAATCGGGCGCTCCGGGTTCCCAGTTTTCGGATGGAAACTCTGCGCTCGGGGATAGTGGCAGTCGGATGGGAGAGTTTCTGACGGCTCTGGATTTGACGGAGGCCTATCTGCATATTCCAATTCGGCAGGGGCATCAGCGCTTCCTTTGTTTTGCAGTCCTTGGACAGCATTTTCAGTTTCGGGCGCTTCCCTTCGGTTTAGCCACGGCTCCGCGTACATTCACTAAGGTCATGGTAGTAGTCGCAGCGGCACTCAGACGGGAAGGCATTTTGTTTCATCCGTATCTGAACGACTGGTTGATTCGGGCAAAGTCATACCACGAGAGCCTTCAAGTCAGAAATCGAGTGGTTCAGTTTCTGCAGTCTATTGGATGGGTGGTCAACTCAGCTAAAAGTTGGTTAGTGCCGTCTCAAACCCTGGAGTACTTGGGGGTTTTGTTCGACACGGCACAGGGTTGCATATTTCTGCCTCAGGTGAGGATTCTGAAGATCCAATCTCAGGTTCAGGCCTTGTTGCGCAGGCAGGTTCCTTGTGCTCGGGATTATTTGCAGGTATTGGGCTCCATGGCAGCAATGATAGAGGCGGTGCCTTGGGCCAGGGCGCACATCAGGTGTCTTCAGGCGTCTCTCCTGTCCCGGTGGTTTCCTCAGAAGGACTACTTGCACGTTAGGTTGCATTTGCAGATGCCGGAGCGCAGCAGCTTATTTTGGTGGTTGAGGATGTCCAATCTGACCAAGGGCATGCCATTGGATCCGCCCAGCTGGACAGTGATAACTACGGATGCCAGCCTCAAGGGCTGGGGTGCACACTGCCTTGGACAGTTTGCTCAAGGTCTGTGGTGTCCTTCGGAGACGTCCTTATCGATCAACCTCCTGGAAACCAGGGTGATCAGTCTAGCTCTGGAGGCATTTTCTTCCCTAGTAAAAGGCACGTCGGTTCGCATTCTTTCAGGCAATGCAACAGCATATGTCAACTGGCAGGGATGAACAAGGAGTAAGCTGTTACATCTGGAGTCATCGAGACTCATGTCATGGGCGGAAACTCATTTAATCGCGCTCTCAGCCTCGCACAAAGCAGGAAGGAAAACGTGCAAGCAGATTTTCTCAGTCGGCACATCCTAGATCCCGGAGAGTGGGCTTTCGGATCGCTGGCCTTTCAAATGATAGTAGATCAGTGGGGGTGGCCAGTCAGGGATCTCTTAGCCACTCATGTCATCGCCAAGGTAAGTAATTTCTTCAGTCGCAGAAAAGATCCTTGAGCGGGTGGGGTGGATGCTCTTCTTCAGCTGTGGCCTCTGGCTCTGCTATATGCGTTTCCTCTGTGGCCTCTCCTGGGAAGACTTCTCCAGCGCATCGAGGCGCACGAGGGAAAGGTGATACTGGTAGTTCCAGATTGGCCTCGCCAGCCATGGTACGCAGATCTGGTGCGCCTTCTAGCTGCTCCTCCACTCCGGCTGTTGGACCATCCCGGTCTGCTCGTTCAGGGGTCGATTGTTCATCCAGATCCATCTTGATTTTGTCTTACGGCCTGGCTCTTGAGAGGGCACGGTTAACGAAGAGGGGTTACTCTTCGAAAGTCATCTCTACCATGCTTCGTTCTCGTCGCCGTTCGACGTCTCTGAATTATGTCCGAATTTGGCGGATTTTTGAGGCCTGGTGTGCTGATCGAGACATTTGTGTTTTACAAGCCGCGGTGCCGGAGATGTTGGATTTTTTGCAGCATGGCTTTGATAAGGGCTTGGCTCTTGCTTCCCTTAAGGTTCAAGACATGGCTATATCGTGTTTTCGGGGTCGCGTTCAGGGCAAGTCCTTAGCGAGTCTTTCGGATGTGTCTCGTTTTTTGAAAGGGGTAGGTCTACTGCGGCCTCCTCCGAGAGTTATGTTTCCGGCTTGGGATCTTAATTTGGTCTTGTCAGTTCTTACTAGGCCTCCCTTTGAACCTTTAGAGGCTTGTTCTCTTAAGGATTTATCGCTCAAGACAGTGTTTTTAGTTGCTATTGCCTCAGCCAGATGGATGTCGGAGTTACAGGCTCTTTCTTGTAGGTCGCCGTTTTTGGAGTTTTCTAAGGAGCGTGTGGTGTTGCATCCGGTTCGTTCGTTCCTTCCTAAAGTGGTCTCCCATTTTCATGTCTCTCAGTCTGTGGTTTTGCCAGTCTTAGGTTCTTTCTTGGGTTCCAAAGAACAGCGCAGACTGCGATCTCTTGATGTCAGAAGGGTTGCTAGACACTATCTGAAAGTTTCGGAAGAGTTCAGGTGTTCAGATCGTCTGTTTCTCCTTATCGGGGGATCCCGTAAGGGTCTAGCGGCTTCTAAGCCAACTCTGTCTAGGTGGTTGAGGGAAATGATAGAGTCTGCTTACCTTCTTTCAGGCAAACAAGTTCCGCAAGGGATCAAGGCTCATTCTACTAGGGGACAAGCGGCTTCTTGGGCAGAACATTTCTTGGTTCTTCCTTTGGACATTTGTAAGGCAGCAACATGGTCTTCTTTGCATTTGTTCCCGAAGCATTATGGATTGGATGTGCAGTGCTGTCAAGAAGCGGTTTTCAAGGCAAGGGTTCTCACGGCAGTATTGCTGGGGTCCCTCCCTTAAGATTACTGCTTTGTTACTTCCCACCAGTGAGTTCCTGGACCGGTCTGGAGGGACGCTAATGAAGGAGAAATTAGATCTTACCTGCTAATTTGCTTTCCTTTAGTTCCTCCAGACTGGTCCAGACCCCGCCCAGGCTCGTGTAAATAATATGAAAGAGTGTGTTCTGGTTGTTGGATACGAGTTTGGTTCATGTTTAGAGCTGTTTCGTGGTTTGCGATTCTGTAAAACTTAAAAAAAAAAAAAAAAAAAAGGCGTACATAAACCATTGGGTTGGTTCCTACACATGTTGTCAAAGTGCCGCTAAAGAGCGAGCTGTACTTTGTCCAATTTATTCTTTGGCTGACCGCCACGGGGTTGTCACTGTCTTGCCTTTACATGGAATGGCTGCTTACATAACTGGTGGCACAGAGGGGGTTTCTTTCTCTCTTTATTCTTCTCCTTATTTGTTACTTTTTACTGAATCTTAGGCTAGTTGGCCAGGGCTATTATTGGCTCTCTAGATTCAGAGTTCTCAGTCTCCACCTGCTGGAAGGAGTGCACAACCCACTAGTCAGTTCCTGGACTGGTCCGGAGAGACTAAAGGAAAGCAAATTAGCAGGTAAGATCTAATTTTTCCTTAGCCATGTAAGTTTTGGAAACTCCCACTTTTCTGTAGGTATGAACAATAAAGAATGGATCTATTCCTTGGGATTTTGCCAGATACTTGTGACCTGGATTGACCACTATGTATGACATGATAGACTTAACAAAACCTTTGGTCTGCTCCACTGTGGCACATCTTAAGTTCTTATAATATACCAGCAGGGTGACAAATGTTGCGAATTTCCACAGTTTGTAGAGCTTTCTAGTAAGGAAATCATGCATGTGTGGGACTTTCCACACTGGCACTGCCATGCAAGGCTACCTCAGTTAGTATTTTTTCTGCAAAGCCCAAAATGCTAATTTTTGTCTTCCTGTTTTAGTTTTGTAAAAAGTAAAGACAAATTAAAAAAAAAAGTCACATTGGGTTGCCTTAGATTCTTGCCTTTCCTTTTAGAATGTCCTTAGATTTTCTTTGGTCGTTTTTCTTTAATTTTTAGTGTGGCTGCAACCTGCACTGATGTCTGTGCAACTGGGGTTTTGAACATTGTTGTCTGATTTTGCATTGGCTGTTTTTCTCCTGAGACTCATAAGCAGAACCCCTGCAGCTTCAGGATGTGCAGGAAATGCACAGAATATCAATCAACCAATACACACAGCTGATGCCTGGAATGTCTTATGCCTGAGTATGCTATCTTCAGCTGTGTCAGGTATGAAATGATGATGTCTAGGACTTTTCATTGCAATCAAGAGCAAATAATTGAGTTCTTCAGTCAAAATAAGTCCAAGCCCAGTGCATTGGCATCAGAGGTATCAACCTTTAAAGAGCCAGGAGCTGCACCAGATGCTGGGGATCCCACTCAAAGTTGAGCATCAATATAAGCCTCTGGGACCGCCCATCACCACCCATCCAAAAAAGACGAAGGATTCTGTTGCTTTGGTACTGACACTGAGCATCAAGTGAAGGCAAATTAGCATCAGCCTCAGTCCTCATATCATAATACTAGGAGCAGGGAGATCATGACATCTGCTATCCTAAAGTACCCTTGCAGAGGACTGCTCATCCTTAACTATATCTGGGGGAGTGCTGCAGTCTCCAAGGGACCAGCCCGGAATGCAGTAACTCAAATTTTTATCAAAACTAAGCTAATTCACCAGATGTCCTGTATTCACTGTTTTATTTCTTAATACGGAAGCCTTTTAACATTTGGATGCATTTTCTAGCTTTTAAGTCCATAACACAGTATCTTTTGATAAATGGGAGATACAGTGGTGGAAATAAGTATTTGATCCCTTGCTGATTTTGTAAGTTTGCCCACTGACAAAGACATGAGCAGCCCATAATTGAAGGGTAGGTTATTGGTAACAGTGAGAGATAGCACATCACAAATTAAATCCGGAAAATCACATTGTGGAAAGTATATGAATTTATTTGCATTCTGCAGAGGGAAATAAGTATTTGATCCCCCACCAACCAGTAAGAGATCTGGCCCCTACAGACCAGGTAGATGCTCCAAATCAACTCGTTACCTGCATGACAGACAGCTGTCGGCAATGGTCACCTGTATGAAAGACACCTGTCCACAGACTCAGTGAATCAGTCAGACTCTAACCTCTACAAAATGGCCAAGGGCAAGGAGCTGTCTAAGGATGTCAGGGACAAGATCATACACCTGCACAAGGCTGGAATGGGCTACAAAACCATCAGTAAGACGCTGGGCGAGAAGGAGACAACTGTTGGTGCCATAGTAAGAAAATGGAAGAAGTACAAAATGACTGTCAATCGACAAAGATCTGGGGCTCCACGCAAAATCTCACCTCGTGGGGTATCCTTGATCATGAGGAAGGTTAGAAATCAGCCTACAACTACAAGGGGGGATCTTGTCAATGATCTCAAGGCAGCTGGGACCACTGTCACCACGAAAACCATTGGTAACACATTACGACATAACGGATTGCAATCCTGCAGTGCCCGCAAGGTCCCCCTGCTCCGGAAGGCACATGTGACGGCCCGTCTGAAGTTTGCCAGTGAACACCTGGATGATGCCGAGAGTGATTGGGAGAAGGTGCTGTGGTCAGATGAGACAAAAATTGAGCTCTTTGGCATGCACTCAACTCGCCGTGTTTGGAGGAAGAGAAATGCTGCCTATGACCCAAAGAACACCGTCCCCACTGTCAAGCATGGAGGTGGAAATGTTATGTTTTGGGGGTGTTTCTCTGCTAAGGGCACAGGACTACTTCACCGCATCAATGGGAGAATGGATGGGGCCATGTACCGTACAATTCTGAGTGACTACCTCCTTCCCTCCGCCAGGGCCTTAAAAATGGGTCGTGGCTGGGTCTTCCAGCACGACAATGACCCAAAACATACAGCCAAGGCAACAAAGGAGTGGCTCAGGAAGAAGCACATTAGGGTCATGGAGTGGCCTAGCCAGTCACCAGACCTTAATCCCATTGAAAACTTATGGAGGGAGCTGAAGCTGCGAGTTGCCAAGCGACAGCCCAGAACTCTTAATGATTTAGAGATGATCTGCAAAGAGGAGTGGACCAAAATTCCTCCTGACATGTGTGCAAACCTCATCATCAACTACAGAAGACGTCTGACCGCTGTGCTTGCCAACAAGGGTTTTGCCACCAAGTATTAGGTCTTGTTTGCCAGAGGGATTAAATACTTATTTCCCTCTGCAGAATGCAAATAAATTCATATACTTTCCACAATGTGATTTTCCGGATTTAATTTGTGATGTGCTATCTCTCACTGTTACCAATAACCTACCCTTCAATTATGGGCTGCTCATGTCTTTGTCAGTGGGCAAACTTGCAAAATCAGCAAGGGATCAAATACTTATTTCCACCACTGTATGTTAAGCCAGAACACAGTATTATATTAATTTTGGTCAAGATTTGTATCATAGGGATTTATTCAAATCATTTTTCTGGACTTTTCTAATAATTATATTCTCAACAGTTACTGCGTTTTGGCTTTTCAGGGCAGTATTGTGATCAGCAGTTTAGACGGAGTTGTTGAACAGCCTTGAAGGAGGAGGATCCAGAAGCAGCTGATCTGCCATCTGGACTTGATTTGTATATTGGCACCAACTGCATCGACATAGGTGCAAAGGTTCAACCAGTCCTGGATAGTTTGTTGATACCTGGGACCATGGCATCAGGACCAACCACTCTAATGTCCATCTGAAGTTCCCTGAAGCCTAGACCTCAACAGACAAAAAAAAAAAAGAATCCTCACAGAGGCGTTTTCTGTTAGCCTGGAATTGCCAGGACCTGTGCTGGGCAAGAGCATGGATGGAGAGGTTAAGCCCAGTGCAGAGTCAAGAAAGGAGGAAATCAGGAGTGGAGCAGGAATCAAGTGTGAGACAGGAACCAAGGGTAGAGCAGTTTGCTTGTAAAGGTGCAAGGAGATGGCCAGAACCTCAGCCCAGCTGAGAGGAAAAGCCGTAACACTCAGAATAAGGGGGAGAAACTCGGAAAATAAATGGGCATGACTTGGGGAAATGGTGAAAAATCTTGATGGAATTACAGTAGATTAAGGAAGGGATCAGCCTCTAGAACAGCTGCTGATCACAAAGGAATACTAGGAAGATGGCTCTCACAGACAGCCTGCAGGGGCAGAGAGGGGAGGGCTGGTCCTAGTTCAGAGCTAACAGCCAATAGGGAAAGCTCACAAGGAATCAATCACAAGATACTACAAACTATAGGAAATACTGTTCTAATACACAGTTCTATCTATATCGCAGTCAATGCAATTGAATACAGATAATACTTATATTCATTAGCAAGTACCATACAGTTGTTGAAGTAATTAAATATACATAACAATATACCCTACCTCCATGAACATGAAGACAGAACAATATTCATGAGAGAGATTTGCATGCAGATCTCTCTCATGAATGTTCATTGTGGATATCCTGAAAACCTGACTGGCGGGGGAGCCCCTCCCCAGGGCAGGTTTGGGAACCACTGCATTAAAGTAATATACTTTTATTTGTATTCACAATATTAGCTATGTATCTATTTAGAAGCATGTCTGTTGTTTTACCTGTATGTTGTATTACAAGCAGAATATTTAGTTTTGTTTGGATGGGCAACATAATAAATTCTGAATTTATGAGGTACATTTGCAAAAAAAGATTAAGATACCTAATCCCAGTTAGGTATCTACCTCACAGGATATGAAAAGGGTTACTGTGTAGTTTCATTTTATGGTATACTCAACTACATTTAGAGTACGTATTTCCAGGTGCTGATGTGGGTTGACGGCACAAACTACGTCAGTGTTATAGAACTTTCAAATCAGCATACATATTACTCATTCACACAAATAGCAGAGGTAAAGTACACAGTCGAGTTTTTGAAAATTAAAAGCATGTAGCTCCAGATATGTCTGCAAAGTGTACAACTATGTGTTACTAGTGTACAACTTAATGAAAATTGACCCATAGTGTTTCTACCATGCCTATTTGCAACTAAAAAATTAAGTAGTATAAATCAGGCAGTTATGATACATGGGTGCTAATATTTACATACCTCTTATGCATGTAAATACTTAGAATAATGGCATTTACATGTGTGTGTGTCCACATACAGGTATAAATGCCAAAATTATGCCTAAGCATTACTCTGTAAATACCTGTACAACTGTTATAGCACATAATTGCAAATGAGCTTGGGCGGGGTTTGAATTTGCACATGTAACTTAGAACCCTATAGGTTATGTGGGTATCTGCAGCACTTAGGCAGAGTATTTATGCCATAAGTGTTAGCACCTAAGTGTTAATTGTGTATGCACCCAGTTGGGCTGTTATTAAAAAAAAATAATGTTATATTCCCTTCATCACCTATAAAATAGGTTTGGAGTAGATTACAATTCGAAATAAAACTAGTCTACAAAACTGGGAGCTCACAATATAATAGTTGGATTAATATAAAGAAAAACATGGCATCAACAATTAATTAGAAAGCACACATTTTCTGAACAAATTCGTCTTTAAAAGTTTACAAAAGGATAAGTAATGTAATTGAGATTTCACTAGAGTTGGCAAAAAATTCCAAGTTTGAGAGGCTTTATATGAGAATAGAGCCGTAAAATATTTCTTAAAATGTGAGCCCTTATAAGAAGGGAATGATAAATTTGGATTATCTTGCGTTCCAAACCTGGCAGTTAAGATATTCAACATAGGATACATATAGCTAGGGACCACTCCTTGTAGTATCTTATGGACAAAATAGCAAAGCTTAAATAGAACACTTGCCTCCAATGGCAACCAGTGGAGTTTTTCATAAGATGGAGATACATCTTAACCAATACATTTAGGAATCTTCAGGCTATTGACCCTTCTACTCTGTCCTCCAATGTTTCAAATCTCTTCTCTACCACTATGTTATCCAAGTCTGTCAATGAGGCTGTCTCTTCCTATAATACTAGTCTCTCCTCTGCTCAGGATACTCTCGCTCCTCCCATTCCCCGTTCTGTAAAACATACCAAACCCCAGTCTTGGCTGACCTCTAGAATCCGCTACCTATGTTCCTGTGCCTGCTCTGTCGAACGCCTTTGGCTGAAATCCCGTGCCCATGCTGACTTCATACATTTCAAAAATCTTGTTCTCCGAGGACAAGCAGGCTGCTTGTTCTCACTGATGGGTGACGTCCATGGCAGCCCCTCCAATCGGAACACTTTCTAGCAAAGTTCTTTGCTAGTCCTCGCGCGCCGATGCGCACCGCGCATGCGCGGCCGTCTTCCTGCCCGAACCGGCTCGTGCCGGCCAGTCTTCTTTTGTCCGCGCTCGGTACGGTCGTGTTTCGCCGTTCGCGCCCCAAAGTTGACCTCGCGCGTCGTTTATTGACCGTTCTACAAAAAAAAAAAAAAAAAAAGGTGTCGGAAGGAGACCTTTATGGTTTTCTCCCTTCCCATACTTCTAGTTTTGCCCCGGTAAGTTTTCTTTCGTCGTCGGGGTAGGCCCTATTTAGGCCTCGGTCGAAGTTTTTCTTCCCCCTATTTTTGTGGTGCCATTTTCGCCATTTCGAGTTTTGATCTCGCCGGCGCGATTTTTCCGCCCATGACATCGAAGTCTTCCAGCGGCTTCAAGAAGTGCACCCAGTGCGCCTGGGTAATCTCGCTCACTGACAGGCACGCATCGTGTCTTCAGTGTCTGGGGGCTGGGCACCGCCCTCAGGCCTGTAGTCTGTTCTCTTTTGCAAAAGCGGACTCAGGTAGCGAGATTAGCCCAGTGGAACGTTTTGTTCTCGGGCTCTTCGTCGGCATCGGCACCGGGAGTATCGACTGCTTCGACGTCGTCGGCGCCCGGACTTTCATCCTCGCCCCCGATTGCATCGAGTGCATAGAGGCATCGGCCCTCTGCATCGGGGCGACATCGGAGGGCTGCGTCGGCGTCGGTGGTATCGAGACCTCCTCGTCTGCTGATGTCGTCGGACGGTGGTGCTTCGTCTGGAGTGCAGGTGAGGGCTGTCCATTCCCACTGCTGGTGGCGGTGAGCCTTCGGGTGGTCTCCCCCTACCCTGAGGGCTCCTGCGGTACAGCCCCCCCGAGACCGACCTTCTTCGGCCTCGGCCCCGAGGAAGAGACGGCTGGATTCTACGTCCTCCTCGTCGGTGCCGGAAGCTCCGCTGACGTGCTTCGTTCCAAAAAATCGAAGAAGCATCGTCACCGGTCCCCTTCCCTTGTCGGCACCGAGAGCTCTGGGTTGCCGAGGGAGTCGGCACCCAGTAAGCATCGGCACCGAGAGGACCGCTCGCCCTCTGT